>NC_037599.1:21203050-21803050 GCF_003073045.1 Pomacea canaliculata | reverse complement strand
TGATAATTTTGTATGCTCTGCAAGTCATATTATAAATATCAAAAATGCTCCTTGGCAGTAAACATGCTCTCCATCTCATCCTAAGGTGTCAGGACCAGCTAAACACTTTCCCTATTTTTTAAATTAAAAAAAAATTCTTTATGGTTGCAGTAAGAGGATAAACAACTTTAATATTGCAACAAAGTAATTCCTTTGAATATTTGCTCTCTTAGTTCTGATGAGGTCAAAGGAAGCATTTTATTTCCATATTAAAGTCGTTTGTCCCGTTAGAAGACCATCCCATAATAGCAAAAAGAAGAAATGTTGCACCTTGGAGCAAGTCTAACAATAAAAGAATGATGAAATCATAAAGGACAGACGTCGTTGACATTCAGAGGACAGTGTAACCATATCAGGGCCCCGTGCGACATCTAGCGGACAAAGTACCTGGTAGGTGGCGCACTCTTCGCCGCCAGGGGCATCAAGGGGAATCACCGGAGTTTCTCGCACGAATAGTGAGTCGCAGCTTTTTTCTTTCGCTTAGGATGCGGTTCAAAGAAGACAAAGAAGAGAGAAAGAGAGAAAAAAATGTGTTGTACAGGTGTCACAAAGACACAGAGACACCTGTTAGAGATAGACGAAGGGAGTCGAATTTTTATGAAAATAAAAAAAAAGGGAGAGACTGCGAACACGTCGATGCCTTTCACACTTTGGGCAGAGGTCGTAATCTCAGCCAAGTAGCTCTGTGACCCCGGGCAAGAAGAAAAAAAGGGTTGGGGGGGGGGGGGTTTGGTGAGGAGCGAGAGGAGGAAGACGAGGGGGAAAAAGCCTCACCTGAGAGTATCTGTGTGTAGTGTACTTAGCTGCTGACATCTGATATTGCTGACAGCACTACAAAAGAAAGGCAGTATCTACGACTGTCTGTATTCTATGCCCTTTGTGGCAAAGCACTTTTCCTCCCTCTTGCACACATAAGACATAATTTACAAGATTTAATTAGAACCGATGAAGGAATTCATGTTGGAATAAAAACAAATGTAAAGGTCAACCCTAACCTTTCGGTCATCGAGGAGTAAAAATCCTCGCCAATCTCAAAATCAGTTTTTTTCCCTTGTGTCAATTTTTTGTTTATTTTATTTTTGTTGTTTTTGTAAAGTGACTATTGATGATGCGAAGTCACATCGCGTAGTCCGACCTGAACGATTGATGTCCACGTACAGGGAGGGTTGGCCATTCGATCGAGCAGCTCCTACAAGAACTGTGGTAGATCCTTCATCCATTATGGATAAGACTGCTAGCGCCACTGGGGTCACGCGCTTTTCCCTTTGACCTCAACTCGCGGGAGGCTCTGCCGCGGCGAGCGGTCGAGAAGCCGGTCAGCATCTCGGGGTGGGAGGGACTGTCTCGGTGGCTTTCCTTCTGCCATAAAGATTGATATATGCCCCAAGTCGGCCTCGCCTGGCGTTTGATGGCCAGCTAAACATCACTACAAACAGCCATCACGTGACCAAGTGGGGCGACACGCACTGGCTGCCGGGAAAAGCGACCTGCAGCTTTACGATCGTTTGGAAACGAGTTTGAAAATGAATTATTATTCTAACCTGGAGAATGAAACACAGGTAGCTAGTGTGTTTTCGTGGTGGCAGAGCCCAGTAATGTTTCTTGTTTTTATGAGCGGCACAGTTGGGCCGATGACCAGAGAGAACATGAAACGGGATACTTATCATAATTTTGGATAATCAGGGGAAGAGGAAGCTATAAAATGGTATAATATAATATATAAAAAGTAATAACTTAAACAAATCGAGAAGGAACTGTGGTGTTTATTGTGTTGCCAATGTCTTTGTTCCTCAAAGTCATAAAAAATTGAGACACTAAGTTTTTACCCCTGAGTTGAGACCTCTGAATAAATGACATGAACATAAATCCCTGAGTCTTGAACAGATCGTTCACACCTCTTTGAGTGTCCCAAAATGGACATGGAGCATGAGTACAGTCTGACCTCATCAGACGGACAGTGTTGTTGTTGGTTGTCCTCTCTGTCTGAAGAAGACATAACATTACCAATTTGGATGGACAACCATCTTTTTCCAACACATCCAAAACGACCTTTGAACCCATCGTCAAACTACAAAAACATCTCATTGAACGCCGCGAGCTGCATATTCATAAACATTTATTAGATTGTTCAAAAATTCGATGTAGACTAGTATCTTTTAATAACATCAAGAGCCGAAAAATAACCGTCAACATATTTTGACATCCCACAGCTGTTGCCGCTGCATCATCATCGTTCGCTTGTCCTGTCATCGTCGGTCTTGCCCTGATGAGTGTGACGTCTAACAACATCCAGTGCCAGCGTGGGACAGAGTGCCACGTGTTGTTTTTTCCCCAAAATTCGCAGAATGTGTCCACGGACATACGAATCACATGGTAGATGCTCGCGATAGTCTGCCGGATTCTGATGCTATCGTGTGAACTCTGTAGCTTTGTTGTGACAGTCTTGGCAGCCATTGAAAGTCGAATCCTGTTGGGCATCAGAAACTCGAGATTGCGGAACGAATATTAAGGCTTCTTTGACCTCCTTCATCCTCCACCCCTACTCGGACATCATCGCCGACGACCTGGCTATCGGTGGTCCGAAACCACAATTAATCAGATACAGCACGCGCTGACAACAGTCTGATGGAGAGCGCATGCGCGGGACACGTCAAATACTAGTCTGGGATGGAAGATAAGACGAAATGTATACTTTCTCTTGTTCCGTTTGCCCGGCTGACGGACATGGGGCACGGACCCGATACCCTGACACGTTGAACAAACAAAACCGGAATCTGATAACACTCGGACCCTACAGACTCACGTGGTCATAAGTGCGAGACAAGACGTCACACGGGGTGGTAGGGGAGGGGCATGCAATGGTCACATGACGCCCACGCGGGCAGCGCATGACGTTGACCACACTCGCCAGAAACCGTCTTCCGGTGGGTCTGAGACCATTCCCCTTTCACAACTTCCGGTGCTGAAGTATGGAAAGAACGGACAGTTGAGATGGTGAACAGTCTTCACTGCTCCGTGTGCTCGCCAGCGTGCGCGCGCACTAACCAATCTTTGATGGGTTGTTTGAGCATTGTCGGTGTATTATCGTGAATATGCGATACAGTGATGGGGTAGAGGGGTAATCCCTTCCCTAACCCTTATCTATGCGTGTAGATGCACACATTTAGCTGTCAAAGCACAGAAAGATTTGACAGACATGAAAGGTCACACAGAGTTCTCCGTCCCATTCATTCCCCTCCCCCATCCCACACCTCAGCTACATCCTGCCTCGTAGCAAGGTTTATGACGATGGTGTGACAGCTTCCCTGGTTCTACTGTCAAAACCGTGTACAGGACAACGGAATGCGTCCCTCTCCGCCCACTTTCTCTACAACCCTATCCCCTTCCCACCCTGCCATGGAATAATGCTCACCCCCCTCTCAACACCGACTAGTCCAGGAACACACACTAGAGCTCTCCCGCCCCTTTACCCCAAAGAAAACCCTACTCCAGCCCTAACACCCGACTCCACAACGCGTGGGTGGACGGATCCTGGGGGCTTGAGAACTGTGGGTAAGCGAAACCCTGAAACAGCTGGGAGGACTTGGCTGTTACACGGATGGCAAGGGAGACAAACATTACAACGCAGATCGCAAACTGGTTTAAAGTTCACACACTCCACATTCGCTTCCCAGAGCCGCCTTCTTTGTTTTCTCTTTCCTTCCCGAGACTGACCACTCACTGTGATGATTCTGCTTCTTGAAAGCTTGGGGTCACAAGGGACGGCTGACCTTCTTCGGATGGACAGAGTTATCCCGCGCTTGCTCGCCGGCCGGCGCCTGGTCGGTTCGACACGACTGCCCGTGAATAAGACAGCGGATCATAAGGCAAGGCCAGCCTCGCCCCGCCGGCAACCCCGGGAGTCCCGCACACCCATAAATCAGCACACGGCGACCCACTGAGGTGTTCCGGGGCAGCCAACCTTGCTTGGTGGCGACCTCTGAACTTGTGAACTTTGAAGAGTGGAGAGACCTACCGGAAAAGCTTGCTCCCACCCCTCTACCCCCCTCGACCCCGTTCTACTCGGTGGTTTCAGTCATCATCGTGTGTGTTTGTGTGTGGGAGGGGGTGAGGGATAGTTCTGGTACCGTGGATATTTTGGGGTCATAGGGCACACACCCGACCGCGGTGAAAGACGTATGTGAAGGGTTGAAGGAGGAAGTAGGTGGGAACTGCTCGTAATGACTTTCACACTTCACAGATCGTTTACTGTTCTTCGTTTGACTTTATTTATACTCCGTCTCCCGCATTAAAAAAAAAAAAAGTAAATGGAAGTGCAGAAATGTTAACAGACTTTTTTTGAAAAAAAGGGATGATGGGTAAATTTACTGTAGATTGTTTGTGTTGTATTCCATGTCAACACCAAAGCTCCAGAGACAAGTTTTATTCTCGGAATTCTCATCGCCGGCGTGACTGCTTAGTGGTTGCTTGAGCATTCAATAGCAAATCGCGAGCATTGCAAATTTATTAAGATAATAAAACAATTAATGTCTTGTAGATCGAGCATAATTACAAGTTGACAGAGTTCTTTGCGAAGGCTGACAGAATTAATGCAGAGCCGTGGTCTCTTGAACTACCAGATTCAGGTCTCAGTAATTTACTCATTATCCGAAAATTTAAACACTTAACAAAGATATTTTTTAATTTATACAAAGAATGGTGTAAACTGAAGATCAGAAAATAGTCTGACCCGACAGAACTTGGGGGGACTAAAGAACAACAGCAACAAAAACAAAATTCAACAACAACAAATCCAACAGATGGGAGCCTGGTCCCGATCAGACAAGAGACTTCTGTGTTGATGCTGTTTCTTTCTGCCACACTAATTATCAAACAAAGTAATTAACAAGAAAAAAACAACTATCATTTAGAATGTGTTTGATTATGTTTTCGAGGCTTTTTAGTGATATAGTGCGCTAGCAAACACAATTTATTGTGAAGCCTGTTTTCTGTTGTATGAAGAGACGAGTTTTTAAATATTTCTGCGTTCGTCAGGTTCGCTGTTTGACCGTGCCCCTTTTCCTGCTCTAGCTCTTCAACTGATTCTCGCCCTGCACCCCTAACCTATGACCCCTACAGTGACCCTTCACAACAATCCTACTCGTTGACCGTGAAAATGCGAAAGATGGCGAAGTCTGTCATTGTTGTGCCTGGAGAGAAAACAACAGCAGATCCTACAAGTGGATTTTTCCCCACTTTCCTTTCGTGTTAGTTCCTTGAATAAAGAAAGGTACGCGGCGGACTATCTGCGGGTACGGGTATCTAAGAGATTTTGCCGTGTTCGGGTATCTAATCATGAGCCTTGGCTAGAGAGAGTCAAAAGTTAAATGCAGGTAGGTGGGGATTATTCTGTCAAAATTCGGAGTGGTCAGCTGACCTCCCTCCGTGTCCAAAAGACAGCTGAACAACAGGTAGTCAGTCAGTCAAGGTAAATTACATTCGGAGGTTTGGAGGGTTACAATTTCACTGAAGGTATTTGTATACACACAAACACCCACATATAAAGAGAACGGGTGTGCCTCAATGGGAGTGTAAACGCGAACTCCTCTGTGGGTGGGTGGGAGAAAGATTGATTGACATATATTATTGTAGCACATGAAGATATGGATTGACAGATGGATAGAAAGAGGAAGGGAATGAGAGAAAGGAGAGACACACACACACACGCAAAACATACTCTATGAATACGTGTGTGTGTGTGTGTGCGCGCGCGTACACTCTACCAAACAGAAATGACAGGTATGGGCTGCCTGTACATTCAGCATTTCACTCACCTGGAAGGCATTAAAACAAATCATTGAGCTTCAGTACTTATAAAATATAAGTTACAGCCTGCACACAAACATTCTGTGTATGTGACGTGTGCTGGTTGATCTTTTTCCTACATATGGATAAACTACATGAAATAAAAATAATGCTGTTAAAAATGTGGGAACCTGATGCTCTATTATTTTAACAATTTTTTAAATCACGACTGTTGAATGAGAAGCCATGGTGATTCTAAATGTTAATACATTTCAAAGGGTTAGCAGCTGCATGTAGATAACAATAACAACAACAACAACAACAACAACAATAATAATAATAATAATAATAATAATAATAATAATAATATGGAGATTATGTTATTATACAGCATTTAGTTTTCTTCAGGAAGGGGCATAGACATTCACAGGAGGTGTCTGAACCTGTAACACATCATCACAGATGTAGAATTGTCCCTTCATGCATGTAATCAAATTTTCTTTACGACAGTTTGACTTCCTTTCATTTATGGAAGTTTGTTGATATCACACCCTAGTCCACAATGCGTAGGTGTCAGAACTCTTTCACCGGGACATTGAGTTTAAAGATTGAGTGAAGGGCGCAGCTTGCTTTCAAAATGTCAACAATGTAACCCGGGTATGTCGCCTGCAAACTGCGCAGTGCATACAGGTGATGATAAACGACTTTAATAGCCTACTGTCCTAAACAATTGGGAAAAAATAAATCGAGATTGGAGCAGAAGTCGTTTAATAGGTTAGCTTCGATGGCTTGCTGGTAGAGACAAATTACATTCAACAAAATCTGACATGTGTGGGTGGGAGACACAAACACAGTGTAGGGCAATTGGTTTAGTATTTTTTTTTTTAAACATTTGCACCACATCTGCAAAAATTTGAAATACATATTTGTGAACACCTCCAACGGGGAAGAATCCACTCAGCTTCAACCAGCCACACACACTTATATACATTAACAATAACTATCCCAAACAAAAACATGGAATGCAAACTTTTTGCGGAGAGGATGTCTCTCGTCGAAACATGGTTGTGAACTCAGATGATTTTCTTCCTTTTTGCAGTCGTGCTCGTGATGAAGATCAGATTTCACTGGCGTCTGGTAGTCTGGAGTTCGCTAGGAACCTGTTAATGACAGGCTCAGAAGAAATAGAACTCCTATGACGATGATGACACCTATAAATTTCAGTCCAGCTGATGTTATTACACTGTTTTATAAATGTACGTTTGATCAGGAAAAAAACTATACAAAAAACAACAACAACAACAATAAAAACCCCACAAACAAACAAGCAAAAAACATGCAGCCCACAACTTTTTTCAACGGATAGAGTCAGTTACAAACACTACACTTAATTAATGAGCTACAGTACCACTAGTACACACTAACGAAGACTTTACTTTTCGCATAGAGAGGTTTTAACATCTTGTGGACCTCCCGATAAATTCCGAGGGCCGTCTTTACTGTGTGAGAAAAATAAATAAATCATGCTCCCCACCCTGCAGGCTACTCATACACGCCCCTAGGGCTATCACAACTGTCCATGACCCTTCTAGTGCAGAGATAGCGGCCGTGCGATCCATCAGCCTCCATGGTCACAACTGGCGGCAAACGTTTATCAGTGGAGAAACGTATCATCAGACCGAGAGGCCGAGAAAGGTGTGGACGGAAAAAAGTAAGAAGGAAGGCAGCATTTCAATGTATCCATCAACACAATCCAGCCCTCCCTCGCTTTCTTTTCTTGGAACAAGTGGACAAGTTCTCGCTGATGAAAAAAGGCGACCTCTATCGGTGAAGATAAACACCACAGGCACCACTTCCGGTTTTCGTTAGAAACATGAGTCGAAAGTTAAAGGAGCCGACATAAGGTCATCAGGTAATTCGTAAATCCAGAGAAGTGAGTGATGTAGACGGAGACAGATGAATAAACGTATTTGAGGGCTACCCGGAGGACTTTTTTGTCTCGTTTCAGTATCGTCGATGTACATGCGATACTGTCAGCCAAAGTAGAGGACCACAGGACCAAGAGGCTGGACATGCCCAACACCGTCACTAGTCCGGATATCCATTGTATTGACCAACAGCCTCTACCCGCGACAGAACTGGGTCGATGCAGTGGGTAGAGGGGTCGGGTGAAGCTGATAAGCATACAAAGAGAGAAAATATCTACCTTCGGCGACAAATATCCAGGACCAGCGGCGGGGTCTCGTCGGGGACTGTGGCGCTCCTCTAAGGTTGTTATCGTTGGGGTTTCGCGATGTCGACGAGTCGTTTATCTACGGCGTTTAAAGAGCTGGAAAGTTGTTATCTACGTGTTTACTAACCACTTGGGATTGGTGTCCGCCGCTAATACTGTACACTACTGCTTACTAGGGTGGGGGTTGGTGGAGAGGAGGTAGGACTAACAGAGCCCACTGTGCGGGTTATCAGGACTCCGATGGTGTGTGGGGTGGTGGTGGGCGGGGGTGAGGAGGAAGGCAGGTTGGTTTACTACTGCTCGGATTACCAACTACTGCTATTTCTTTTATTGCACAAGGACACAGTCCGCCTCTAACTCCATCTAAAAAAAAACTCTAGAAAAATCCACTCTCTCTTGTTTGTCTTGCAATTTCCCAACTAACGCTTTTATTACGGGTCCCCAAGAACTTGCTATCGTGCACAAAACTTACCGTGAAACTTAGTGTACATCGCCCAGATGTAAATGTCATCAACAAGCTGTCAGTCAACCTTGGTATTTTCTTTCTTCCTGACGTTTAAAGGAATAAACTTGACAAGTTCCCTGAGTTCCTCCTTTCTCACCACTCTCGTACAAGGTTTGCTCTCCAGTGAAAACTTTTCTCTCAGCCAAGAAGACGAAGGCTTGCACTCCAGTAAAAACAGTTCCCTGAAAGAAAAATGTGTACAGAGTGCACAGCTGGTGAAGGTAACCATGTAGCTGAGGAACAGCTGCTTCCTCGACATTTTGAGCAACTGCTGCAGACTCTGCAATCTTGGGTGCAGCGTTTGATGGCGCAGAAGCTGCAGTGTGGAATCCTCTGGTCCCCAGATGCTTGGTGTTCGTGTCTCCTGTCGTCATAGCCGAGCAGTAGCAGTACACCCCTGTGTCAAAGGTCGTAATCATACACGGCCAAACTGTAACAGCCAGAACTTCTTCCTGTTTGACTCGACCATCACCCCGCAACGGCGAACAATTGTCTCATGATATCGCGAATCTCTGGGTTACTGAGACACATAGTCGTTTCCTTGACGACCTGCAGACGACGATCGGAGCAGTTCATGTCAACTTGGTCAGTGAACTTTTGGGGTCATTCGTCGTTCCAGTGGGACTAGTGCCGTCTGCTGGATGTTATTTAGAACTGTATTTGTTATGAAGTGTGTTCCGACCTGTATGACATGTTTGACATTTGACCTGCGGATTGTGTTCGTGTTGTTAGTAGACGCCGACCTTTGACCTGGAGTTCCGTCATTTTGTTCTGACGTCACATTATTTTCACGTCACACCATCCGTCATCTTTGACGCGCCTTGAGCTTGTCAAAAGGGAGGATAAGGCGCTATACAATGCCTACTGTTGTTATCATCATCATCATCATCATCATCATCATCATCATCAATAATATCAATCATCATCATCATCATCATCATCATCATCTCAAATATACCGGGGTGGAATATGAACAACTTCAGTAGCTGCATCTTTTTAAAATATGGCGACTCGTCGGCTGGAAGCATCGCTAGGCAGGGCTAACCTTTAACGATCACAACGGTAAAGAGCTTGTGCACTCTGAAGAGTTAATCACGTGACTGTTCACCAGAGCGAAACAGAGGAGAGGCTGAAAAACTTCTGCATTATTGATATAAAAATATTTTTGCATATAAAATATCAATAAACGTACTATTGCTCCAGAATACCACGTTATCAATCCCATATGCCATAGAAAGGCTCAATACGTGTTACTATGTATTAATATTAAGGTAACGGCTGCTTTCGACTATCATTTGTTCAACCATGTAACCAAAATAATAACATATTTCCTGATATCGATATAAATAAAGAATTAAGTCAAGCAATGACACGAGTGGCTGTGTTCTGTGGCGCTTAGAATTTCTCTGATTTCTCAAGCCAACCATATCTAAAGCAAGCTATGACCGGTGTCTGCTACCAACGGTAGTCACGCATGGCATCTGCTACAGAGGATCGATGCTGCCTGGGGCACAATTATGTCTGGAGATTGTTACACCAAACAATCCTCCATGGAGACTGCTACAACCGAACGATGATGTCTTCACGTTTGTTACAGCAGAACAATGTTGTCTCGGAGTCTACAGTCAGCAGGAACTATTTCCAGACAAGATGATTTCGGTTTCTGTCTTCGCCAGCAAACGGAAGCTCTTGATGACAGCAAGTGCCTCGGTACTTCGCCGGGGCCCCGAACATTCGCTTCTCCCGACCGCTCCGAGCAGACGCCGGGTATTTGTGTCTCTCACCACCTCCTACCCGCTCGTGCCTCGGAGGTTACGCATCACCTGTATACGTGAGGGCAGAAGTCTAGATGCAAGCTGCGCTCACAACTTCGTTTTCGTCAAGCCAACCTTCTTTCTTTCAGGCACGATGCCAGAGACCTTTGACCTTTCCATGGAGCCCAGAGCAGTGGTACCTGTGCATGTCCTGTCTGCTGTTTGAGAGACTCGGGTAGGAATATCGCGGTTCTTCACAAACGAGTAGCCTTTAGGCACTTATAGCCTCGTCATTTGAAAACAATGTGTTTTCTTTACTCTCACAACATTAACCCCTTGGATCTTGAACCCTTGCTCTTTCCCCAGACGGTAGGACAACACACATGATTGCACTTTAGTCAATGAAAGGCAACAGAGAAGAGGGGAGCGATGAAGAATGAACTGTGCCTGCGTGTCAAGAGTGTTTGTCGGAGAAAGAAAATCATCAAGGCGAAACCATGGAGTTAACAATTCACTCAACACTAAATCTTCAGTAGTTTTCACTGATTTCACTATTTCAACTGCTGTTGCTTGCATGAAGGAAAGAATAGGTTGGTTGGCTGGGTTGGCGAGGAAGTGCTTCTACCTACCGGTCACTTCGCACCACGAGGGGGAGGGAGAAAAAACGAAATCGGAATAGCCGAAGAAAACCTCAGCCAGTTGTGAACAGGTGTCACGCCCTTCCACTGCAATGGGAGTGTTTTAACCACTAGACTACCCGGCGCCCAATATCGGTTGTTTGCGAGTACCCGAGACGAGGGGCTTTTGAATAAACACATTAGTAGCGTGAGTTCAGCTCAGTCTCGATCACTAGCGAACTCGCTCGTCGAGCACTGAACTCAGCCAATCGTGGACTCGACTTCCGTTAGGCCCATACATTCCATGACAATGTGACCCCAACCACATGAGCACATGATCACAATGCAAACGATTTCCATGTATGAAGAGAACGACCTTCCCCACTTCGCCCCCACCCGGTTACATTTCTCGAGAAGCGCGCCATTTCTCGAGATTTCCTCAACACAGGAAGACTGAACGCATCATGATTGCCTAACCGGGACGTGGGATAGACTGACCGGGGAAAAACTTACGAGACATCACATCTCCGTGTCATGAAAGTAGGCCACAGAAACTGCAGTTTAGTGGCTTGAGTAGTGGGAATATCACACTTGCAAGCGTTTCCACCCTTCACACACACACACCTTCATCACACTCACCCTTCACACACACTCTCGCTTACCTTCATCACTCACCTGCACACACACACACCCCTTAGAAACCGTCACTGCTAATAAATGAATGCAGCACCCAAAAGGCAGCACCGAGAAAGTTCCAGAATAAAAATCTAAAACACTCGCCGGCAATGGCGTCACGAGAGAACCGTTTGACGCAAGCAGTTTGATGCGGCAATGATCTCCCCCAATTTTCCTCCCAGCCGGAGGGAAGGCACTTGGAAACGTTCTGACCTCTTTGGCACCTGGCCATACCTGGATTGCGAGCCGAGCTCGCCGGCTCGTCACATGCACATACGGGTGGTGGCGTTGGTGGTAGTAGTGGTGGTGGTGGTGGTGGAGGATGGTGACGGGGGGCAACCTCGCAGGCTCTACCTACCTGCCTGCCTTTTCCTGCCAGAGAAACACGATCGCGCCGTCGCCCGTGCATTCCACAGAAGCGCGTGCTGGTGGCGGGAACACGGGTGTAACCACGCCTTCTTCGGTTCCGACGGAGCACACGTGTGCGTGTGATGGTGGGAAAGAGAAGAGCCGGTGGGGGAGGGAGGGGTAGATGTATTCTTAGCGAGCAGACGTCATGGCCGACCGTAGGCTGCATACCAGCACCTTGCACGCACTCTCTCATTGTTTTGTCTGCCGGTGCCGCAGCTTCCCCCACATCCCTTTCTTTTGTCTTCCACCCTGGTTCCTCTCTTACTTCGGTCTGTCGCTGTGGGACTGTTCACACCTTCCCCCATCCCCTCCACTCTCTGAGAGGGATGGAAAAAAGCGATGTTATCCTCCTCTGAACCTTTCCCCTCCAACTACCATCAAGTTGAACTCGCTAGCAATATTTAACCTCTATCCTCTCCCCCGCAAAAGATGAGGCGCACCGACAAGCACCCTCGGGGTAGGGGTGGGGTTGTGCAACGCATGCGCACAGAATCCTTTATTTTGCACTTACATGGTGCCATCAGCCTTCTGCAACGTTTACTTTCACGTCCATTTGTCTATTGTTCCACCACTACACCCGTAATCTCTAACCCGGATCCTAAAAAACAATAAGCTAAATTTACACCTCTCGAGTTAACGAGATTTAAACATAAGGTCAAAAAGGTATGAAGAACAACAAACAGAAACTAGAATTTAAACAAAAATCAAACAAACGAATTTAGTAAAGTGCACTGAGACTGAGATTCCTGCGCACCAGTTGTTATCGATGTCTGGGGATGCGGGAGGAGGGAAACGGGGAGTCCCACCCGCAATGTTTACCCGGTAAAGTGTCTGCGCTGATGCTGATTGTGTTTCTTGCACTCGGTTAATTAGCATGAGTCAACATGGCTACAACCCAGAGAAAGTGCAGCTTACCTTACAAGACAAAACAAACTGTAGTCTGGGATTGAAAATTTAAGGTGTAGGGTTCTAATCCCATGGACATGAGTATAGCTGATGGAGAAATAGAGAGAGAGGAGGAGGAAACCATCAGCTTGGATCGTAGTGTCCCCAGCATGTCAAGGTTGAGTCCCACGATGGATGTTTTCCGCAATGACCTGTGACCTCGCGCGCCCAGGAAGACGGACACGGCGCCCACTTCCTCTACTTTCTTCAACCACCGGTGACCACAAAGATGCAAAACAAACAAACGGTTAAACATCGAAACAGTCATGGAAGCAAACGATCTTTAGGAAAGTGATTTCTCCACTATCAAGGAAGCTTTTTTCACTCAAAAAGTGAATGTTAGTTAGGAAATAACAAACAGGGGATGTGGGTTAAAAGCGACAGAAGTAGGACAAACAGCTGTAGTGTGATGTAACCATGATGTAACAAAACAATAAAATGACAAATAACGACGAATTGATGGTAAAACATGCAGAAATGACTCGGACAATGAATCTGACGATAACAATATTTATTTCTGTCGTATACATATGACAGTCCCCCCTGCATCCACATTACCGCATTCTTTTAAAAGGACAAAACAAAAGAAAGCAAAAAGATGGATTTCGAGGAGTAAGCCATGCGTGACTGACACGTGCCACACATACAAGCTGCCGACACAGCGCGCGAGATGTAGAAGTGTCGGGGGGAGAGTTCGAGGACCATCCGGGCATCTCACACATCGGAAAATACTCAGATCATGTCACCGTCAAAGGATGACTTTAAAAGAAACTGGCGAGGACTGGACATCACACCACAGGATGGAAGGAGGGAGAGAAATAAGATAGGGCGACAGAGAAAGAGAGAAGTAGACCGGGTGGGGTAGAGGGAGGTGTAAAAGTGCTCGGAACTGTACTTTTCTCTCGCTCAGATGTGTAGATACGTGTCTTGAGTCAATTACCATAACAACTGACGGCTGATTGCCGGAAACACTAGAACAGTGTCGGGGTTGTTGGAGCTGTGGCCGGTGTGGCCTGGGCTGATAAAAGCTGCAGCGGCTGTAATCTCGCGCGACTCCACGCGTCACGCGGTAACAAGAACTCGGTCGGAGCCAAAGCCAGTCGCCTTTCGTTTCGTACGAAGTAAGCTATCGTAAAATATCCCTGGAATACTATACTTCCTCCACCTCCTCCCCTTTCCTAGGCATCGTTGGTGAGAGTGCAGAAAGATGTTAGTCGACAATAAGGACAATCAGCCGAGAGAGTGATAGTGCGAAGAGAGTGCAAAGAGGTCTTCCAGAGTATAGATAAAAAAAGTTTCGCAACAAAATTTCCTGAGTTCTACGAGATAACAGACGGAAGCCAATGACAGTTCAAAACATGTTGTGAAAGTTCAGAAAGAATTTCAGGGCAAACCAAAGAGATTTGTCTAAACGTAGGACAGGGTAAGTACAAAGTGACCCCACAGTGACCTCTGTCCTGAGGTCAAACGTATGTAGTGTAAGTAGAAGGCGGGAGAACCGTGGAAAGACGACCCATGGTCGACACCTCTCTCGCCTCCAGCTGCAGGAGGAGGACGACAGCATCAGGGTTGAGGTGTGGGGCCCGCGTGTGGTCGTCGATCAAGGTTGGTGTCAGACATGAGCTCAGCTTACCTTCTACATGCTTCTACTTCACCAACAACACATACATCTTCAGTGTAGAAACACGATCTTACCGGCCTTATGGAACGATCACACGGAAGAGCATTTTCCCCCACAGCACCAGCCACCAATTACCATCAGTACCTGTGGACTTGACCCCCTCACTGTAGGAGGAGTTCTGATTCCAAATGTAGTAATTTCAGAGTCTGCAACACCTGAGAACATCCGAATCCTCGAGACAAAACTTTTAAGTACCTCAACTAAGTTTCGCCTCAGCTGAAGTACCAGCCGTTGTAAGGATAACCTGACCCTGGACAACGAAGCTGTTTGTCGGCCCTCGTCACACAGCAGGATGCTACAGACTCACGCCAGCGCCACCTAAATCAGGGGAGACGACCTCGCCAGTACAGAGTAACCTAAGAGGAGCGTTAGCGACCTAGACTTAGCCATGTCCGCAGACAAAGAAAAGAAAAAGGATACAAACAAGATGAAGCAGTAATGGAGCCAGCTGTGACTCAAGACTGAGCTAGCTAGTCAAACAGCTGACATGGTTCTGAGCCAGCTGCACAGTTTCTGAACCAGCTGCACACTTTCAATGACAAAATGACCATAACTTTGGCAATCATTCTTGCAATATTATGAGCGGGTTTATGACTGGCAGAAGGCTATGAGCCTTCTACAACCAGCCCTCGACAAATATCTCATCTCACGTTTCGCGCCAACAACAAACAATTACAGAAAGTCTGTCCGTGACGGTCACTGACAGGTTGAAATGTAGTGACCTCTTGAGTTGAGACAAAGAAACACACAGGTGACACTACAGTATCTGTCACAGCGACCTTCCGATCATGACTTTCACCTTTCTGTACATAACACACAGTTTCATAATAATAATAAAAAATTAAGAAACAATCCACGCGGTTCTTGTCTAACATCACTTCAAGTTATATCGTGTTCGTAACATTACACACCTGGGATAGTGTTGTGTGTGTGGGGGGAAGACGACGTATACCGGAAGTCCTCTTTTGACCTCAGCTTCCACGCGCCCCGGTTTATCGCATTACCTGCCCTCCGAGTGCAATTGTGTCGGGACTGCTCCTGTTTCCACGAGGTGGCTGTAGGGAGGGAGAGGTCTCTAATAAACTACCTGTACGTCAAGGTGGTGTCCGTTACAGGTGGCATCGGTTTACCTGTTGTCGCGTGCAGTGCGCCTTCTACGTTGCGCAGTGTCCGTTGTGCAAGTTACTTTTATGTCTTTTGAAGAAGGTCGCAACCCTGTAGGGTACTGACAGGGACACGGATATCCTGCAGTAAGTACAGAAATCTTAGATGCCTGCCTTGTGTGTGTTGTTTGTTTTATTTGCGCGCAAACAGACACACTCTAACCTCCACCCTCTAACCTCCACCCTCATCTTGGGTTGCGGTCATGTTTTTGTGAATCTCCACAGAACTCCACCTCCACACCATGCAACAGTGAGTCGTGCACAGCGAGAAATTATTTACAGGAGTGACGACGGACTGTCTGGTGGTCTGTACAGAAAGTTCGCACGGTTGACCTAGGTCATCCCCCACCCCACTCCAATCCTTTTCCTCCTGTACCCAGGACTTTCACCTTGACCTTTCTTGAGGGACGCTGCGGAGAAGGTTCATCTCATTCACCAGGGAGAGCGGGGTAGGGGATAGGGAGAGGAGAGGAGGGGAAGCGGGGTGAGCAATACAAGACTTACCCTCTCACCCCTTCCCCTAGTGAAGGAATCTGACGGCAGGGACCAACAATTCAGGATCGGGGTGGGCGGGGGAGGATGAAGCGGGTGCGAGCAGGAGGGATGGGGATGGCGCTCAAGTCTGAACAACCTTTTTATTCCACTCCTGGTCAAAACTCACTCCCGCCCTTCTTTTCCGAGACCGGGGCCATCGTGAAAGGCGAGTCCCCGGCAGTCAAAAGGTCTTCCCACCTACTGAGGGACCCGACTGACTGAAGAGGGGCCCGACATTCCTTTCCGATGGACGCCTTTTCACAAAAGTGAGACGTCAACACGATCTCCTCCACCGAGGTCACAGGTCGGCGGAACGGGTCGTCAGGGTGCTGTTATTCCCCTCCCTCATCACCTCCACCACCAATGCGAAACGAAACATCCGGCGATGACATATAATGTGGCACACAATGGGCCATTCATCGGTTACTTCCTCCTTCAGTTTAGCAGAAAATTGGGTCAAAGGTCAAAGGCCAATCAGCGGCGCGAAAGTAGAGATCTTGTCACTCAGCCGTGCTGGGGTCAATAATCGATCACTACTTAAAAATGAATTCTCTGCAATTAATTCTAATATCAGTCATTCGTGGGCTCACTTCACGGTCAGTAATTTAGTCACGAATGTCTACTCAGGGATTCCGATTGGTTGAGTTAGAAACAGATTCTGGAATCAGTAAGGATAATATAAACAGATTCTGTAAAGTTCAGAGCCTGAAACCCAGCGATTGATATATTATTATACAATTTCAAATTTTACAACGACCAGAGATATCAGCAGCAACACTGCAGTCGACTGTGGGTAGGAAGGATGAGTGCACAAGTAAGTAGTGCTAGTTTCGATATCTACCGTCGTCTACATTATGTTGAGGGTCACAGAATGAATTTTGTTCAATGATGCACAACAGACAAGAGGCAACACAGTTGCCCTGTACCACAGTAGCAGCAGGCTTATTACGAAGCCGGAAGTTGTTTTCATTATGTGGTGAGGGACAGTGACGACCGACCCACCAACTCACCCACTTTTTTTTTTTTTGCGCTGCCCTCCTTCACAGACAACTTCCGGTAGACGTGACAACGAGGCTAGCAAATACGGAAGTGTTTGAGATTTTTGATGATCGCGCAGAAGATGAATTAAAACACGGTTCTTCAGTCAGGTCACGATGAAATAATTAAAAAAAAATAGTTTCTATGTTGCGGTTGGGCAAAGTACGTGTTGGGGTGCTTCGATGTTTGAAAATATTAATGTTTATGTTGGCTTCCCTCATCCCCTACTATACAACCTTAGGCGTCACGAGAATTGTGTCAATGTGGATGTTGTCGCCCAGTGGAGGAGGGTACAGGGCTCCTTTGATCACCGAACAGTGACTCTTTAGTCACAAAGCCAAGAAACATTACAATTCACGAAGAATGATTGATTCGAGGTCTTTTCTTCTTTCCCGTAAAGAAGTCTAGTTTCATAAGAGCCCGTGACCTGTATCGCCACATTCATGTCAGTGACCGCAAGGTGACCCAGTAGTAGATTCTCGTTGTCATAGCAACTGTGACAGGAATCATGTGCTAGTTATTAATGATTTTCTTTTGTGAACAAAGTTTCGGCACAGTGTCTGTAACTCCCAGTGCTGTTATAAAAACAAAATTCTACATTTATTTTGATAGGATAATAACAACTGAGTTTCTAAAATTATATATATATAAAAAAAGGTAAAATCCATTGTCATGGTGTAAGTGGGACAAGGAAATTTCGCACAATTTTAGTCTAGACTGTGGATGAGTCCACTTAAGTAGTTAAAAGGACCTTGTGTACACACATTCAGAGAAACATTATGTACGGCACGCGGACAGACAGACAGACAGACAGACGCGTGAACATTGTAAAGTATCGTTATCAGATGATGTTCCGCGAGTTGAATCATATAACCACAGTACTCAGAGGGCCAAGTCTGGAGACTGATGCAAAAATGCAGCAACATGGAACATTTTTTGCTCATTTCTGAAAAAATGTCTAAACACAATTAAAAAAGTCTTTCCCAGACTGGCAGCAATTTCAATTTGTCGTGCAGTCAAAGAGATTCCCAAGAATCACTTACTCCACTGGCAAAACAATCTGCTCTGGAAATAGCTTTAGGAAAATTTTTGTTTGGGGATAAACACGCTACTGTAAGTGCCAGTGTCAGGGTCGAAATATTTTTAGGCATCAGGGCCAAGACCTACAGCACATTGCCAAGGTTGTCGTCTGAATGATGGGTTCGTGTGCCTAACCCCTGGTCAAAAATAACAGCAGCCCGGAAGCCAGGAAGAAAGAATTTAAGAAAGCCATTGATGTGTTCTGCACAGAACAGGAGCATGCTTCTAGCATTTGATTAATTAACCAACAGAGATGAAGCAGATACAATAATCCGTGTTGAAATGCTTTCTTAAAAAAGAAATCGGGGCTAACAAACTCGACTGGTTAATGAAGTAAAAATACTTCGCGATAAAGGAGGGATCAAAACACCTAGATAAGGCCCGAAGGACAGCCGATACCGGCTTTCAAACCTCAGCGTATCAAAGTTTTTTTCCTTTGGTGTAAACAGCTGTAGACCCACGAATATTGCCACACAATAATTGTAAATACATGACTGCACGAACAAAACACGCACTTGGCTGACTCTCGGTCTCAGAGGTGTTTGGGGTCACGTGACCAAGTCCTGAGGTGCAAACCATGCACAAGACCGGCAGCGGCGCCAACTCTACCACCTGCCCTCGTCAGCTGACGCTCTCCTCACAGGTAAGAAGGGTTCGATAAGCTCCAGTGGAGTCGATAACTCTTTGTTTAAGAACTTCGACCACATTACCGGTGACCCCGACATCAAAGGAAAACCACTCAGCCCTCCGACTCGGTCCTTCACCGTGAGAGGGTGCTCGAACCTCGCCGCCAGGGGGATAAGGGTCAGGGGTCAGGTACTCGTCGGTAACTGCTCAAAGACTTTGTAAGGGCCACCCATTCGCTGCTTCTTGACATAGGGAAAACCACCTTGGGGGTCGTGACTAGACCCCGAGATATCGCTCCACCACGGTGACTGTGACTGTGACTGTTGCTGTGACAAGTCCGTTCTTATCCCTTGCCTCGCCTTCTGATGGATGATAACTGGGCGATAATGTCGGGACGTTAGTTGTAGGTTAAGTTGAAGGGTTATCACCGCCATCTGACAGTTCAATACACACCTGACTTTTCACACTGACAAGTACCCGCGCCAAGCGTCTCCCCGTGTGTCTCGCTATCGAGGTTTGGCGGGTAGGGAATGAGGGCTTCGCACTCTAGTTCAGATAAGCTTGCATTGGAGTCACCAGCAGGCCTACTTCCCAGAGTCCATTGTGACATACAACTTGTGGGCAGTTCCCGACAAGTGTTCAAATGTTGAGATGCCATTTGTAGGCCATACCCGTACAATGTGTAGGTGTAGTTCAAAGTACATGATAACGACGATTTCAATGACCTCCAGTTAACTTGTTGGTGGTGGTGTTTATTTATTTATTTTTTTTTTATTGTGGTCTGTGTGTGTATATATACAAGGCGAAGCTGATTTTAACCGAATTTTTAAAATTTTATTTTGTTGGTCTGACTCCAATCCTCTATCTAACTCTCTAAAATTCAGAATGCATGATTAAATTGATAATAAAATGAAAATGTGCAGTAGATGTGACCATTATGTTGGGGACTGGATGATGAGACAGAAAAGACAGACACACAGGGCAAATACTGGGAAAATTCAACACAGGTAAATAAGCTGGTACTAACGTGCATTGTTCTTCAAGCAGTTGGCTCCATCCTATGTATTGTTGTTATGTTTAAGAATGATGCTTTTATGATCTAAATATTAGCTATTGATAAATACAGGAACATATCAAAGTGTTTCAAAGTGTTCACTTGATGGGCTTTTACTGTGATCCATGTAAGAGCAAAAAATTATAAAATTATGGAAATTTTTAAAATGTTAATAAAGCAATCAAGTAAACAATTCACATGCTACAGAGACTGAAAAATAAGATGATAATCAGTCACACAATAAATGATCGCCACTCGAGCATAAAAATATACGAGACATTATCAGTTGCAACCTCGCCATGAACAAAAGATTATTGCTATTTTATTTATAGAATACGCGCCTAAAGGTATTCCCAAGGCTTCTTTTTAAACCAATAAAAATATAATTTTAACATTATAATTTAATATTATGACATCAAAATTATGAGCAAATCTCAACATTTATTTTTTTTCTTGTGGTGGTGTCACATCATATTAATGTCGTTATATATCATGTATAATTCTTCTAAACTTTAGAGAAATGAACAGAAGTGTCACACATAGGATTTTCAGTAAAGTGACAGGTGAGGATGCCGATGTTATAGAGAATGATATCTCTAAAATGAACTTGACCTGATCATAAAGAAAAAATGTTGCACTCTGCTTGTCCTTTAATGTCTACAGTACATGTTTCGCTTCTTGATGTGGGTATAAAGGCATCAACGATAGACGACAATCAATGGTCTGTGCACCATCAACTCTTCGACGAGCACCGGGAAGGCTCTCCATGAAGAAAGAGACAATCGTGTATATAGTTCAGAGGCGGATTAATGCATGAATGAGTGTAGTGTGCAGTGAGGTGGGAACTGACTCACTTGCTATCTGGATTAGCAATCAGAAGATCAATGGGAACCTAGAAAACTAGCCGACTGGAATAATTTGATAACATTCTTGATTACACTTATGACTTGCTTAATTTTTCACTAAATTGTGTTGAGTTGTTAATTGGGAATGTGTCTTGGGAGGCTTTGAGTCACTTGTGAGAACTTAAGTCAGCAATAATGTAATGCGTGCACTGCATGCATGTGTTAGTGCGGGTGGCAGACAACTAAGAGTGCAAGCAGACCAAAGTGGTGACTCAACGAGCGTATTTTGTCAATTATTCAGTGCATGTGCAATACGCTGGTCAAAGTGGAAGAAGGGGACAATCTGTTAGCCATTCAGCTGCTTTTATTGAGACATATGAGCGTACACAGATGGGTGAAAAAGATCATCGTAGTGTTATAAATTGCTGAAACAGTAAATTTTAAAAAGGCAGGAGAAAATTTCGTATTATCTGCTTTTCAAATGGCAAATGCCTAAAAACTTGAAAGCACAAAATTGTGGATATGCTGCAAGCAATATGAAGACAGAACTTCGTGCTGACAGCAAACTCAACAGCATGCTATCGATATTCTGCATTACCATTTGTACATAAATGACCGTGTGTAATCAGGCAGATCCTAATATTACATCGTGGGTATAAATGTGAGAACACACAAGCATCACAACGAAGAGCAAGATAACTGCTGGGCTTGGGGAAAAGTAGAATGATGCAGAGCCAGGCATTGATTCTGAAATAACAGCTGGCGGAGTTATATGTTAAATATTCATAAATCTGTCACACAATTAATATTCCTTTGTTAGAGGAATGAACTGCTGGAGAAACAAAAGAAATATGCAGAGTGCTGTATAGCCTATTCACCCCTATTGCCTTTAAACTTCACAGTGATGTCCTTATTTATATCTACACACGGAAGCAAGGCATTTTTTTCTCACCCACAGTCTCATGAGAAGGACCTTGGTGCAGTTAAAACGGCATAGAAAAACGTGCGTTCAAAACAGGCAATCCCACAGCAAATAATAACACTCCACGCCCTAAAAATATGTGGTGTAAATAAGATATTTTAAAAACAAATTATGCATTTCAATCTGTGACCGTTGTCGAAGCACATGGACATGGAAGTGTGCGAGATCACTGCACCACAACTCTACAGAGGAAGTCCACTCACAGGTGTGTTGTCCAATGATCAGTACCTTCCAGATTTGATGACATCAACTAGTATGCAGGTCAAACTGTAAACCAAATGTCTTTCAGCCTCTCTCCCTCTGTGTGTGTGTGTTTTAGGAAAAAAACAAACCACACTGTCTAAGAAAAAAGACTCCACTATAACAGTTACACAGGAGTAATAACTAAACATAACACGGGCAGAAACTGCTTCATCATAGTTAGAACTGTTCACTATTTGTACACTGTAAGTCGTTTAGGGGAGTGCCGGACCACAATCTTCTGCTGCACCTCTCTCTCTCACACACACACACAGAACCCTCCAAGGATTGCGCCCAAGTTTGACCGGCTCGACAACTACTTATCGGGGTAGGACAAACAAACTGATCCGGGACCTAACAGAGAGAGAGAAAGAGAGAGAAAGTGAGAGAGAGAAAAAAAGAAAGCTAACATCCGGGTATGCGCCCACCAACCACACCACGCCCCCTACATGTGAGGCTAGAACTCGGCCCTACACCCGTTTCAAATCTTCACGTGTTGCATAAGGTCACCGGCCTCGGTGTCGCGTGATGTTACCTCTTGTTATCTTGCTATCGGTCTGTTATCAGCGGCCAAGGTTCGAGTCCGTCTGTACACTAAGGTGCGCTGGCAGGTAGGACTTACGCAAGACACAGTGTGGTATGTGTCTCTGTGTTGACAAGCTCAGGTATTGTCCGAAATTTCGACAAGAAGTTAGTGGAGAAAGTCACAAGCTTGTCTTATCGTCGTGTTGTCACCGAGATTAGCGATGATGATCAACAGAGGGCATCCTTCACACACACATTTTTTTTTTAGGTTGTTTGACTTCATCAACATCAACAGAGATAAAGAGAAATGTACCCACTGTTCCTGTCTGCCACAAGGTCTATCCTCATTCCTGCTCGCCTCTAAACCAAGCCTCAAAGGAATTCAAGATGTCGACTAAGGTTGCAACATCCGGCAAACCATCAAAATTATCAGTTTCTGGTTAGCTGTCGCTTTATTTGTTATTTCCAACAATGTTTTAACAAATGTATTGCTGCCCTCGCTCTGAATTACATCAGCTTTTGAGTCCTTTCGTTTGTAAAAAAAAATTTACTAAGACAAACCGCGTTGGACATTTTCATCTGCTGGAATGAAATCTCGTTCTACATCACGTGATCGTATGACGTCAGCGTGAAACTATGGCGGCTACCAGCGACCCATTTCCAGCAAAGCATTTTAATCCCGTAACAACTCTTCTTGTTGGTAACAGAAGTGAATTTTGCGAAGATGAATAATTTTTCCTCGTCAGCGTGAATGGCGCGCGACCCGCCATGTCGACATTGCTACCCTCGGAGACTGCGCGTGAGAGGGGGACCTTGATGACGAGTCCTCCAAACATCATTTAGTCTGTGGGGTATCTCACATGATTGCAGATAAAATCTGGCGGCTAGGCACTCTCCACTGTGATCATATCTCTCTCTCAGCACAGGAGAGACAGAAGAGAACTGGAACGTTTTGTTGACATTTAACCCCCGGCGCGCGCGTACACACACACAAGAAGATAATTGCACATCTCTACAACTTTATGTATACTTAATACACACTATAAAAGGCATTACGAAAGATTTCATAGTTAATGTAAATAACAGTGATAACTGCATTCTTTCAATCCTTATGCTAAAACATACACACGCACGCACACAAAGACAGAGAGAGAGAGCAGGAGATGGTGTGGACGTGCATGTCGGCCCTCGCACACCACTTGCCGTTATTCACACACCCCATGCCGCAAAACGCAGGCTTGCGAAACCGTACAGACACAGGGTAGAGGCCAGGTGATGAATGGGAGATAATATTTTGTACGTCATTCACTAACACCCTCCCTCCCTCCTCTCATTCATCGCACGGCGCCACGATGCATGTCGAGGGCCAGCTGCAGCCAGCCCCTCCCCTCTCCACAATCATTCCCTCGCCTATTTGTGACGTCACCAGTGGTTCACCGACGGCTTTAAAAAAAATAAATCAGTTACTCGGCAAAACAGGATTTCGCTTGCTGAGCAACACCGACACCCACACCGACAAGTCTGAAGTTACGACATGTTCTTAACTTGAACAGGAAATGAGTTTGAAAACAAAACCACCAGTGAGCAAAGTGCAGGCAGGCTGTTTGCCGTTAGATGTCACCTGACCACAGCTAGATGGCAAGAAATCTCACGATATCACAATTCACGCCAAAGTCACGTGTTTTCATATTTTTGTTGTTATTCACTTACGGACAGACGTAGTACTCTCCGAGTAATCCTCTCTCCATTTCCTCTGTTAATCCATTCATCCATCACCGTCACATTGATGTCAGTGAGTAATCTCTCCCTCTCTCTCTCTGTCTCCTTATTTGTCACTCGGCCAAATCCTCGACATCAAGCTGACTGTCGAGGACTGAAAAGCAGATGTGCAGAGGGGGGTAAAACATCCCTAATATCGCCAGCTGTACTAGTATTTGGACAGTTTATTCATATTTCTAAGACGGGAACCCAAACAACACCTTGCACCACAGGTTGAGACAGTGTGTGGTGCGAGCCTATACTACATTGTAGATGTACTGACCTCACTGGCTGGCTTCATTCTAATCCTCGCCTCGTGTCGAGGGCCACAGGAACAGACGACAGGACGAGTCCAAAGTCCTGTTTCTAGTTCACGACCATTATTAACCACATTAAAAGCCGGATACGAGTGTACAGGCAAGGGAGTAGAGGTGGCACCACTACTAAAAACACTAGAGACAGAGAGAATCCTGAAGGTCTGCATAAACACCTCTCTTAACTTCGCTACAAACCCGGATGTGTGTAAGCCTGCTTCCTGTGATTACAATTATGTTGATAGAAACAAACACGATTTATTTGTGTGTCCGGCTCAGTGGTAATTCTATACGACAAAGCTGAGACCCGACATCTCTGTCTTGTTGATGTATATCAATGAAACATCCGGGCAAATCAAAGATCAGAATACTTTACAATCACTTCGGTGAAAGAGCCGTTCTCAATGGTCTGTCAATGTCCACCTGAGGCACACCTGTGGATCGACCTCCGAGAACCTGACAAGAGCCTGGATTTCCAGCACAACACAGCAAGCTATGGCATGAGACGGTTCCAGAATAATTTGCGTTTATTATCCGGTTTGAAGGTGGCTTACAATTTTCATTACAATTTGGTTGGGAAACCGATACCCAGAGGTAGGGTTTGAAACAAGGTCGGCTAGCGCTGCCAACATGCTCCCACAGAAAAGTTCCTTGGACTTGTAATGGTAAAAATCTGACTCACCGAGCATTTTTATTATTACATAATAAAACGTAAAGGCTGATAGGACTAGCCAACCAGATTCAACCTGACTAATAAGACAAAGAAGGAAATGGAACTTTCCCTTTCTGGATCACATCCTCTTCCTCCGAAAACCCTCGCAACTATCCTCGCCTCTAAAAGACACAATTCTCCTAATTCTAAATTGACTTCCACCCGATCTCTTCTCCAAGAACACCAGTTTCGCAGCTCTCTCTCTCTGCCAGACAACATCGTGGAGACAAGAGCACGGGTGGCAAGACCCATTAATCAACTCCCACCCGCTCACCCATCAGCATTCCACACCGTGTCATCGCCACGCCCGCTGTTCCTCGCATTCTCGCGCCTGTGCAGCATGATGGTCGTGCATGCACATGTACAAATAATAATTATTCTCACCATTGCCACTCGATACGGCAAAGGGCGGTGAGCAAGGCCACACGGACATCCGGAAAGAGCCAGCAAAAACAATCAACTTGCTCTGTTTTGTCGCTACACTCCTTAGTGAGCGGGGGGACCCCAAGGTGAACAACCTCACACTCACCAGAAACAGATTGGAGGTTGGATAGAGGAGGTAAGCGGTAAATTAAAAAAAAAAAATCAACCCCGTCGTGCAGTGACTCGCAGTGTCGAATGAAAAAGACTTGTCGAGAGTGGAAGGTCTTGTGATAAATTGTGCCTGATGGAAGCAGTTAGTTAAGTACATACTGGAAACACATAGACCTTGTGAGAGAGAGAGAATTTGATATTTTTGTCCTTCTCTACACTTTCAAGTTACCCCCCTCATACTACCTTTCCTCGGTTTGTCACCCTGAATTGTGTCGACTGGCGATGACCGTCTGCGTGACAAGAAGCTGTTGACATCCATGGCACTGTCACCAGGGAACACCCACAGGCGATGAATGCAGACGACAGCAATTCGCTCACCTGCACGCGAGCTACTGAAGGGAGACAACTCTCTGTGGCGCTGTTAGCGGTCCGCACACAGGTAGACAAGGATAATTTACACACACACACAGGTAGACAAGTATAATTTACACACACACACACAGGTAGACAAGGATAATTTACACACACACACAGGTAGACAAGTATAATTTACACACACGCAACATTTCAAAGGCCTGGCCTACTTACTAAACCTGGTCTGGAGAGCACAGTAAACCCTTTTCCCTGTCGTTTGAACTGGAGCCCTGATGTCGCCAGGTAGGACACGGCCCTGACACCAGATCCCCGACTGTACCTCTGTGTACCTGCATGGCGGACATATCCCGCTGTCCGTGCCGCCTCGCCAAGAGAAAGTAGTTCACGTGTCAACAAGACAGATAAGAAAAAGAGAATAAAAAGTTGAATGTAGTATAGATGTCTGACCACATGATCAGCTTCTGAGACAAGGGTTTCCCCAATTAACTTCAAGAAAGGATTATTGCTTTATTCGTTGCGCAGGCTCCCTGGTGTGTGTGCGCGCGCTGGTGTTTTGAAATGAAGGAATAAAGGTTGAAATACTAATTTCAACTCAATTTTTGTTATTGGTGTTCCACGCTTGTGCACTCGCGACAGGGTACTTCCTGCAGGTAGGTGGCTGGTGCGTGTGTGGGGGAAGGTAAAGGACGGGGAAGATTCGCACGCGACTGACACCCGACAGAAAAGGGGGTAGCCCCAACACACCCTCCTGTCAGCAAAGTTCTCCTCACCTCTCTCCTACAAGACGCACGGCGAAAACCTAACATCCACCCGTGTCTCCCCCCCCCCCCGAACACACACACACAGATCGTCAGACGTTTCACGGGATGGCACGCACTAACCCGACCAACGCCGATCTTGCACTTCGCGAAATGAGGGTCGGTGCCGAGTCAGGTGCGCGGCTTTGAAGTGAGAAGCAGTGGAGAGAGACTCAAGTACCCTGGCTGTCACATCCACTCGCCTCTTTCTACTCGGAACGTTCTCAGACCGCGCTCCCGTGATGCCACGACCTGCACTGTCCGACATTGTGACGTCATTTATTTGCAGTGTCACGTGACGTCCTTCCATGGCGTCGTTAGTCGCTCGTCTTGGAAGGCGTCTACCATTGCCATCTCCATCAGCCTGATCCATCAGCTGTACCAAAACCGTTTATTTCGGTTACAGTATTCCACGTTAGCGTTGTGCACAGTGTGCCAGAAAACAAACTAATAACCAGGTTAGTTAATTTCTTTTTCTAAAACTTATCTCAGGGGCGTGGATGCATGTTCAACTCTACTCCTTTTTCAGTGTATTAAAGGTCTACGTTTTTATTTTGAAACCTCATAGATTGTTAAATATTCCGAGAACATGGAGAGGAGGGGGGAAGACAAGAATGAACAAGTAAAAGAAGGGGGAGAAAGATCAGGAAGAGGTGTAGGCATCCTGCACCTTATCCTCCAATCCCTTCCAAACCCTAACGAACCTAATTTGTAACAAATGCGTGGTGAGACTCAACTCTTCCATCCATTCTTTGCCTCTGCACGGTGTTCAGACTTCAGAGCTTTAACTCCAGTCATCGCAGACCTAACGATAAAGACCCGCTCACTGTGTTTATTACATTTATAACAGATTTTTTAAATTAATTTCCGAGTTATCTAACGCTTACCTCTAGCCACACGTCTAATAACTAGATTGTCACAGGTGTTAACTAGCGGGGACGGGATGGGTGGGTAAATCAAACCCGAATATATATTCATACCCCGGGGTCTGTATGACGTGGTCTGACTGCAGATAAAATCTGGCGGTTAGGCGTTTTACGCTGATTCCATCTTTCTGTAAACGACTTGCCATTCTCTGCACATGAAAGTTGGAGACAAAGACTCAGAAGGAATTTGAGCTTTTTCTTCATTTTTTTTATATTATATATTGACATTTGACCGTTGAAGTCATCACAAGGTTAGGATCGTTGAACACATACCAAGATCTGTTTCCAGTTCACAACTGCCTCCGAGTCCCCTTGAAACAGGAACACGTAGAAAGTGGCGTAGATGAACAACACTGGGTGCAGCTGAGAAGCTGGTGGGGTAGAGAGGATGGGACCTGCAGCAAAGATACATTCTCATCGTGTTTTCCTCCTCGCGTTGACCTGGCGGTGACCCCGTCGGTTACAGCGACTGCTCCTCGTGATTTCCTTCCAACCAGCGGGATTAGCTACAACCGCTTCATCCATCGGCGCGTCACTCGTGTTGAATACATCGTGTACATCATCATCTTTCTCCTCGCCCCACCTCCTTCCAGAAAAACCTACGGTCTCTCCCTGATCCTCTTTCCTACAACACAAAATGTCTGCCAGACCTCACTGATGTTCCGCATCAGAGACTTGCTTTTGATGGCAGTAGGGATTGAATAGACAGATTGGAAGGTCGGGTAGGCCGTAGGCGGGGTGGAGACGAGAGGGACTCCGTGAAGGTGTATGTTAGATTCCATTCAAATATCGTCAACAATCATTCACCTGCCACATACCAAGCCCAGTAACTGTTCTCATAAGATAACGTAGGTTATTGTTGTGTTGTATTGTGTTGTACTGTATTTACCGAGGTGTGTTATCTTACTAACATCCGCGTCTTGCGAACTCAGGGTACTCATTGCTCCTCGTCAGCCCCGGGCAAGGTCGTCGTCGTTGCAGCCCTCGTTACCCACAAGCCAGTCAGGCGTCAACGAGCGACGTGTCAAAGGCGCGCGGCAGGGAGCGGCAAAAGCGGTGAACTGTAAATACAGACGACATAATACACACGCCATCACAAGACCGCCGACAGAGATGGTCGGGCCGCCATATCAAAAGTCGGGTTCTTAAAGTCCTTGCTTGAGAAAGCATTGCCGGGAGACGGGGCGTGACCAGGGATAGACGACCATTCACTTTTATTTTTCGCTGTGCACTCTCGGATTAAAATTGTTTAAACTTCTTTTTTAAGAAGTGTGCATGGAACTATACATAGAAAAAAAAATTGATGCTCTCTCCGGAGAGACCACCTTCCAACGTTTTTCAAAGGAACTGAAGCACAGATTGAACTCCAAATGAATAATCGAGAAGTGCTCTTCTCATCAACGACAACAGCAAGGAGGGAGAGAGTACAATCGCGGGGTGGGCTGGTTGAGAGTTTGTGGCAAACAGACTGGTAATGGGGTGTCTGGTGTATCCTTTCTTCTCTGTGTGTAAAATAAATAAGTACATGGAGGAAAAATGGCAAAGAAGGTGGGCACCAAGCCAGACACCTGAAAACGTCCTCAGAGTGAATCTCGTTACATAACGGGTTCAAGGGGAGGTAAAGACTGAAAACTTGACAGGACCACCGGGAAATTGTGCCACCGCTTGGGGTCCGCTAAGGAGGATGGACAAAGATGGCAAGACAGGGGTCAAAGGGCGAGCAGCGAGAGGAGTAGATGGAGGGTGAGAAAGGTGCCGCCGGATGACTCACAAAATTAACGAAGAGGATGAGTGAGGAAGACAAAGAGCGGATGTTAGGTAAGTGCGTTATTTACGATTCCGACAGACGCAACGGGTTACATGCCATCATGGCAGAAAATGGGAGAAATATTTGAAGCACGCGAGCTGGCTTTACGTGCTCGTGCTCTCTCGTGGGGTGCTTATCTCCCCTCCCTCTCTCTCACACACACTTGACACAGAATATGTTATGTTGACCAATCAACCGAGGAACACCTGTACACATGATTACAAACGATCTGTAATTTTAATATCGCACTCTCGTATTATCTGGGTTATTATGGGATCAATACTCACAACAAACTCTGTATTGTTAGGCCTTACAACTGGAGTGAACTTCCTGTACCCTAACACCCACATTTCTACTGCGAATAGTATTACGGCATAAGTAAAATAAGTAAATAAGTAAAACAGAACTAAAAAACAGCAAAGAAGTTCATAAAGTAAGAAAGGGACAGGGACATACCCTGGTACGCACATATATATATTTTATTACATCAACTGTAAACTATTTCCAGTCGTCATTATGAACCTAACATAGGGTATCAGTCAAAATTTTTTGAAGTGCATTGTGATGAGTGTTTCTATATTTTTCAGGTAAAAATGTGAGCTTCAGATAGGAGTTACACATGGGGTACCCGAGGAGCCGAATAGTTATGGTGTCCGATGAAGGGGAAGCCGAGGACCGGGTGTCTTAATTCACACCACTACCACACAAGTCGTTGCTGCTACTGAACAGAAGGCTTCCTGCATGGGTGTGCATGTAACCCTGAGCCTTCTGATGGGGGACTACTGAACTACCCATGTAGACACCTCTCACAAGCATCTCTAAATCTTTCTCTCGTGGTGGTGAGGGGCAGGGGTCTGTGTTGCATGATTAAATCCAGGCTTGTACATTTTAACGAGGGGAACGACTTTGTCTCTACATCTCGTGATCGCACTGCTGACAAGCAACCCTCGAGCTTTAGCCAGTCGGCTGGCAGGTGAACATCAAAGGCAGGCAACACTTCACGCCTAGTTGCACTGTGCGTGTCTGTGGACAGTTAACATCTTCTCCCGCCACACCAGGAGAAGGCAGAAAATGTAGATGACCTGAAAAATAAATCACCAGACACGAAGAACTGTTGCCAAACTATCCGAATGTACCAACACCTCCCCCACCCGTCAGTGTGCGAGCTGTAAATTCCTGAATAACCGAATATAAGTAAGACTTCTCATATTCTCTCAGATAATTAAGTCATAGTTTGACTACAGGATGTTCAACATAAGAGACTATGTTCGTTGTTTACCCGCATCCACCGCATGAAGAAAATAAGTGTGTTAATGGCCACAGGTACGCGGCAGGAAGGTGTTGTGAGGAGGGCGAACTAAAGGGCAGGAGTTGGGGGTCGAGGGGGTTACGAGAGATACCGACGACCGTAAAACAACAAGCAAGAGATTCCACTCAGCTGCAGGCTGCAGACGATGTGATACCAACGGTTCTGCTGACATTTGCCACCGCTAGAGCTCAGGAGAGCATCATGTCCTTTACACCTACCAGCATCACAAAAAAAGAAAAGAAAAGAAAAAAAAAAAACCCAGCCCGCCACAGCTGGACATAATAAAATCGGCTAGGCGGACATTTGCCCGAGAATAAAAACCATCACCACGATAATAATATTAAATAACGAGGAATCGATTCTCTCATATTAATTAAAACTGAAAAAGTCAACAAATACCTCGCCAGCCTCCAAGAGTACAGGTTAAAAATATGAGACTAACGGTCGTACACCGGTGGCTTGCTCCTGTCCCTCCCTGCACAGTCACACGGTGCTAGCCTCCTATCCCACCAGCATCATGTATCAACTCCCTCCCACCCCGCCACCACACCGTCTGTCGCACGTACACACCGCTCCCCGTGTCCATGTCCCCCTACCCCTCCAACACACACCCGACTTCCGTGTTCATCCCGTGAGTCGTTGTGACGAATTCCAGACCTCTGCGGATGGCGTCAGACGCGCGAGGAATATGCCGCACGTGACAGGAGGGTCTGGCGCAATCTTTGGCGAATTCCAGCACCGCTGACAGCCCCGCCCCCGCAGCCTCAACGGTCGGGTAGCAGTTCCTATCAGTCGTCCGGGCGATCGCTATCCAGAACGAAAAAAGAAAGGAGAAAAAAAAAAAAGCAGAGAGAAGGGTTGCGCAAAAGGAAGAGGCAGATATCGTATGCCGCGAACGGGAATGAGACTTCTGAGTACACAAAAGTCGAGGTCAGAGGGCTAGAACCTTTATTTAGGTCACGCGCAGGCTATAAAAAGAACTAACATGGCTTCATCGCACTTGACCGGCACAAACCTCTAAGAAGGTGTCGCCTGCGAGGTGGACTGCTGGTTGCTACTGCAGCTCCTCCCTTGCTGCCGGAGAGGTCTGCTTGACACGGCGCGAGCAAGGGCGGCGAGGGTCACATCCCGTGCAGAGCCCCAATGCACTCTTGGCGCGGCGCGAACGGCGCGAGCACTAGGTCGCGGCAGTGGGAGTTCGCGATAGCTCAGCGAGCGCGTCGCGCGAAGTCGGTCAAAGAGGAGTGCCCGCGTGGAATGCGATTGTGAATCGGCGAGTATCAAGGTCCCGCTGCCTTCTTTGTCCGTGGTGGGGTTAGGAGCGAAGTTATTTCGGGAGGAAAAGAATCATCCGTTTTCAGTTTTAAACTTTCAACCTCTTTTACACAGAGCTCGCTCGCTCGCTCTCTCCCTCACACACACACACCATCATTATCATGGTAGTAGACATCGTCAAAACCCAACTCCCACCTGACGAAGAGAAAAAACAAGCTGCACTAAGTCAGCGAGTATTAATTAACATTATCACATACAAGTCAGTAAATACTACCAGCATCACTAGCGCCATTGACAAATTAACACAAAGGGAGTTTCAGGGTCTTTATGGAAGCAGGTGCTCAAGGATGAAGGCTACCTCCTGCAGTGACTTAACAAATCAATCATGTGTGACGAGCAGGCTGCAACTAAAAGCACTGACGTGAATCGAATCGATGATTGTGAGGAGCCCGCTACAACTGAAAGCATTACGAATCTTCTAGAAACGAAGTGAGTCCAATCAATGCTTTCGAGTGAGTAATTTCTGGGGATAGCCCTGTCTTAAAGCTTTATCACACACCTTTCAGCGACGCGGCAAGCGAAAGCGGAGGCGGAGCGGCGCCCGTGTCGTTCTTACCTCACCGAGTCGGGCGGCGGCGACGACCAGAGAGCACAAAACGACGACAAACGACCGACTTTTATTTACCCCACAATGCATCATGTCCAACAGTGAAAAACAGTCAGTAGGTCAGACGAAATGGCCACGAAATGGGATAGCTTGGAAGTCTCCAACAACCAGTTCGTCTAACATTACTCACGTTCTTATTACGACACGGGTGAGGGAGCAGGGGACGGCGCATACACACAGTGGCAGACAAAGACAGATATTCTAGGAGGTTGCTGACACTGAAACGAGCTTGCCAACCCACATGTACAGGCAAACCCACCAAAGACCAAAAAGGTCAAGCGTTTTCGGTGCTGTCTGTTCTACCCTTTCAACTCAAAAAGGTCAGAACTCTTGTAACGGTTTCTAAGGGGGTATATTTTTTTGTACTAAATGCGGAGAAGTGAGGACGAGATGGAGGGAGGTCCATGTCATGACAAGTGGGGGAGGAGAAAAGGAGAAAGGAAAAGCTTTTTAAAAAAAACCTTTCAGTTTCATTTCTCTCAAAGCTACGCAGTTCAGGAGGTTCCAGCTCTTGATTCATGCCCACACCCTCTTTCTTCCCCATCCCCACCCCCGCTACGCACCCCCTTCTCTTTTCACAACAGGGTGCAGGGGGAGCAGCCCTCAGGCTTCAGACGCCGCGCGTGCAAACCTCCACCCACCCATCCCACTCTGACTGAATGAAATTCAGGTTACTACGACGGCCTAGCAACGTAAAGACCGAAGGAAGGTCATCGAGTGCTTTTCATATGCTTCCAGTCCCAGAATAAATAATTTGTGTGGAACCCGGTAAAAAAAAAATTAAAAAATTACATGTCATTTCTAGAGTATGACGTGGATGCAGTACTGCACAACATCTCCACCCCCAACAACACACACGCATTAGTAACTCAGGAGACTGCAACAACTCTCCCAGACATGATACACTACCATTTTGTTGCGTGATTACATTAGGCAGAGGAAGAATTCTCCGAGAAGATTTACACAAATTCTACACCATTACAGCGGGAGTGGTGGTTAATGAAGCCTTGAAATACGAAATACTACTAACAGTTTTGCAGTTAACAGCGATTCCACAGCAACATTAAAACTTCAAACACTTCATTAGATATTGTTTTTCGTGGAATGTTAAGAAAAGGGACACTTGATGTTGCTCGCCTCACGTTCATACGCATGCACGCTCGCATACACATAGAGAGGCGGGAGAAAAAAAAAGAGAAAGAGACTGACTACAACGTCAAAAAATAAAATAAAAATAATACAACTCTCCTGTGCGAAGACTGATTGGACTTCCGCTCCCAGGTAGGTGACCCGTCCTTGATAGCCCGGCAATCCCCCGGCTCATGAATAAGACTGGATTTCCCCCGCCCCACCCAATGGCGAGCCGGGGTGCAGTCACGAGGCTGCGGCGGACGGTGACAGAGCGACTGGGAGGAGCGAAGCCCTCCCCTCGCTTACCTGCCCCACGCTCGGTACACTGCTGTCTCGCCTCCTGTCTCAGTGGGTCTTGATGTCAAGTTTTTTTTATATTTAGTTTGTGTTTGTCTTGGATGATGATGCACACCATCAATAATAATAATAATAAAAATAAAATAATCTTATACAGAAACCAGAGAACTCAAATTTTGGCCGGAGGGTGGTGTTGGGTTGGAAGTAGGGTGGGTGGGGAAAGAGGCATGGGGAAGTAATGAGAGGACAAAATAAAATTGTATCAAACGCTCTCTGAAAACGATGCAAAATAAGCCCGTGGTGTCTTCTGCTAAAGGTATACAGTATCACGTGGTATACAATACTTGCAAAAGGAGTCCCAGTTATCCCTAGGGGTGGGAGGGGAAGACGAAGGTCCGCTGCACGGCGTTGACTGATCGTTTACCGATTGCAGTGACTGTTGGGAAAGCAGCTCAAAGCAATAAAACAAACCCACGTGATTAAGATTACGATACAAAGTAGGAATCAGGAAGCGAAACAAGAAGCAAGATATGACAAAGGTCACAGTGACGCGCACTCACATGTACAGGCATGCAGACAGGCTGGAACACACCGACTGCTATCTAAAGAGCAAGCGGGTGGCTGTATCCACGTTACCCATGCAGCTTGTGTCGAGTCTTTCACGACCGATATGTTCGACAAGGGGCGAGTGGTCTGAACGCACCGGCCTGCTCCATGCACGTCATAGAGGGGGCTCTCTACTAACCCCCCAATCTGATTTCACGCATGGGTGTACACCGAAGAGAACAAGGGTTAAAATATTAATTACAAAATTATAAAGGATCCCGAAAACGATCTGGTGTCTCTGTGAAGAAGAAGAAGGGGGGGGGGGGGGAATCAAGCCCTATCGTGCAAATATGGGTAGCGAACACGAGAAACTGAAAACAAGTCAACCGTTACAGAACGAACTGTAGCGAGACAATTGATACCCCCGGATTGTTGTTGATATCTCCAGCTTATCTACTCCTATGCTGTTACTTCAGCTATACTGCTGTTGCGGTGATGGTCTTTTTGTGAGCTTCAACTCTTGTTGGGGGTACGGGTGGTGCAATCTGACAACACTTTTGTGTGTGTGTGGAAAAAACCGCCAGTCACTCCAGCGGTGATAATATCGAGAAGAGATAAGGCGGTCCTGATCGTCGCGTGACGATAACGCCATCAAGATAAGCAGCGACTGCACTGCGTGAGGTGCATGCGGAATGAACTCACGAGTCGCCAGTCACCCCGCAGGCCTGTCGTAACAAGCGTACCACTTTTTAATGGCCCCTCGAAGGGGCGGCGTCTGGCTATTCTCAGAAACAGGGCGTATGCGGACTTACAGGGAAAGAGTGAGTTCGAATTCTTCTTCCGAGCCTTGCCAACCGGCAAAGATTAATACATTATTCCCTAAGATGTCCTTGGTTAAGGCCACTCCCAGTCGTCATTTCTTCTGTGGACACTGCTTTTCGCAGTTGTACGATTTCGAAGAAGTGTTTGTACCCTTTTCCTTGCTACTAAGGTCAGAAAGACCCCCACCTTTACAGGTGGGTTAGGGTTAAAAAAAAAGTTGGGGAGGGGATGGGTTCAAATAAAAATGAATTGAGCCGTCACAAGCAATTGTCTTGGTCAAAGGGCAGTAACTGAAAAATAAAGTTCCATTAGGTCTAACCAGGTTATCTCCCTTAGACAACATTGCACGGCACATACGCAATGTAGCCATGGCATGAGTTGGGTAAATTTATGATAGAGAAAGCAAAATATACATCACATACTTTTTAATAAAATGAAAAGAAAAAAGAAAATCAAACAGTTGTGCAGAGCACCTCAATGTTAAGCTGTTTTGAAAGAAAAAATTAAAGCAGATTTTGCAATACATGTCCTTGTACATTTAATAAACATTCAACACAATGATTAGTTTCAATAGAGCTGCTGTTAGAAAGAACATAAACTGCATAAATGCAAACATTAATGTATTAACAATGTAAAGACCTATTTAAGAATGTTATTAATAAGGAAATGTACCAGATCTATAATTTTCATATTAACACCTACCTCAAGAAATCTTGAAGGATGTGGAAGTTAATCCCAAACTGCTATAATCCATTAGAATCCAAGCACAGTATATGCATGAATGTCTTTAAAGTACACAGCACAAATAGGATTTTCAGCACTTACTGAAGGGCACACATATCTACACTTTTGGCGTTGGCCCTGAAGTGCAGTAAACTCCTTCATGTGGAACTTCCTGTTTGTTTAGTCAGAAATGCAGAGCTTTCCTTGGCACAGTCATGAGTGAATGCCAGGCTTCTCAATAAGAATGGAATGATCAAAAGAAAAAAAAAATGAATGTCACATGGCAGCACTAGATGTCTGGTGCATTAGCTTTGGGCAACAAGTATCCAGTGTCCGCACCTGGAAGTTTGTCACTGTAGGTATAGCATGATTCCTAGTGTTAAAGCACGGCAGGCCTATCTTACCGTTCGAATGAAATTTGACCTTGAACTGTAAGCACAAAAGGTGCATATTAAATATTCCATGTAGTTTGTAATCCTGCCAGTCAGTTTACTCTTGCCTACCACGAATAAAAATGGATTGGGTTGAGTGTATGTATTAGATGTCACTTATCTGTTTGGCAAGAAAGGCAGCTGAGCCAAATATGGAGCATAGCAAATCCGGAAACAGTGCTTCAGCAGATGGAACACTTGCAGTTATGATATGGTACAATGAGCAATGGACCCGACTCTCAGAGGCTAGTGACCTTCAAAGGATAGTTTCTACCCTTTGCTAGTGGTCTTCTTCCACAGTCTGAATCTGGTCAACTGCCTTCATCATGGAGCATTGGCATCAGCAATGTTGGTGATGAGGATCAGAACAAGCACTTTATCTAGCCTTTGCATTCTGTATTCACGCACACTTCCACACACACACACACAAAGCAATTAACCACTCTGGCACCTCAGGCATTTCCAAAGAGAAACAAACACTGAACTTTAAAACTTATGTATCTTTTCCTTAAAGCAATGCAAACAGGACAAAACAGGAAATTTACAGCAAGCAATTTGGTTTAAAACTATCATCTATTATGCAAAAAATCATTGAAACTGGTAATAGTTTAGATGAACTAAGTGGAGCATGAAGAAGTCTCCTGTTAAGAATAATGGGCAAAACATTTACATCGTTTTCTCTTTGTAACAATCATACTGCCACCAGATGCATGAAAAGAGCAACACTAGAGTTTCGGAAACAGAATATCACAAGCACTACATGGATCTATAGGCTCTTCAAGTGAAACCTTTCAGGAGAACTAAACGCTTAATTTAAATACTTTTACCAATACAGACTATGGGGGAGTGGAAGTAGCAAGGAAAGAGGCCACTAACAGCTATGGTTCATTGGTAATACAGAGATTTGCTAGCAGGTCAATAAATCTATTACATGGCTAAACTTTGGTAAAACAGAAAGATATTTTGTTAATGACACATATCCATGCATCAATCATTATGGAATTTATTTTTAACAGAGGTTGCATTACATGTAAAAGAAAGAGAGAGAAAGAGAAATGGGAGAGGTATGATGCCTCATATAATTTCTTTTGCTGACATCAGTCAGGATCACAAGTTAAAAAAAGTCCCGACAGTAAACAATAAACAATTTCCAACACAGGCCTCATGCCGATAGTACATAATTGCTGCCCCTTAAAATCATTGGCTTTGTGCTTTGTTTTCATGACAAAATCATGTCGTAAAGGAAAAGTTGCATGGAAAAAAAAAAGTTTACACAATACTTGAACTACACACGATCCACGAGCACATGGCCGTGTTCTGTTCCTTCTCGTATTTAATGGCACAAATGCCATAAGTGATTGTGGAATGCATAGATCAACTCCAGTTAGACAGCATGAACAAAATTTAAGAGATTGTTGGCACGTAATGTGTATGCAACATTTTCCAATCCCAGGCAACAGAGGAGAAACACAGAAATTTACAAATGTACATGATGCTGCAAGAGGAAAAAAAGGTTGAGGTTACAGATGCCTGCACTCCACTCAAATGCAAAACATGAATTTATTTTTCTGCCATTTAGGTACATGTTTAGGGCTTGAAATGAATCAACTGTAGCTCTAAAATGCAATATTTTATGTGGGATCAAGGAGTTTAAAAAACTGCAAACAATAATCATCTTCATTTATGAACTGAACAAATACACTACAGAAAGAAAAAGTCAGAAGTTTGAAATTTGACTTCAAAAAGTAAGGCATATCTTGTCTCAGGAAAATGCAAGTAAAATAATGAGTTAAGTTAGCAGCGTTCTGAAAGCCTGCCTGGCAAGAGGTGACTACTTAAGAATCAGGTTGAGAACTTGTTGCTCCTGGAAACAATTTCACAAAGTCCATGGAAAAGTAACAATAAATATAAAAAAAAATAATGTAAAAAATTCTTCTGTAAGTTGTCCGAAGTGCTCATTAATGAAAACGGTACAATAATTTTATTTACACAGCTTATTACTGTGCTGTATTGTGACCAGTTGTATCCAACACTCCTTCACCGAGTTCCATGTTTCAATGTTCACTTTATTATAAAATTTTTATCTTATACAACACAAAATATCTGGACATTTATACTATTTGATAATACATTTTATTGCTTTGAGGACAACATCGGCCACACAAGACCATCATCAATTAGCTTGCAAAATACACCCCAAAAGAACTAAAAAAAAAAAAAAACCCAAAAAAAACCAATTACTCTGAATAAAGAATATAGGAAGAGGTTGTGAAATTAAAAGCAATAAATAAACAACCAGTTTTTAACATTAATGACAAACTTTTCACTTACACCTTTATTGTTGTGACTTTTGCATGGTTCTTAATACTTAACACTAGAATAGTGAAATGCATCAACTGATACAAATGACAATGTTTATGCCTGCTAACTTATGAAGTAAAAATCCTGAAAAATCTTACTTGCTTTTCACATGCATAGTTAAAAGAATGCAAACAAAAATCGATTTTGATCTGGCTTCTGTGTGATACAGGATGCAAATTATAGCCCTATAGACAGTACAAATAGGGTTCATATCATTTAGCTTTTCATTTGCAAAATTTGGCGAAGCACTTGCCCCAGGAAGGTGACTCAATCTTCTGCATGGAGATGACAGAACAGCTACTGAAGTATCAGCTGACGTTGCTGCAGATGTGGGTTGTGAAGATATACTGAGATATCCAGTGACTTGACCGAAAATGATCCATGCATTAGTGCCTATCAGGATGAGAATGCTAAAAAAAATACTGCAATCACACCTAGTCCCTGTAGAATTCTATCTACACACAGGGCAAAGAATGTTTCCCATTTATTTTTGCTGCAGTAAAAAAGCAATTTAATATATACTTGTGCAACATTGTACAAAGCCATGCATGGCTAGTGCTCTGGCACTGTTGTGACTACATGGACTGAGGATCTAAGTTAACTAGCAATAACTATGAAACAGATTGTGCTAAGTAAACAAACAAAACTATAAAATTGTAACTACATCTGTAACTAATCAGCTGAATAATGCTAATTTAGCAGGAAAATTGACACATTCCACCATTAAAGGTATACTGAAACAGCTTCAAGAGTTAAATAGGACTTTTAGAAGAATATCTCAAGTTCTAAAATCAGGCTGATAAAAATTAAAGGTGGGGCTAAATTGTTCTCAGTATTTAAGAGATGGGCATACTAGTCCCTCTACATTTTGCCAGCATGATTATTGCAGATGAGAGAAAAGCACATGTAACAATCTACACCACACTCTTAAGGACAACAATACTAAAAGCAAGATAGACCTCTTTTTTTTTTTTTAGCTTTCATTTTTTCTTCTGTATAAATGCTTTATTTTCTGAGAATAATGAAACTTAAGTCTGTATGAACTCTGAAAATTAAACCAATAATAAATCCCCGTTAGAAGTTGTCCTAATGCCAACTAACTACAGCAGCATGCTCTAAATACCCAGCAACCAGGAATACTCAAACCAAATATATCGCCTGCAGGTCAAAGGTCCAAAAGAGAACACCTTGCCTTACATGGAGATCAACAAACAGAACATCATCTGATGCACTGTAATATTGTTCATGCCATTCACAACAGATGAACAAAGTCCCACAAAAGTGTAAACAAGAAATGTATGTGGTCACAGCAGGGAACTTTTCGTGGGGCACAAGAAAACAAACAAACATGTCAAACACAAAGGACACATCAAAACTGTAGCAAAGTCAGGAAAGAAAAGGTCTTCAAAGCATACCTACTGCAGAAGCATTAACAAGATACCATAGAACAGCATCACCTGTGAACTGAGGGACTTGGTAGGATACCCACTGCTGAACTAGGAGGAACTAAATTCAATCAGAAGCAGTGCAGCATGTCTTCACTTGAGCAATGTATGGAGAGCATACAAAAATAGAAATTAAATAATACAAGACAGTATTTTGGATAATACAAGGGTGACACTCCACTGTTAACTCCCTATTTATCATCATTTGAAAAAATAGTAAAACGTAATTAGAAGTCAAATAAAGCTCACTCAGTTCTACAGTTTGGTGACCCAATGACCTGAAACAATGTACATGTATTAAGGGGCAAACTAGAGATGAAATCTAATAGATACTCCTAAAGTGCCAAAAAATACAAATATTTCATATTTCCTCTTTGCTTGAGTTGCAATTAGAGAGCAAATTAATCCCGTGCATTTGCGTGCAAATATGCACATTATAAGACAGACAGCTGTGGCATTTGATTAAAGAAAAAAAAAATTCACAAAAAAACTTTTAATCTTTCATGGTCCACAAACGGAACAAAGTTGTTTATATCACATCCCTGGATCCAAGAGAAATTTTTTTTTTGCAACATCTATACAATACACATTTATTTCTGCCCCATCTCTTTCACAAATGAAGAGCTAACATACATTTGTGTTTGCTACAAATCAAAAAGCTCAATATCTGAACCTTGTCACAGTATAGTCTTGTGATGCTGAGACCAAGTAAACCAAGGCAAAGAATCAAGTGGAGAGTAACTTACACTTGGTCTTCCACATCAGTTAAAAACATAATAAATAAAGCCTAAGACTTTCACCACTGCCAACATTTCTTGTGTGCTGCATCTGAGACAACCACGGAGATACTAAACAATAGGACAGCTATATGAACAATTTAGGGACTGGGAAGGAAGTGCTTTAGAGATAAAAACACCTGACAGTCACTGCGGTGGATGGAAGACAGAAGTAAGGAACAGTTAATTTTTAAAAAATGTACATGACTATTTTTAACGTTTCACCTTGTTAACAGCAGACATAGGAGAGAAGGTTACAAGGAGGCAAAGAAAAAGACAGCAATGGTGAGCTAATTGTGGGCAGACACACTCTACGACTAGTGGGGAAACATGGCACATAATAAAAAAACAATTCAACTCCACGCACTGACTGACTAAACAGCTTGATTGTGCATGCTCAACAGGCTCCTAACCATTTTTTGTCTTTGAATAACTGAAAAGACGAAGTGTATATTTTATTTAAAATAACAGCTGTACTAAAGAAAGCACAAATAAGTTAATAAAACTTAACGCCAAAGAAACCCTCTTAAATTTTCAGCCCAGGAAAGTATTTAAATGTTTTTCCTAGTCTAATAAAGAAATATAAACATTCATTCAAGTAAATAACATTATGGACACAAGTACACACATACAGTCTTAAGCCTTTCTCACAAAAAAAAGCTTGAGTGTGGAATGCCTAAAAGGAATCTCAAACTTTTCTACATTTTTGTTGCAGCTTGGCTAAAGCAGTCATCTGAGAATGGGGTATTCAAAGATTTTTAAAATACAGATTTAAGCATATTCATAATCTAACCATTTTGCTGCCCCTTGTAGTAATTCTAAATTCAAACACAAAGTTTGCATATCTGCCTACAGACACAGACACATAATCTATTATGTTTCCATCATGTTACTAAAGGCTTTAGTCTGTCAAGAACTGAGTGTAACATTTATATGCAACATACCCCCTTTTAACCTGTTTAACCTAAAGTCATAACATAAAACACCATACACTAAAAGCTAATGAGTATGGCTTCTAAGTGAAGAACAAATAATTATTAATCTTGTAGTAGCTTTTAAAATGCAAGAAAAGAAGATATATATAAAAAAAATTACAGTCAACAGAGATTTCTTTATAAATAACACCTCAGTGAAGTTAAGGCAACACCACTAACACATTTTACCATTTCTTCATTAACGTTTTTCCCAAAATGCATATAAACTTGTGGGTGGTTTGGAATGTTGGAAGAAGGTAGATAATACACGTCTAAGGAAACAAATACTCAGTCCCTCAGAAAAACTCTCCAACATCCCCACAGAAAGGTGTAACTTTCTGACAACTCTTCATTTGGAATGGCAGGAAAGTAATAAGCTTGGACGAAAATTATAAGTCATAGGTCCTGTATTGCAATGTCATTGTTTGCAACCAATAATTCTTGATAGCTTCAAAACTAAAAATTAAGCACACACAATCAGTTGTTATTTCCACACCATAACACTTGGGGTAAATTAAAAAAAAAAAACAAACCAACAAAACAAACTGAAACAGGTAGGGTATAACAAACTGTTCCTTCATCTTGCAATGAAGTGACACATAGGATGATGCTGGGATGTTTTCAGCTGCACTCTATATTGCTTGATCCCTATGCCAGCAGAGTCTTTATCTGCCTGGGTGTTGACTCATCTTGAAGATGCTTTGTTGTGTACCTATAAACAAAAGTGAGTTGCAATATGGCTCTGCCAAATCTTCATAGAACTATCTTAGCCACCTTGCAAAATAATAATAAAATCACAATCTAAGACAATACAGTTAAGATAAAAACATTGCTAGAAATAAAGGGGCATGTACTCTGTCACAGCCACAGATGGCAAATCAAAAGTGGGAAGAACTTTTTTATATTTTATATTTGCACTGCAACTATTCACATTGCGTTGGCTTGCATTCAAGCACCTACAGGATGTTTCAAACTGTATGTGCAAGAGTGAGTGTATTTTGGCTGCCAGCCAATGGATTGTGAGTGAACAGAAAAACAAAAGGCAACCCAAGATTGCAGCCAGCATATTTGTCCATCTTGATTTAGGCTTTAGATAACTTGGGTACTCAGTATAGTTCAACCAAATACCTATTACAGTATAATACCTATTACATTTCTGAAGTTCTAAAAAAATACTCAATTTAGGTCAAAGCAACTGTGCAGATTCTTTTTTTAAATTCAGATCACGTCTTCCATCGCATTTGTCATGCACATTTCTCCATGTGGACACAAACTTAATGTGATGCCGATATAACTAGACGATGAAGCTGTATGCATTAAATACCCCTAATATAGTTGCATAATAAATCAACAAACCTTAAAGCATTTAATAAGCCCTCCACCTTTCCTGGTTCCTGATCTTTGAGAAGTTTGATGGAACTTTTTACCTAAAGAGAAAAATAATTTCGCATTGACATTAAAACCTCTGTACAGGTATCTCTCCTCTGTCTAAAGCCAGATTATCAATGACAATAAACTTTATAATAAAGAATTACCACATCGAAAGTAAATTTGACCCAGCCATGGGACAGTTAGTTGGTTGTGCATCAGACTTAAAAAGGAAAGAGCGCACAGCTCTTCATCATTTTAAGAGAAATGCTTTCACTTTCAAGCAGCTTTACTTGTCAGGTGGGCTGGAACAATTTCTTATGGAATCTAATGTATATTAATAAGTAGCACAAAGGAGCCAACGTCATCAGCTAACTATAATATTTACATGCACATTAGTTTTTTCTAATGAGGGAGCTTATGGTACTTAAAAATATTACATGCAAACACTTTTGACTTACCAATCAATTAGGCATAGACTAAAACTTTTTCAAACAAAACCACCCTCAAACATAAACAAAACCTCTCAAAAAACTTCTCCCCAAAATTCAATGGGGGTTAAAAAAAGAGAGAGAGAGAGAGAAAAAAAAGACAGCACATACCTCTATCCCTGATGTTTTTGCAAAGGCTCCTACCGGATGTACATGGTCATAAAGAATAATAACCCCCACCATGACTCGGAGGCAGAAGAACTTGGTCTCGTCACTTTTGAATCGAGAGTTATATACCCTACAGGTTAAAACCAAAAATAGTTTTGATTTTGAAGAAAGTTACAATGTTTTGAAAGATACAATATACATGCACAGTCCACTGTTACTTCATTATTATAAAAAAGTATGAGCTTAATATGACTGACCCGCCTGAAGGGTAGAGTAACAGACTGCTATACCTATAATTAATTAATGGCTACTGGTTTATATGCAAAATATTTAGAAAAGCAGTAAATTACCTCATTTATCATAACAAAGCAGACTTGTAAATGCCATATTAAGTAGCAAAAGGAAACCACAAAAGGTTTAAAGACCAAATGTTACTCACGGATTTTCAATCATCACTCGGCATATATTTGCCATGGTGCTCAGGCAGTCTGTTGTCTGCTCCACAGGCAATTCCTTATGCTATTTTAACACAATTGCCCACACATATTCTGATAAGCATCTAAAAAATTGTTTCCAAATTTATATGCACAACCTATGAAAGAACAAACCATACTGATACTTTAAGGGGGTAAGTTTTGAACAATTTTAACATGCTTATGGCAAAACCTACTTTAGATGCAAAACCATTCTGTAAGCCTGCCTTTTTGTTTTATTTGGTTGTAGGGTGGGGAAGAGTAGGGCTTTTCAATGCTTGAATAATCTCCAACCAAAAAAATAAATAAATAAAATTAAAAAAAATTGTATTAAAGAAGACCATGTTTTAAGTGCGTCATATATCCTTGCTCGTATTTTATACAATGATGGTCACTTGGATGCTGCTGTTCTACTGAAACCCAAATAAAGAAAAAGGTCCCACTCCCATGCAGCTTAAAAATATATAAATAGGATGGTGTTCACAACTTCATCAAGCTACACAAATTCAGTTTCTTTCTGTTTACAAAGCATGGACTACAAGTCTTGACAAACTCATTTGTGTGCTTTTAGTAACCTACTTTCCAGATACTAGGGAAGAGGGAAATCAGTAGTAGGTGTACACAACAGGACATAAAAGTAGTTTTATTTGACTCTCTGGCAACATACTTCTACAACCACACTTTATATGGCAGCCTTGAAGGGCAGGAAAAGATAAAGAGGGAGATTAATGTTTCACACTGAAGGAGCAACTAAGGATATATCACGGCACAAAAAATAACCCAAGACAAGGCAGATTCATCAATGTGACATGTGCTAAATGATTGCACCACTGAGCCACTGCCTCTTGAGTGAGGGTTATATTTTAATTGGAAGCAGAGGCAAAAAAAGTAATTTTATTTCAGCTAGATGCATACTTTCTGCTCTTTTAAGCTTGTTTTGTCTTAAGAAGGTTCTGGAAAGTCAAGGAATGTTTTGCAAGGCCTTCCAGTCAACGTAGAAAATGAAGATATTTGAAGTGGACAGTAAACTAACCACAGAGAGGACTGTCATTAGATGTAGAACACCACAACTAGGATTGCTTCCCTCTTCCTGGTCCCATTTAATTCACTCCCCAAGAGGCACATGACTAAACAATTCATTTTATCTGCCAAAACAATGTAGAAATGTATCCAACTAAACACAGAAAAATCTCTTCCTGATTGCAAACACATAACATATGAAGTCAAAATTAAATACAAAAGAAAAGAGAATAGCTAAGACTGTAAGGAAACATAAAAGCAGCTGACAGGAAATGTTATTATATTTAAAACAAAAATCTTCTCTTCAGCACGCAGTGGAACATTTCCTTACCTGAGAAACAAAGTGCGATGTTATATCACTAAGTGTTTTCAGCATAGGAGTGGCTTGAGCATAGAAAAGGGACATGCGGTTGGCCATTTCATTTGACACTGCCACCTCCCCTTCATGAAATTCATCCTGTAAAAGAAAATATTTACTAGCAGTACTAATAATATTCACTCAGTACTGATATTTCCAAGGAAAAAAGTTAAACTGCCATATAATGCAGTAACTTTTCGAAGTATAAAAAACAAGATTAATGAAAGAAAAAGCAAGTAACCCACCCACACCTTTGCTTAAATGAATTATATCTTGAAACAAAGGCCCAGGTACAAACATACAAGCACACACACATTTTTATAAACATCTTGTGAAAAGCAATTATTGAAAAACACTTAAAATATTAGTCTTGGTAACTAAGCTCATTAAAGCAGAAAAAACTTGCACCTCATTTGCCATCTTTCGCCGACTCAGTGTACGCCTGTAGTAGCTGAAGTCATTTTGGATGGCAGGATTAGTCATCTAAAAATAAAATGAACAAAATAAAAATTCAATAGGCACTATTACCCTTCACCCCTACACTATTACATCACCTCAATATTTTCTTTCTCTCCACCCATTAAAACACTCACATAAGCAAAATAAGAAATAATTAAATAATGTGGCATGAAAATCTTAAAAGCACACAAGCTCAGGGTCTGACACTGCATAACAAATACCGTAAAATATTAATATAGCTTTGTTAATCCATAAGGGCAATTTCAAATACAAAATCCAGAGTCTGATAAAATAGCGATAATGCAAATGGTTATTTGCATAAATTTAGGTGAAACTAGCAGAAATAGAAAAGAACAGGCAAACTAATGTGTCCTTCAAAAGGTGGCCTACTTAGCTGAATATGCAGAAAAGGTAATACTAGACTTGCCCATCCATGCCACAGGGAGGGTGGGGGGAGGAGGAGGGAAAAGGACCCAGAGCATGCTGCAAAGTTAGTTTTCTTACAAGATAGGCAAGACAGTTTGACAGAAGAAAATCACAACAGCAAAATTTAGAGAGCAGCAAAATGCAGACAAGACTTTTGTGATATCAAAGGTTTCACTGGTCAAAAATCATTAGCAGACAGCTTAAATTCTACCAGCAGTTTAACTGCTAACAGATAAAAGTTGGCCGGTCTGTAAAAATTATAACATTACCTTTAAGTCATCAAACTTGAGTACAAAGTCAAGAATCTCGGCAAACTGCTTGAAGAGTGCCTGCTGTTCTTCAAGGTGCTCCTTTGGTGTCATGTCTTCTGAACACAATACCTTCAGGAGCTTGGGTATTACTTGTTCTGATTGTAAAGAGGAAAATGACAAACATGGGTGGGATGTGGCAACACATCCAAGCGTATTATAGATACAAGCGATTTTGAATTATTATGGCAATGACTTATTTTTTACAGAGAGTCTCTAAATCAAAAAGAATTTTATTTCTGGATCACATCTTCATTACAGCAATACTTTTTCTTTAAGCAAATGCATTTAAAGGTAGATAAACAGCTACGTAGACTGACAGTGCAATTCATAACCCATGTATGTCAAAGAAAGAGATGACTATTTTCATAACATACAGGACTAAAGGCGAGTTCCTACTTGAAGGCTGGAATGTTGTGGTATCAAAAGAAACACAATTTTTTTCCCCACACTATAACAAAGCACTGTTTTTTCCCTTTTTTAATAAAATGAGAAAAAGATAAAAGCTGTAACAATGTTAATAAATTTAAAATTGACAATCGAATCTGTAACTTGTTTAAAGGAGAATAAAAACTCATAAAAGCATTCACATGCACTGCCAATAAATAAAAAAGCTGCTTACCAAGTTTTAAGGAAAATTCATAAAACATTTTCAATTTAGCCACTAGTGGGCAAACTGCTTCCCATGCTTTTTCCTGCAAAAACTCATCTCTGGGATTAGAAATGGCCTGAAATAAAACCAAAACATGGTTTTAAAATAGCAGAATCTCTGTCCATAAACATAGTATCTTATCATCATGAACCAGTTAGAAGAAAAGCAACACTGAAGGGTGATTTACAGCCAAATCTTTGCACCACTAATAAAATGCTGACATTAAATCATTTAATCAATGTTGGCAGTTATATCAGTATAGCACCACAGCTTGCAGTGGCTGAAAAGGCAAGAGAGACTAACGATTCCATCATCTTTATGTTTCCTTTCACCTTCATGTTTTTATGCCACATGAACTGAACATAAATTATAAGCTAAGATACAATGCTCAAGATAGAATGATTTATGCTGATAACTGTAAATAAATCTTTTATTACCAGGGGTGTCTGCAGTACTCATGACCATAGCAAATGCAGCTTTTCAACATATGACAACTTCTTAAGAGTGTTGATATATATATATAAAAAAACCACCATTCATTTAAGTGCTTTATTTACCAGTCGTATTTCTTCTGATGCACCAACATAGCCCTTTAATTCTTTGAGTATAGACCGTGCAGACACTAAAACTTCTTGCACTAAATTCCATGTCTCCTGCTCTCTGTCTGTGGGTTCTGCACCTGGATGTAAACAAAAACATTTTTTACAGGAATAAATTTAAGCACACGATGTTTATATCAACACTAGCCAACCACAATCCCTGCACAACTGACAAACAGAAGATGTTTTATACAGAAAATTAACTGTTCATAAAATAATGCAAACACCAGACACCATTTTAGAACATACGAAATGGACTAGCTGCCATATGAAACATTATTGCACTACTGTGGCTACTGCTGCACTGAGGCACATATCTTTAACAGGCAAGAAGGAAGAACTGTTATACTTAAAAACTAAATTGCCAAAAGACAAAAGCATTTAGTTATTCACACTTTAACTTATTCAGCAATGTGTTTTTTTTTTCGTCGCTCCCTCCTGTAATATAGTATCAGAAGGCTAGGCATTGTAGCACGAAGTGAAGATACACTTGTTCCAAAAAAGACTTTAGTTTCCTTTCTGGCACAAATTCAGTCTGCTGTAGAGTATTTTGGAGTAGTTACTGTCCCATCATTTTTTGTTAAGAATGTTTCAATTTGATATGTTTTAACATTTACATTCACTTTTTTGGTTGTTCTAAAAGGTCAAGAGAAGGTTTAAGAGAGTAATCTCTATGCTGCTGCAGAGTGCCAGCAAATGTTGCTTTAATTATTATTAACATTTGTGTTGATTTTATCATCATGTTTTAAAAGGTCAATGCTAAGAGAAAAAGCCTTATACTGTGGTAGAGTGCTAATAAATATTTAATTATTAATATTATTCATTTGCTAATGTCATGAAAAAGACAAAATGGCACTCTTGAATAGGGCAGACTCTATATTTATTTGGCTGTACACAACCTTATCAGGAAGGTACAAAGTCCAGTTTCCAAGTTGTGTGTATGTTTAGTGACCAAGTTTGCATTTTCACTCCTCAGTGAGTGCACTTGAATATGTTTGATTGCACCTGAGGTGTTATTCTGTTTCACCTTTGCTCTGGTTGTTTCCTGAAGCAGGAAAGTCAGACAAATGGAACCAAACTCAGCATGCAGCTTCTGACCTTCATGGGTTTTATTTTTAATGTATCCGATATCTGGTTGATCTTCCTGCCCAGTGATATGCACAAAATGTACCCTTGTATCTACCAGTTTACTCAATTTTCTGAGTCATACAGTTTTGGTACAGTACTGGTCCAAAAAACTTGATATGGCATTGCTGCCTTCTCACAGTCCTAGACGTTTCTCCTTCTGGTCAAGTTTCAACAACATCAGTGCCATGTCAGCTTTCAGCCTTGCCTAACCCCATTATCAATGTAAGCCTCAGGCATATAGCAAACCTTTGTTAAGAAGTCATGTTGTAAAGAAAACTATAAATGTAATAATAGTTTTAATAAGGCAGCACAGCATGCAGTTTGAACTTAATATTAAAACATCTGAGTGAAACAAAGTCAAGCAAAGACTGGTGGGTACAACACTATCTGAAGACATTTGTTTTGATTTAATAATAATAAATGATAGAACATTATTATGCTAATGAAGAAATATGCTTTTAATACTTGAGACAAAAAGGAGACATGGGGAGCATATGAAGGACGGAAGGAAAAAACAAAAATACAGACAAGTAATTAAAGACAACATCCAGGAGACATAAAGAGGAATCAGGAAACAAACAGTAAGGATGAAGAGTGTCATAAATCTGCATGGGGAAAAAGAGCAAGTGGACTAGTCAATAGACTATAATTACAACAAATCAATAGAATAGCATTATGTCTAATATACACTATAACACAACCTGAAGACAACATACATTTTCATTTTTTATCCAGGCTACAACTATCTAGCATATGCTGTTTAAAACAGGTAATGGTTGTTTGTAAAGACATTAAAAAGATAACCAACAGAATAATGTGATAAATTATTTCATCTCCATATTGCAAACATTATAAGCAACTTTGATTGGCTCATGGTAACACAAATGTAACTGGCCACAGTTTCCACCAGAGAACTTAATAACTATTTTATCCTTTGTCCATTTACACAGCTCAAACCTTCTTCCTTTGAAGGTCAGCCCACACACTTGGCAAGGAAGTACAGCATTTTGACATTTTACTTCCTTATTAAAAAAGTTCTATAAATAACAATTTCCCTCTACAAGGTTTAAACCATCAAATAAAAGACCACAGCTACTTTTCAAAAGTAGAAGAATTGAAGAGTGTGATACCCATGAAGCTCTTTGATGCCAAACTGAACAAAATACCTAGCTGTTGCATGCCCTGATGTACTGAAATGTCAGTTTCAGTAATGCCTTAGCCTTTGTTGCTGACTAAAAGCTGGGCTTATAGTTATTCAGACATTTTTCTTCTCAAGAAGTCTCCCCTGTTCTAGGTGAATAACTGCATTCTAAAGTAGAATAAATTCTCAAGTATGACATACTCATGACAGTACTTATTTATATATCATATTTCCCCACATGGAGGCAAGCTCAATGTCATTGTGCTTTGCAAGAGACAATGGGCAGTAGGTATTGATGCCAGATGGGCATACCAACCAGGTAAACATACATACACAAAGAACATTGGCAGGGATATGAAGGAATGGAGAAATAAGGATAAGGTGGAGAAAGGAACAGTCAGGGTAGACCAATTAAAGTAATTATTACATTACTACAGTAGGTAGTGCAAAAGTTTAACCATATGGTACATACATCAAATCATACCAAAGCAAAAGCAGACAGCCTTAAATAATTTTAACAAATATAGGAATACAGCAAGATTCTGCTGGTTAAACTTTGAAGTGAAATTAGAAAATAAAATGTCTTACTTTCAAAATCAACAAATATGTCTGAACCTTTAGACGGTGTCTCTGGGTTTAACAAAATGCGAAGAAGATTTCCCATAGCATAAAGAAGGGCTGAAACAGAAACATCCACATGATGTTAATATCTTATTACTTTAGTAATGTGAAGTATATATAATTCACTATTATTAATAATGTGATGCTTTTTAGGCTAATGTCAAATAGCAAATAGCTCCTTTCTATGCTAATTTGAAGATCAATGTATGTGTGTGTTTATCCTCCTACCATTTTGCCATCTAAACTTCACTTAAATATTTCAAGCTATTACTTTTCTTTGTGCAAAACAACTGAACAAGTAGAAGAATAACCTTAAAGTAGTAGTGAAAAAGTAAGAAAACACTACAAGAGTAATCTGTTGACTACATCTCATTAGAAATTTTTTTCATCAGTTATAACTATATTTTAACATAAATATATACATTTCTAACACTATTGAAACCAATATAAAAGCTTCAATTACTTATTCCAATTACTACTAATCATGGGTTAATGTAGATATTGCTGGTAAGATAAGCTGACAAATTGGCAAAAGTTTGCTTACAAAAAAGACAAAATGAGCTCGAACAAGATTCATCACAACACTACCTTTAACTGTCTTAAGACACAATATACAAAATTTTATGTGAGTCTCATCTGAACAAAATGAAAGTGCAATGTCATACCACGAGTTAAGTATGATGCCAAGCACAATGATTGCTGAAATAGCTTGAAATTATAACTGGGTTTGCCCTTACTGCAGAATACTGTTGCTGTAAGTCCCTTCAGACACTTTTACAACTTCTCATTGACAGCTCGAATAATGTACACAACGTTGTCAAAATTCTATCTTTCCACGTGCTTGCTCCGACTGGTCCAAAAAAATTCTTGCAACTTTTCCACTGGATCACGCGTTCTACTCGCTCATCATGTAAATCGACCAGCTATACACTAAAAGAAATCAACCCTTCTCTTGAATGTTATCAAGAAAGAAACACAATTCACAGGACGGCAGATCATAATCATTACAGTCGCAACTTCATTTGGTGCTTATGAATGTACTCAGCAAAATGGGCACAGCAGACGGTTTTGGCAGCAACAAGAAAAGAACAAATCGCACTAACTACCGACAATTTTCTGAACATGCTACCATAGACACTACCGTGAAGTATTTAACAATCTAAAACATATTAAGCAGGGCAAAAAGTTACAATAACGAAAATTCTTACCGTACGACTACGAAGAACTTCCTGGGCAAATAGTGCCCATGCCACAGAAGGAAGAAGATTTATGTACTTCCGGGTAAACATAGCTGCAGGAATTTGTTAAATAAAACAACATACTTTAAATATTTATTACAAAATTAAGAATACTAGAACAAGAAACATATTTCATTAATTTTTTTATTGAAGATGTAGCTTTTTAAACTTAAAAAATCACAAATATTCGATCTCGCGTATCTCGGCGTTGATAACGTGATCCTGACAACGGACAAAAACAGGTTAATGTTTACACGACCATTGTGCGATACATTGTATAGAAAAATTCTGTGGATAAAACACATACAGGTTTTGTGAAATATATGCTATATAATGTTAGGCTGATTAGCATAATTTTATCATTATTATTTTTTGTTTATTATATATCTTTTAATGTTTCACGTTGTAGTCGGTGAGATTCATTCTGAAAACAAGCAGACGACAGACCGGAAATGTCGTCTGCTTTAGAAAGTTTTGGAAGGATATCCGTGATACTGATTTTCTTTCCTGAAAAATGTTATGCCTCATCCTTCTTCATTTACCATGTATAATAATTTTAATATACGCTGTTTTATATATAAGTCGGTCTCTTCGTCTTTGCTGCTTTTCTCTCCTTGCATTGCTTCAAAGAGAAATTCGTCAGACGCCCTTTCTCCGTTTGGAGTTCGCTGCTCCTTTCTCTTTGGACTGTGTCTACGTTCAAAGCTTTCAGGCTTGGCTTCAAAGCCTACCCCCTTTTCTTTGAAAAAAAGAAATATCTGTCACAATCAAACAAACTTTTCCACTCACTCCTCAGTTCTTAATCTCCATCCATACACATCTTTTATGCTTGTCACGGTGTCATCCGTTTCCATCTTTTTTTTTTCCCATAAAAAAAGCTGCATGGCAAACTTTCGGGGAAATGTACTTTATAAATTCAATTGTTATTTACATATACATACATACCTACATACACTTCAGATGTGTCCAACTTTACTCTGAAAATGGTTTGTTCCAGATAAACATCGGCCCCTCCTCAGAAGTTTTTGGAAGGGACAAAGACTACTTCAATGTTGAAAAGATGGCCCTGCTTCCTGCATATATACTGCCTTTCTTACACATGGCTGAGCAAAACTGCTGCTTGGCCAAAGTAGTTAATAAAAGTATCACAGAAATCGATGCTGAACTCCCATCTCTAGAGAATTTGAGAAATACATTGCCACAAAGAGAAATGAAAGATAGCAGCAGTGCAGAAAAAAATTATCTTTTAAATGATAGCAAAGAGTTGGAGTTAAAAATGTCCCGTGGAGATGGACAAGAAAAATATGAGGAACTCGCATGTTCCACTAACTCAGAATGTATTAAACAAACCGATCTAGCAGCGAGAGGCAACAAACATACGTCAGAAAATCTGCTGCTGGATGGTGTAGAAGATGTATCTTGCATCGGAGACCTTTCCAGAAGATTGTCAGTAAATGAATGTGTAGGTGATTCTGATGTGCATGCTGCGCCCACAGAAGGCACGGATATTGCTGTTTACGACGAAGATGACTTAATGCAGCAAGAACTGTCTCACAGTATGCACTTTCGAGTGGAAGCAAATGTTCAAGTGTGTCTTAACAGCAAAAATTTAGACGATGCCGCAAAACATAGTGGTACGCCAAACACAGTAGATACTAACACTCTTCAGATTGTCCCAGAAGTTGCGAACAACACCAGAAGAACTGACGAATGGTTCGAAAATATTGATGAAAATAATGTAAAAAATGCGGCTCACTTCTCACAAGAAAAGCTTGAACATCATGTAGAAATTTCCACCCATAAGCCGTTACCCGCAGACGCATTAAGCATTAAAGCAGACACAATCAGCAAACCAGAAGTCTTTCTAACTACTTCGAATGGTTTAGCATCTGAGCACTGTTTTCAGAAAAGCGAAAACTTGAGAGCTGAGTACTCTGATTCGGGTGACAAAATGATCAGAGGAATTTCTGATCAAGAGGTTCCTGGTGATACGCTCTTGTGCTGGACTGGAGAATGCGATAAGCAAGTGGCCGAAGACCAATGCTTCTACGATCAGATGCATAACAAATCATCCTCAGGTAAGTAAGAAAACCTTTCTTGACGCTGCCTGTTGGTTGATGATGCCACAAATCCAACAAATGTTTCGAATGCGGAAGTCACAAGTCTGTGACATAAATAGCGCAGTTCTTGAACTGTCAGTAGTTCCTGTAAAACACAAATTTCAAATGCAGTATTTTATTTTCTGTAGGCAAACAAAATCCATCGGCAAATTTTAAGTGGAAGTATAGGCCGTCTATTGAGGAAACAGACGAGACCTCCACTAGCCCTGTGAAAGGTGAGTGATACCTTTTGGGAATGCCTGCTTTTGTGCAACATTCATGTACAGTTATGTTGCCTAGAACAGAATACGTAAAAATCTGTTTTGGACTAAAATACATTAAAATTAAAAAAAAATAATGAATGAAAAAAATGTGAACATACCAAGAAGGATGCGACGATGCGTAGCAGTTAAAATGTAAAATGCAAAGGGATTTTTGCGCTTCCGTGCGTGCGTGTGAGTTTTCAGATTTTTGAGAATAGGGGTTGTATTGTGCTCATATCAGTCGTCTGAAATAAAATGAACGCTGTTAGATCTTGAACAGTATATCCAAGTCTTGGTCACCAACATATCTTTCCATTTCGAATAACAGTTGATGGTGGCTTTAGTCTGGAAACTGTTCGGCCCCTACCAGTCGCATCCCTCATAAGGAGCCTCCGACTGGGTCTCTCTCGCAGACAGAAAGTCAGGCGTTTGCATTCTTTCAAGCAGCAACAGCATCATTGACTGTTTCAATGAATGGAGAATCATTTGAAAGTAATGAAATTTGCAAGGAATAATATCTTTGCTCGTTCAACTTTAGGTATAGATTTGTTATTTGTTGGTATTTAAGTCAACACATCTTAAGATGTGTGCGTGAACTCGCGCGCACGTGTGTCAATCTCAGTTTAATAAAATGTAAAATAAGTGAGTTTATGTTATTTCTTTAGCTCTGAGTTCTGTGAAGTATAGCTTGAGGATTTAATCATTTGTAATATTCAAAAGAAAAGCATTTAGATTGTTCATATATACGATGTCTCAGTAAACTAATACAATCAGCTGACTGTTGTGGTGGACATGTTCCACCATACATCGTTAAAGTAGCAAATGTCAGCTTTTTCCAGTGATGTGTTGCGCTCGTCAAGTTTTCTTCTTTGTTTTGATTGCCATATTCACCTTCGACCCCTTTTCTCGAATACAGAGCTTCACAACTGTTATTTTGCACGTTAGCTGGTAGCAGTAAAACATGAATCGCTCTTCATATTGCACAGTTTTGTTGGCTTAAACATTTTCCTTCTCCTTCAGTAAAGTCTGTGTATTTGCAGCTGAAACCCGTGGAAAAATTTGTTGCTATTAGATTTTTGGAACTACTCTCATTTTCCTGCTATCGTCTTTTTTTCTTACGTTCGTGTGATAATTCTTATTCTTACAACGTTTTTCATTTTTGTCTTTACTCCAAGTCCCTGTACCAGGAGGAAGAAAATTGAAGAATGCCCTAGTCGACATAAGTGCTCTGGCACTGTGGACTAGAGAACGTTGAGTCAAGTTGTATGCGTACTTTTTGTGCGCGCTTTCAAGATTGATTAATTGAATATTAATAAACGTTGTGTTCCATTTGGATGAAATAAATGACAAGAGGCATTAGGGCTATCATCATCTGAACGCACACATTGGATATCCTTTAATATATGTAACTCGACATCGTATTCAATTCGCTCTATCGTCGACAGTATGAGACAATTATTCCTGTCTCTTTTTCACACACACTTTCGGTGTCTGAGAAAGATTATGAATGGGAAGTAACCTTCAATACAATTCACATCTGCAGCGCGTGATTACTTCCCTTATATTTTGGAAAACTATGACATTTCTACAGGATACGGAGATTAGTAGAGCACTAAATCTCAAAAATAGAAGAAGCAATTCTTCTTTTATTTCATCTTACTGACAAAGGGAAATAACTTGATATAAATGTACCTGTTTCTCTCAAAGTATGATACAACGTGCGTGAAAAAAGAGCAAACATGCCACGAACTTAGATTACGGGACTGCTGGCAGACGATTTTTTTCCTAGTTAACTACTAAAACTAAGCAGGTGTGTACAAAGCTTCTGGTTTAGTAACGTTCATTGTTTAGGCTCGCTGATAATCTGTGTCACAAACCTGTTGTCTATTTAAAAAAAAAGTTTAATGTGAACGGAAATCGGATCGGCGAATGTTGGAGTGTTATGCGCGTGTGTGGGCACGAGCGTGGATGTGAGCGTCTCATGACGGCCGCTTTTTCTTTGATGTAACGGCGCCATTGAGGGGCTCCACTCATAAAAATGTTGAAAATGAAGAGTGCCAGGTGGAGAACGATTTCTGCTGCCTTATGCGCTTCCGTGACTGTGACGGGAGGAATACCTGATCGTTTTTTTCCAGCACTTTATTCAAGTTCTGACCAGACTTAAAGTTGATAAGTCCTGAAGTACTATTTTCATGTGAAACCTGCTGAGGTGAGTCTGCGTAGGTTTTAATTTTCATATTTTTTTTTTGTATGTAAGTTTCGGACGAAAATAGCAATATAATGTCTTTAACTGAGTGTCAGATTTTAAGAAGTGCACTTTTTTGTTCAGGTTTTTTTTAAAAATTATTATTCTGTCTCCATTGTTCGACGTGGGCTGGTACGCTGAGTCTAACTTCAAGAGGAGCGGCAACAGCGAAAGACCGTGTATCGTGTTTCTGAGGTGAACTTTTAATCAAAGACTTTTACTGCGTTCAGGGGGATTTACTGTTATATGTTTTCACGTAGATTTAAGTTAAGTTTGGTAGTTGTATTTTTTGTTAATTATTTATTCATTTTTCTAATTCATATTTTGTTGGTGTTTTAATCTAGTGTGCATGGCTATAGAGCCGTAAATGACAATCTGCCAATGCCTTTTCTTTTCAGGTTGCTGTAGCGGGATTTCTTTACACATTGTAGCTAATCTTTAGTACCATCTAGGGCAGGGGTGGGCAATTAATATTCCCAAGGGGCCGCATGAAAAATTGGGATGGTTTCAGAGGGCCGGACTAATATAGTTAACTCAATTCTACCCAATACTGTATATATAGTATCAGGGCTTCTGCTAAGGCTAAATTCTTTGGGGTCCCAGGGACCCCTTCTTCAGATTTTTAAGGTGTCCCTGTTCTTCGCCCAAATTTGAAGGGGACCCCATTGACGAAAATTGAAGGGGTCCTCCGAACTTTTAATGCGTACTGTACGCAATTTTTTTGCGTAAGCAGAAGCTCTGAGTATATATACTTTCATCAGCGGGAGTAACATTCTAAAAATTATTTTTACCATATAATTTTAAACTTTTTTCAAACTGTGGTTTACAGCAGGAATGTTATTATAAGCATTATCAAGTCACTTTTAATGCATATTGCACAACCAGATTCGACAGATATATATATAAATTTTGGCCCTAATTTCCAATAAGATACACAGCAAAGTCTGGGAAAGTTTTCTAGTTGTGTGTTAGTTAATTAATTAGTTAATAATTTCACCAACTAGCATATTCAAACTTTACTGACGTGTAGCCTGCTATGAGGCTTGCCTGAGCATTTCTGTCAAGTGTTACCCATGATACAGAAAAAGGACATGCATTGTATCCTAAAATATGGTTTTTATTGTTATTTCTTCAACCTTAAGGTGATTTCATACGATGAGGGAGGGGAGGGAGAGGGAGAAGAAGCCGGATACCTGGAGAAAACTCCCGATGCGCAGCCCTGCCTACAGATGTCACACAGAGAGTGTTCCGAGACTAGATCTGAACCCAGGGCCTCTCACTGCAAATTACAAGTAAGTGTCTTAATCACTACACTACCAGGAGCTTCACATGTGTTTTTAATATCCTTCCCGCTGAAAATGTAAGCAATTCAGGACCATGGCACGTCCGACACAGCGTTTGTAATTACAGTCCTAAAGTGTCAGTCACCACTGGAACACACATGCTTTTACTCTCCGTCTTTAAATATCTCATTGACCTTTACCGCCGAAGTTCCAGTATAAGGGCATCACCAATAACGAAAGACCGTTTTCCTATGTGTACTATAATCAATAATCTTTTCCCATTCCTCTAGTATTAATGTCATTTTACCAAAGAACTCAAGATAATAAGGTTTCAAATTGAGAGCTGTCAGAACGTTTTTGTGTAAAATGATCTTGTTCAATGTTCTTGCTGTACACGATCAGGGTTTGGAAGAAAACTCGTTAGCATGTTCCACTAGTCCATAAGAGAATCTCTGAGGAAATATTGCGTGGTATCTCTGATTTGGTGAGTTCGACATCCGAGGCCTACCGCACTTAAGTTATTGACCACCATGAAGTAATGAGTGAATTTGAGTTAATGACCACATATTGTTTACATAGTGGAGAGGGGAAATAAAGTCAACCAGTCACCTATCAAAGCTGACAGAGACTACTTTCTACAGGAACTATTGACTGTGATTTCCCTAGGGCGTAATGTCAGCACAGGAAATATCAATTTGAGAACAGCTTGCTTCCACGTTATAAAAGACAATAAAAATGAACAGATTTATAAAAAAGAAGGTCTTATGAAAAGCGAGGAGATGATAGTTTTTTAAAAACTGAAAGTTTGGTAGACAATGAAGGTTAAATTCCGTGACACGAGATTTTGCCAACCGAAAGAACATGAATTATTTTCCTGACGCATTCAGGCTTCCCACGTCTTGTGTTTTCTCCTCAAATCCTTTATCACACCCTTTCTCTCCCTTTCTCTCTGGAAGTGGAAGGAATAGGTTCAGAATCAAGTCACACAACTAGCATTGCCAGGTGTATCATTAGTTTTGTCTGTTACATTGTCACAATGGCTGTTTTTGAGAAAATTCTCACGTGTCAAACTGTGTTCCAAAATACTATACCTTTTTACTTTGTATGTGTAGGTCCTTCAGCTTTTGCTTGTGTCGATGAGGCAGAGATTCTGACAAAGCTACTCGGTTTGTTCACACTTTAGTTGAGCAATGTCATCTCATCAGTCCAAGGCCGTATCATCTTTCTCTGATCAATATCATTACACATTACTCTGTCTCTTGTTTTCACTCTGCATCCTCTTTCATGTCCCTTCTTACACAGCGCAGGTCAAAAAGTTTGACTAAATTATGTACGTGGACACTATTTTTATGCCAATAAATAAATAAGATTGAAAATTCTCGATCATTTTTCAACCATACTGTCATCTTTATAAATTAATTCCGTGCAGGGTCTAACAGGCACTTGATTTTTTTTCTTGCGTAAGAAGGATCATAATCGACTGATTTAATAACAGGAATCTTACTGACCGGTCAGCATATGTAAATTACTTCCCTACACATCGCTCAATGTTTTATTATTTTCCCTCCAAGTACAAGAAAATACATTTAGCAGGCAAAGGAAAAAAATACAAGCCATCACACACGCTTTTGTAGACTGAACAAAAAGTAAGTAGGTTTCTGCTCACTAATAAGGTTAAAAAAAGCAATTCCATAACCTGTTTAGGATTGAGGTATGAGAGACTACCATTATATTGGAGCCAGCATATCTTTGCGACAGTGGTGCTCTCCTCTCCCACGCTGCCTTTCCGCCCCCAGGGTTAACTTGATTAATTTTTCATTTAGCTGCGTGGACAGAGGAAGTATCCTTCTCCACACGGGTGTCGAAACGGCTAGAATTCAAGACCCCAAGATGGTACTGTACCCATAAAACTAGCTGCTTCCCTGTTTTAAATATTGCTGTGTTTTACTGTATTGCAGTAGTAACAATTGCCAAAGCCATCTGCAAGCAGGAAAATAAACTGTCGTTAAATTTGTTGTATACTTTTTGAGGCAAATATACGACATACAGCACCTTTTGTTATCCATGACACGAAGCTGTTTGCCACAGGCGCCAGCTGTCCTACTGGGAGTCAAGCGAAACAGGGATGTTTTCAGTTATCTCTCTTGTCATCTAGTGGATGACATCGTGAACCCACAGTGACGTAGCCTGGGTCATCAAAGCAAAGCATGCAGCGACACGCTTTTTGAACAAAGCAGACACCCCGGTATCTTGCTAATGTCGAGTCCATGGTTAAACCTCGCCAGGGCTATTGCAAAAGAACATTTGATTGCTCTACATTTGTTTTGGTATCAAAACGATCGGTTTTCCATTCTGTTGTACTGCGGTGTGAGCTACTTTTCAGGGTTCAGACCATAACTGTCTCCCGGGGATCATAAACACACTTTCATCCAGACATAGAATATTTGGCGTGCACTCGATACTCTAGATGAAGGAACAATACACATTGTATTGAAATGCCCCCAGCAAGTTGTACTCATTTATTCTAATATTGTAAAGGTTTCATCTCATAAATTAATGATATTGATTCGGCGGCAGTTTGGGAGGTGGAGGTGGTTATTTGTCCATGACCTTTTAAAGTGTTGCTGTCATCACCACCGAACCTGTTTCCACTATTCGAGATAACCTCACTGCTACTTATGCTACTCCTACTTCTACTACTGCCACTGTCTGTTGCAGACCTTACTCATATCTTGCTGCAACAACAGAAAATACTTCTAGCAGCACTACCATTGAATCTATTACTGTTGTTATCCACGGTCGTCTGACACAGTGAGTAGGTGTTGGTTACTAACACAATGACGATCGGTTGTCTTAGGTTCAGGTCTTGTCTCAAGCACGTTATTTTTTCCCTGCATTTACATCCGCTGCTTGACCATAATATTGCCATTACTGTCTAGACGTAAATCACCAGTTCTACATTTCTCTCGCCAGCTGCTGTTATAGATACTATCACTGAAATTGTAGCTGCCAATACTGTTAACAGTACTGTCAACACCAGCAAAAACGCAGAGATCAGTAGCAAAGTATATTTAATAAACATATGATTTCAGTTCTGTCTGCCTGTTATCCTCTGGAACTCAGCGGCACACTGATTAAGTGATTTTCATCATAAGTAGGGCTGTCCACTCTATTAAAAACTAACTAAAATAAAGATGGAAACAAAAGCACACAAGAGGAATAATGCCCAGTACACAGCTCAGGATATAAAATTCGGCTCAGATCAGAGGATTTTCTAACGAGCTCTTCATCCCTTACCCCAACATCTCGTGTAAAATCTTTGCTCAAACAAAATGCAGTCATATTCAGTGTTGCATGCATAGATTAGATACTAACGACATGAAGAAAAGATTTCAGTGATATAGAAAAGGAGGATTCTTCTTGCTCCTACTCGCCCCCAGTGGAGCATATGGCTGAAACTACACCCCGCCATCGGACCCGGTTCAGGGCGTCCATCTCCAGCTGGGACCATGTCATGACAGCTGCCTCCTCCTCTCTGTGGACCCATCTCCTCCATATCTGAGAAATGGGAGATAATAGGAGGAGAATTGCGTCCCTTGACTTGCAGGACATTGGCTGCTGGGAGCACAGCTGGAACCCCTCACTGCACGCGCTGCTCTTGTTGTCAGCTGGCAGAGTGAGTTTTGCGTGTTTACTTCCAAGGCTTCACGCCTCCACATTTCCATGACTGGAAGCTGCCGCTAGAATTTTTTATGGGCGGCGAAAAAGCATAGTGGGAACCACGACTACAATCACAACTACGAAACAAAACAAAAACAGCAAAAACAGCACCAAAACCAACGACCATCTCCTGTCAAGACGTGAGGACAGCGCCGAAAGCGGACGCTCATTTTTTTTTTTAAATTCATGCTCCAAAAATCTGTTAAAGTGCAGAGACAGCGCACACTGTGTCGCCGGTACCTGCGACAAGGCTTCGTGTGTGTTTTCGAAGGCGGACAAGACTGTGTTCGTCCTTACCTTTAAACTCGTGTCTGACGAACTTCACGCCCAGAAGAAAAGTCCATTGCGCTCGGCACACAACAATTCAAGGTAGGCGGGTACAGCTACATCATAAAAACATATAACTGAAATAAAAATCCCTCTCAAGTGTATTTTTTTTCTAGATTTATTAACCAAGCTGACAGCGTGTGTGTATAATATTTATTTTTATCATTTTGTTTCGAAGCATAAATATTATTACAGGTATTTATTCGTACTGTATCTTATTTGCATATCTACCCATGCACCGGTCGGCTATAAACCCACCTATCCATACATCTATGTGAGATAAGAGAAAAAGAGAGAGAAATGAAAAGTCTACTATGTGGATTCAAAAAGTAGTTTTGCTCAAAAGATTCATAATTTAAACTGCAAATGTAATAACACTACCAGCGACATTCAAAATTAAATCATCCACATTTTTACTTTTCTAACTAGTTTATTTAAATGGAGTATACTTTTCTCTAATTTTCAGAAATGGTGCTGTGGTTAGTCTAGTATCCAAGACTTAGTCTAATACTTATCTTGTGTATTGTTGAGAATGCCTGTGTATTCGCTTGAATCCAAGATTTGCTAGGAGTCATATCTCGGAGTTTGCATGTATTTGGACAGTTCCATTACGTAAAAGGCACTTCGGCAAAAGCTTTGTGAAGCATGTTCACTTTTGGTCGTCTGCTATCCCACCGACAGAGGCAGAGATCCCCAATAAAACAGTTATGTTCTCAAAGTTATATCAGAACTCCTACCGGGTCAGTTGCGGATACATTTCAGTTGATTGTGCTGCACGTGTTTCTGGCGTTTACCGCTGAACTTTCAGTAAACTGCATCAGCAAATTGGTTTTTTAAAAAAAATAATTTAAATCCGACCCTCTTTTTCGGACAAAGCAAATCACCCGATGAGTAACAGGCTGAGGTAGGGTGGGTCCAGAACCATTTCTTTTTAAAAAGATATTAAAACAGAAATTGACAGTCTGGGGAAGCCACTGTAAATATGTGTGTGTGCGCGTGCATGGATTGCGGACGACCTAGACGGAGCAGAGCCAGACTAATAGAAACATTATAAATAATTAATTTATAACTAATAACCATTATCTGAAAACTGCGCATTAAGCTTTGTCGCCAATAAGCTTACAGCGTCTTCAATGGTAACATGGTAAACATGATAAATAGGAAATTTAAAGGAAGTTTTTTGATTTGGAGAAATTTAAAAGTGTGTGTGGGGTGCTGGAGGTGGGCGTAGAGAGCACTAAAGCTCTAAACACAACGAGAGTTATGCCATGCAAAGAGCGGTTCATGCAATCGACGGAAGAAAGCTTAATGAGTCATGAAAAGTCTGCCCTGACATTTTGGCTTGGCCGTGAACTCTGTCGACTGCTGTCTGCCCATTGAGGTGACAATATGTCACATTATCGGCTCGCCACTTGTCCCGCGTGGTCTTTGGCACTGATGAGATAAATTTCAGGGCTGGAACCACTCACTTCCAGCCGCTGCATACATCTAATGGCTCACTAATAACAAAATTATCATTTTTAGAGTTGAGTACCTGTTATCCACTATGATGTTAAATCAAGCGCATGAAGCCATTCGCATGAAGTATATGAGGAACGGGAAAACGAACCAAGTCCCTCTTTCTTTATGTGAGGTGTAATGCCTGCCAGCAGAGGACATTTTGATAGCTATTGGATATCTCCATAAAATTAGCATTTCATAAATGTCTCCTCGTCACATTCGAGGCTCGCTTTTGACAGGAGAGCTTGGTGTCCACACGAGAGCTTGATGTTCATATGCAACTCTGATGAATACACTAAAAATTGCTACTGTTTCACGAGTGCAGAAAGTGGCTGTAAGATGCTGAGACATTCCGTACATTGGACTATGAAGAAAACAACCAGTTTGGCACACCCTACTCCTCGCCAAAGGGCAGTCAAACACCGGATATTAAAACTTCTCAGCGAAAGACCTTTATTGGTGATTATTCATTCTTTCCACCGTCTTATATCTGCCCAACAAAGCAGTAGACAACAATATGAGTTAAAGGTCAGGTTTTCTCTTCGCAGCCCCTGCCTGCTCTCATGGGGTGCTGTGCTCCACAGGGTTATGACCTAGGACATGACTCAAGAGTCTTTTAGAAGCAATCACAGTCTTAGTAATGGAGAACTCGGCGGTGGTGGGGAGAGCTGTACACTCCTTGCCTGTTACTTGTTTCAGGCGCCGGAAAAAGGTATTTTACACCCGACTTCTTGGGACTGCCAAATAGATGAATCCGTGACAAGGCTATTTCTCAACAAAATGTACACTAATATCACATACAGAAATCTAGCTTTTAAGCAACATATTCACCCTCTCCTCCTATCCCTTCAAACCTATAATCTGTATCGAGAAAATTTTATACAGCAGTCTTATTCATCATTTTTAACTTTCATTTTTTTTTCTGTATGGGATGAGGCAGATGGGAATGGAGAACAAAACCGCGACATTAGGGTCATGAAGTGCGCCTGTGCAGTTAGTTTGACACATACCGGGGAGGACATGTTCAGGCTGTCGATGATTTTAGATGCTACATTGCCAAAGGTGAATTTCCCCCGGAAATAATGTAAACATACCTAAATATCTTATGCTAGTGTGTGTGCGCACTCGTAGGTACGCATGTAGATAAAAATGTATATATCTATGCATGTCTGCTGCCTTTTCGCAAGCTTCAAAGAGTCCAGACAATGCTGGGATGTTAAGGTACAAACGAACAGTTTCATGAAGCAGGTTAATGGCCTGAAATTCAGGGACCACACAACAGCAGGGTGTTAGTATCGGGAAGACTTGAAAGGGAAGTCATTAGTATTTTTAGGACGTCAGCAAAAAGAAGAGAACAGAGCCTCCTACACAATGTCCAATCCTCATTCATATCTTCCTGTTTTCAGTCAATGACAAGTAATTCGGCTTTTATCCTTCCGACATTGGATCCGAGATGTACTAGCTGAACTGTGCAAGCAGACGGTCTTGCAGAAATTAGAAGCAAACAATGCTGAGGAAACTGTTACTGCATAAACTTTCCCGTCGGCAACCTCTTGATCTTTGCTATTGGCAAACTGCTGATCAGGGCCAGCCGTTTGTTTGAAAGTCAGGCTGAGGAAGGAACAGAAGTGGGTTATTTAATCAGACTGAGAATAAGAAAATGAGCCAAATCAGAAGTGCATACCTAAAAAGTTGCACGTTGGTAAAATGTCAGATAAAATAAGGCGAATTAAGTGCCAAGAATGCAGACCACATGTAGACCGAACACAGGACTTTGTCTGCTTAAAAAGACGCGAAAACAATGGGAGGCGACGACGAAAGGAAGAAAACAGTGAGTTCGCCTGAAGACTGGGGTGCTGTTGGGTAGTGTGGTCGTTAATCCCGACAATTTCTAGTGTATACAGATGGATTAGGGCCAAAGCACCTCGCACACATTATTGTCACGAGAGACCGGAATTATGGGAAATTTAGGCGACTGTTTGTTAGGAGAGACTGGAATTACTTGAGAAGTACGTGACTGCCATTGGATATAATTGTGAAGTTGATGTCCACGTTAAGCTGCATTACAACAATCTGCTTTGACATGATAATGGATGCCTCTAATCTCTCAAACTCTGGTACCAGTGCCACGAAAGGCAACGAGGAAAAAGTCAAAATTTCGATCAATCACCGATCTTTCGGATGTTGGCTTGTCGTGTTCCATTGTCATTGCGCACCCTCAGCAGCAGAGGAGCATCTAAGGTCAGTGAAGTCATTCATGGACTTGAGGCTTTTTTACGTGGGTGGGAAGAAAATGTTGACAGAAGAAGAAGGAACAGCTGTCATCCAAGATCTTGTGTGAAAAATGCGTTTCTTTAAATGATTGAGTTGAGCTCGGTATGCAATAAAATACACATACATCAGACATGCACATCTGTATATTTTCTTTGTCGTGGGTGCAACAATGGGAGAGCTTAGACCACATGTTGCTGGGTCGAGCCGTGGACACTGTGACGTCACGGGTTTGCCCTCCTTCAGAGATGGTTGTTGTGTCTCAGATGTTGGGAAATATTATATTGTCTCAAGCTCAACCGAGTAAATGCACTTTGAAATGAAAAATTGCACTAAGTGAGATCTTTAAACAGTTGCCCTGACCTTGCAGAGTACAAGGCAAATAAACACGAAACCTGGCAAGCTTCTCTGTGTAATCAAGGACAACGTTTCCTGCTTTTTGACCAGTCTTTCCTCTCCTTCTCTTGTCAGTAGGTGCTGTCTTTCAGCACGTCTTTGACCTAGAGAAACGCCGAGCCGTCCATTTTACGTCGGTGCCACGTGAAAGTTGCAAAGATCGTGATGACGAACGTACGCTGGTCACGGCTGGTGTGCTGTGAGTGCTTTCCCTCGGCCCACGCTCCGCCTCAGGCACGTGTGCAGATGTTGAGAGACCAGTCGTAACCTAAATTACTTCGCACCTGTGGATCCCTTAAGACAAGCCAAATGTTTTCAAAGGCAACCGATGGCTTTCATTGATCGTCGTCTGTCAGATCTTTTCTTGATTTGCAAGGTAAAATTGTTTTATGCGAGATAATTTAAAAAAAAAGGCATTGTAAAGACAGGTCCCTTAAGCACATACAACCTGCGAACCGGAAACTGTTGATTCCTTATTTTTCCCTCAGAGGTCGAGCATCTGGGATTGCTTTTCAGTCTGGAATTCACTGGTAATAGAAACCGTGTCAGCCCCTCACCTCACGAAAAAAAAAAAAACAAAAACAAAAAACAAACCTGATCCGTCTGTCATCAACTGCTGACGTCCATGAAGAGGTTCAGAGCACCTGAATGCTAGCTGGCTGCGCAAATCGAGTTCAGGAGTAGGAACCGTAACTCGCGATCTTCCGGTATGGCACAGTCAATTAGGCATTCAAGCACTCCTCCGAATTTCCAAGACACCTTTCACTCATCACTGTGGCGGAAAGCAGACAGAAGAATATCATCACAACAACTAGAACGAATCTTCCTTTACACCTGCACTCGTTCCTTGTCACCTAATAAATTACTTCAGTGGATTCCACCACATCTTTTTTCCATAACTAAGCTTACATCACGGCCATAAATCTCTGCTGGTCTGCTTACAGTCAAATTTTATGTTCTGTTTTGTTTTCAGTTTATTGGCTCGAAGTCATGGGAAGTGGACGGCTAGGACTTTAGCCCCAAAAGAGGGAATTAAAAAGTAACTAAGTAACAACTTTATCGCGAGTCTCTTGTTGATGTAAAGAATTTTATTGTGGTTCCAGATATTAAACTGCTAAATGGTTCACCAAGGCCTGGCATCCTACATCGCGAGAGAGTTGGTCTCGGCAAACAGCCAGCAGTCCAGACATACATCTCCGTGTTTACACGATACGGGGTACGAATGGTAGCTTTTCAGAGACCATTTTTCAAACTTTCTTTCGTCTTTGCTTATCAGGCAAAGGAGAGATGTTCATGTGACCTGTAAACCGGACGAGGTCAGTAGTCGCAAACTCTGATTGATTGTATTGAAAGTGTACTAGGAATTTCCCGGCTTTTTTCTTGTCTAGAAAACAGCAAGAATATGCGTGTGGAAATGCTCATATACCCTGAACTGCTTTCGTAAGAAAGGGAATGAATCCTTCTGCTGGGATGCGATATGACCAAGTTTTTCAAAAGACTGTGCTGCTGCGTCTCAAGTATTCAAACCGGTTAAAGAACTAGTAGAATGCACCCCCCCCACCCCTAATAAAATGTGTGAAATGAAATACTTTTTCTCCAAATTTAGGTAAATCCACCCCTTTCGTCATCTCGACAATTTGTGTTTAAAACCGGTTAGATACTGACATACAATACGGTTAGATACAATGACATTTTGTTGTTGTGGGACATGTAGGAATATTGTATTTGAAGCTTGTTATTTGTTGAAAGTGAGGTAATTCTTGAGTGTGGTAAGTCTGGCCGATTTCGTGTTCCTGACCCTCTGACCCTCGAGACCTGAACCACGCAAGAAAGCGTGACACCGCCATGCGATAGTATTTGCAGATTATGCGAGCTGCCCCATTAAGCTCGGTCTTAGCTCATGGTCAATGGACCAGCGGATGTCCGTCTCCCTTATCTTGGCAAGCCACTCACTGGCTGCAGTCCTCCCCGCTGTTCCCCTTGCACAGACTCGGTGCCTCACCCCCTGGCCCTCTGACTGTGGCTCACGTGATGACAGTTTAAAGAAGAAGTCGCTTATGTGATGTTACACTAGGAATTTGACTTGATGATGATCGCCACTTATTGGACAAATAACGATCACACTTACATCCCTGTTTGCAGACGCTACTGCTCGCACTGTTGTTTGTACACCCTCCTAAACATTCTCAACGGATATGCCCGCCCATACACACCATCTGTCTTGCTTTCTCACATCCTTGGTGGAGTTGTGCTGAATCAGTAAAGAATCAATCAATCTCTTTTCCTGACTTTCTTTCTTGCACATACACATACACTGCACACGTTTACTAGATATTATCCCCACATTTCAGAGTGGCCATAGATATCCATATTATTCAAATGTCTATATCAAGTTGTAAAATATCTATACCATATAAACTCCTATATCAAGATTGTAGTCAGATTGAAGTGGAGTTTGCGACCTGTAGGTGAGATGCGCAATGAACATTCTGAACAGTCTCTATAACTGTAAGGGTTGTAAATCTGTGAACACCACAGAAGCAACCGAATGGGTAGACTCTTTAAACTGTTGTTGCTGTTGCTGTTGTTGTTAAACAATTCGCCCGCACGCTGATGAAAGTCCTCTCCTCACAACGAAGCTTTCGAGAGTGTAGTGCGCTTTCTGGTGTTATTAGGTTTCTGCACGCTGGCATGATCTGTGTAAACATGTTGCCAGGGAAATGAAAATTTGAAATATGTCAGAAGGTACTGGTGATAAATCTGCTTGTCAGCACTATGATGAAGTCTGTCAGCTATCTTGTCAGTAGAACACCGACACATCCAGCCCTTCACACCTCTCTACTGAAAATAAACCTGAGTGTGCACACTCCACACACACTCCACACACACACCACACACACACAGACACACACATCACTTTAGTTTAAGAGTGTTGACATTTTGCCATGCCAACAAGATACAGAAACAAAATTTGCGAGGCTATGGAAAGAACTCGACGGGTAGCGGGTAAGGTACAGAGTGGTAAGGGCGAGGGAGTGGAAAGAGATGCAAATCATCTAGATGAAAGCTGTGGTGCACATGCAGAGGTTATTTAAATTAACAAAGCGTTCTTCGTGGTCAGGATTTTTTTTTCCAACCACCATTTCCGAGAGGCTGTTCACATGCGAGAGCGATCTTGACCGTCCGTGTCGTGTGATGGATGTCCGAACATCTTGCAAACAGAAAGGTTGTCCAATAGTTCCGCATGGGTAGGCTTTTTTTTAACGGATTTGTTTTAGATGAGTTCCATGAGAATTACAGTCTCATTTTTGAAAGTTCTTATATATTTTTGAGTAGGGGTGACGGTCAAGTTTTTGGTAGGTCACTTTGTGACAGCGCTGTATAGTGTGCGTAGAACTACTGTCTACATAAACACTGTAAATAGATGAGCGGCTGTCTACATATTACCCATAGACAAAGTGTATAGGAGGGTGGCTGAAACTTGCGCACATGAGGTAAGCTGCCATATGGTTCGTCACTCTCCAGTCTGCTGAGGGTCAACCCTAGTCTGTGGTGCTTCACTCTCTAGTTTGTACTGTCACTCTAGTTTGTAGTTCATCATTGTGTAGTCTGCGGTGCGTCACTCTCTGTAGTTCATCAGTGTGTAGTCTGCGGTGCGTCACTCTAGTTTGTAGTTACAGAATGGATCGAAGTCCTGGGAAAAAAGCGGCAGGCAGCCAACACAGAGACTGCTTGTGGATGAAAGGCCGCAGTCTCTCATCACAGGCCGTGCGTGCTGCTGCAAATTGCAGGTATTCGTTTGTTTAGTTCAGGTCCCATTTCCATCACGGCGGTTTTTAATATTGTTATTTTTATACACCATTCCTGGCTATGCTGCGACCATCACGTGATTTCCACAGGGAGGGTAACTGCGCTGGAACTGGTCAGGGCGAGGAGGGCCACACCACCCGAATATCCGATGGGAGGGACCGGTTTCTCTACTGAATAAATATAAATAAAGTAAGGACAAGCCCTGTATCTCCTGGTCGGCATCAGACCGCGTTCTCATGCGAAGGCCACTCCTGCCCGCAATTTTTCATTCATTCTTTCTCTCGTCCCTTGACTGATATCGGACTTTGAGGGAGAGCACATGGGTGAACACATCAGCTGACTCAGGGGCGTTTTGAGTGATGGTGAGCAGGTCCTGCACGGGAGATCAGTCCACTGCTTCACGTTTGTAAGCCAGTTTTTTCTGTGGCTTTGAACTCCTTCTAAGGTACTTTGAAGGACAACGTGTCGTGTCGGGTCCCATGGCGGCTTGACTGTTGCGAGTAGGGGTTGCTGCTGTCGTCTGAGGTTGACAACCGTACTGTGTAAAAGTCATTGGCCACAGACTGTTGCTGAATATGATTCACTCACTCACTCCTTTCTAGAGATACAGTCTAGGCTTTACTGTGGTCATTCACTTGTCTTAGACCCCAGCCGACTGCGTCTATATGGACCTTTGTGTACTTACCCTCAGTGTGTAGACCTTTGTGTATTAACTGACTTCAAGGTTCTCTTTATATACTGAAATATTTCAGTCTACCTTAAAGAACCAGTCAGTTTTACAGGACAAACGAAAAGTAAAAATTTAAAGTGCAAATGCAAGACTATTCGAGTTTCTTGTTTGCTAAATTTTACACCGGGAGCGTGTTGGTATTATTTATCTATAATTTCTTAATTACGTTCTTTCATTCTTGTATAGGCACTTCTGTTTACTGAACTGTTAACGCCCTATTTGTTCTAAATGACTTTGTTATGAACAAACCTCTTGTCTCTCTGTCTTGGAACGATTTTAATCAGTGGCTTACTAAACCAGACTAATTATTTTTTCCCTCGTACATCTGTTTGATATTGTGAAAGGCGATATTGTCAGGTGTTTTGAGGAACTACTGAATGTCTTGAATGGCTTTTACAGTACAATTCACTTAAAAACAGTCTTCAACAGTCTAGAACAGCTATAAATCACTTTCTGTGAGACATGATAAAACAGGATTTCTATACATGTATTTATTTGCTTTGGTGGGGTGTAAAACGGAAAGAATTTGTAATAAAAATGTCATCGGACGAAAATGTCAGTTCATAAAAATTGAAGCTGTAGCCACAAAATATTTGTATCTGTCACTGGTGCAGAGGTATTTGTACCCGTCCTTTTGCTAGAGGAATGAAGGCACTTGTTTCCAAAGCATCATTTTAATTTACATTACTCCATCTCCCAAGAGTTATTAAGCAGAGGAATTGACTCACGTAGCACCCGACAACTAAAAACATAAGTTTCCTTCCCATAATTTAGAAAATTAATTAAAAAGACAAAAATCATCAGTTAGAGGACCGCAGCATGATATGCAGTGAGAGGCTTACAAAATCAAAAACAAGGAATTTCCAAACCCGTATTGTATTTCTCGTGTCAATAAACCAGTCCAACCAACAAAAATGTGCTTTACACGAGTTATTTTTACAACAGATATTAAACATTATTCCGTAAGGATATCTTGGGGCCAACCAGGCGGTTAACACCTCCTTGCTTGAATTAACCTTTTACGATCTCACAGCACGTGGCGACACTGGCATACGAGCAGCCATCACGGGTTGTGAACTTCTCTCCCTCTGAAGCTTGGTGCGTGCGGAGGTCCCTGAGGGGGACTTGTGGGGAGTGGTTGGAGGAGCAGGAGGAGGAGGATAAAAGAATCTCAGGTTAGAGACTGAGCAGGCTTTACGCATCCTGCTTCTTTGATGAGTGCGCGACCAAAAATGTCAGATGTCTGAGTGCAGACGGGTGAGCGCATCTTACACACTCTGCTCCTCCCAGACATGCGCGTGCCGTGTCCGTAGGTCAGAGGTCAGTTACGTCGCATGTAGCGAGGTTAGACAAACGAGGGAACTATGCTAATGATGTCTTGCAGCCTCATTGAATGCGCACGCGCACTGGGGCTTCGTTCCAAGCATTGCTTACATCTACGTGTGGCCCGTTGTCAGACATTATGTCTACGTCTACCCTGCTGCAAGCGATTACCTACTTCCTCGTCTACGCTGCTTGCAAATATTTTTAACATCTACCCGTAGCTTTATGTTGAACATTGATAGCGTTTTCTGGGGCCAGATATTTGTTAGGTTTGCGTGCAGCCTGGTCGCAGTCATTATATCTACTGACATTATATCTACATCAGGGCTTCTGCTAAGGCTAAATTCTTTGGGGTCCCAGGGACCCCTTCTTCAAATTTTTAAGGGGTCCCTGTTCTTCGCCCAAATTTGAAGGGGACCCCATTGACGAAAATTTAAGGGGTCCTCCGAACTTTTAATGCGTACTGTACGCAATGTTTTGCGTAGCAGAAGCCCTGTACATGTACTCTTACGCCAGATGAAGCTAAACACAAATATTTCCCGGCAGTCATTTTGCTTTGCACGTAGTAGCTGCTGACCTAAGGACGACGATGTGACGCCGAGTAGTCGACATCCTTCGTTAGCTGCCTCGGTGCTTAGGCAAGTAGTGTTTAAAAGTCCGCCATGGGGCATAGTCATGAAGTGAGGGTAAGTCGGTTGTGTGTGTGAAAAATGGGGAAATCAAGGAGAAACGTCTTCTCTCCTTACACGCACTCTACAGATCCTAAGGATATTGTGTGTTGATTTATCCAAGGGTATCTTTGCCACTCGTTTATAACCACAGTCACAGGGGTAGAGCAACATACACGGGTTCCAGACACTATTTTGTAACTACGAAGACAAGATGCTTGCCCTTGATTTACAGGGGCGACTACGTACGTTCACTTCATGAATACGGTTCCCGAGTGAATTTTTTTTTTTTTTCAGGTAAGTGGGATGAGCGTTTAAATTCCTGAGCTGAAATCTTCATTGAGCTTTCGATGTCAAAGTGTGTGTGTGTTGGGGGAGGGGGGGGTGAGGGTTCAGTCAGACTTTGAGAAAGCTCATCTCAGTCATTAGAAAAAAAATAAGGTTCCAAAAAAAAAAAATTGTTAGTTTCATCCCCTCACCTCTCTTGATGAAAACACGTTGGGCAACATCTGCGCATGTTAGACTCCGAAACCATCCTTTCCCCGTTCCTCACACACACTCAGCCAGACAAGAGGAGGTAAATTTAAACAAGGTGGTGCACTCACCCGCTTATTATTTACCAGTAAAATCGGAATGCATGTGAAACCCTACGGTGCAGCTCTTCTGCCGACCTTAATATGCGTCACGAGTTCACGTGGGGCAATCTTGGACCCACTTTAGTCACCTGCCAAAAATGTACATCAGACGCGTTCGCAGTTGACCGCCTACGATTGGACGATTGCTGGAAGACTTTAATTCTTGCCAAAATGTAGAAAAAGGTTTATTTGAGGTCCGGACAAATAAAAGTCAAACTGTGGTGTGATTTCAAGCCGGCAGATGGTTTCTGTCAGAAAAATTCTTTTATCTCTCACTTGTAGGCTGTTTCAAAAATTTTTAATTTGCCTTTTGCCAGTTTCTTGAGTTCATTGGATATAAGAATAGACAAGAAAGACAAAAATAAACAGGAAGATCAAAGAATAGAAACAAAGCCGTAGACTGACTGCTGTCTCTAGTTCATTCTTTCTCTCCCTCTTTCCTTCTCACTCTCTCTTTCTCACACACGCCGGCAATGCGAAACACTTTTGATGACTGGCCGTAATGGAAGGCAGATTTTTGTTAAAGAGGATTTGCAAAAGTGATTCTGAGAGAAAAGAGTCTTTGAAAGACAGCTGGATAATCGTAAACATGCATAACCTTTATTAGAGTTTCAATCTTGTAAGCATCAGAGCTTTAATTGAGGGATGGGCGTAGTTCTGGCATCGCCGGAAGCGAACGCTCTCCAAGTAAAAAGTTGTTGTACTTACCAGCAAATTATATCAAAAGGCTGTGTAGCTCCCAGGTAATGATGTCACAAAGTTGTGTACTTACTAATGATAACTAAGCCTCAAAGGCGGCGTGAAAGATGCTTCTTCTCAGCATTAAAAACAAGCCTGAAATTTTGTGAGATGCAAAAGTCAGATCTCATGAGATACTCGTCGGAGACGAGTGAGGTCAAAGTTTTTGTACTGGATGCGCATTCAGACAAATAATCGACCACTCAGTTGATTGACTAACTGGCGGACTGAATGAATGAAGTAATAAACCATCGAAAGGACTGGCAAGTGGAGGAATCAAGAAAAGAAGGAATGAACCAACGAAACACCCATCTAAGAGTTTCAAAAGCAGTCTCAAACATCACAACACCAACCTTGCTATGGAAATTTGGCCTCGTAGTTAGAAACCCTGTCAGTCTAGATGGCATGCGCAGACAACCGGCTTCCGGAAGTTGGGGTAGGGAAATGGGGGCACGAGGGAAAATTCGAGAATCAATCGAGATCGTTCCTGGTGTTTGAAGTGCGGTAATCTTTTTTGGCTGATGTTGAAGAAAGGCATTGTCGTTCTTTCTTTTTGAACTTCTTTTTGGCTCCAGTTGAAGAAAAGGCATTGTTCTCTGATGGAACACATTATTTTCTCAGCTTTCCTTTCGCGATGCCTTTGCTGTCGGAATAAAATCGTTCTCCTCTCAGACACGCAGATAACACAGCAGACTTTGCCAAGCATCTGAAGCACCTGTGTGTTTAAAGAGGAAAAAGTGGATTCGTAGAAATAGGTGCGGCTTCCGGATTATCAGGTAGACGTAAACGATCTTTGTGTTAGTTGTTTATTCTGTTTGGAGTTCTGATTCTTAATTTAGAGTAATTGTCTAAAGACTTTAAAACTGGATCCAAAACTGCTGCGGATGAAGAAGAAAACAAAAGAGTGAGCGATGAAGGGTAACCATAAGAGAGAGGGCGCTTTGATCCCACTTCCCGCTGGGCTGGTTAAAGAGTATTTAACGAGTCTCTTATGCAAACACCACGACTGGCCTTTGGCATCCGTTGCCTGGTGCTGATGAGGGAAACACGAGAGAAGAAGACAAGCATGGTGGGTTGGAATACGTGGTATTTCTCCATGTTCTGTTGGCTGTGAAGGTAGGAATTTCTGGCGGGGAGGAATTTGCATGGCACTGGTTGTTTAGACGGGGAAGGTTGCTTGGCAATGCACGGAAGATGGGAGGAGGTGAATGGGTGGTGGGTGGTGGTGGCCGTTGCAGGTGAATCACGATAAACATTACATATTGCTGAGATGTGCCGACATTTGTTAAACATGCGTTGGCATACAAGGGCAGGTGTCTATGGGCTAATTGCTCGTCTGAATTGCTACACCAAGCTGGTGGCATTACAGTAGTCACAAATGTCCGACCTCGGGCTAGTGACTAATTGTGACTAATTGATTAGTTGGTGCCTTACGCCGAGCGAGCGACTGAGTAGCTGGCCTGATATCGATGTAAGCGTGTGTGATCCAGAGAAAATAAACTTTCATAATCATCTATAATCAATGTGTAATCTGTGTATTACACTATGATAGCATCGAAAGAAAAACAAATACGAAACGGGATAAGGGGAGACGGGGGATCAGTGACAAGGACATGTTCTTACCACCCTTTTGTCAGTAACCCCTCCATTCCCAGCCTGTTTGACCCTTACCAGATTAATGTCACAGCAATTCAGCTCAGAGCAGGGTCTCCAGTGTACATTCAATTAAGAAAACTTACCTCTCCCGAGTTATTCTCACTTTGGTAAACACCGCTGTCAAAACAAAGGGAATAAGAAATATTTCCAAGCGCGTGGTTCACACGAGGTCAGGAGGCACATCCCGAAAACAAGGAGCAGGTGGGGGATGAGGGGAGGAGGAGTTAGCTACAGCATCAAAGGGTTGTTCTTCAGGATTCCTCCGAGTGCCTTGTAGTCGAGGGTTGCTGGCAGTAAATGTAGCAAAGGATACGAGGCTGACAAGGGGGAAACACACATCATCATCAGCTGCTGCAGCAACAGCAGCCACGCGTCTGGGGTATGTCACCTACCGCTGTGACGGCCGCCTGGAGCGTTAACAGCGATGATGTACACCTTGGCAAACGAGTGCTGACAGGTAAAAAACGTTGACAAACAGCAACCCCGCAGTACCGCCCTGGGGAAGCAAGGGGCACTAGTATATATTGTCTAACAAAAAGAACCCCCGCGAAAATGTCGACCGATAAATTAGGTTAAATGTTCTGCTGTGCGAGCCCGTCCCCGCAACTGGGGCTGCAGCAGATGATGAGAACGATGGTGGTGGAAATCCGGATAATAATGATGATGATTTTACGGGTGGTAGCATCACAGTTTGGTTCACTCAAAGTTGGGAGCGATGAAGAGCCAAACTGTTCATCAATGTGATCTGTGATTACCTCAAGAGGTAGAGGGTGTGGGTGTGTCTGTGTGGGGGTCTAGGCGACACTTCTCATGCTCAATTGTTCGAACTTTGACATCAAAGTGAAAGCGAGGCCTTCAAGACACAAAACTGTTGCTACGCAAAGAAAGAACAGCGAATCTCCAGGGAATTCTGTGGGAGAGGTCGAAGGGGGAGACCATTCAGAAGTATAATAACCAGACACCAGTCTCAGCTGTCATGGCAACTGTCTTCTGCTGATGCGACAAAAAAAAATATTGAAATTTGAACTAGCAACTTTTGTTGCTTCACGCCTGAAGATATTAAAAGAAGATTGAATCGATCATCTCGAAAGGTTAATCAAAACAGAGGAAACATCGGTCAGCAGAATGTATTGTCCATTCTCTTAGAATGCTGAGACTTAAGGCACCTTTGTAAGTGTCTTACAGCAGCTCGTGGGTGCAAGCAGGGAGTCTTACAGAGTGTTTTACATTACAGGAGGAAATTACATTAAAGAAGGAAGCTTAATTCTTCAATTCCGGCCTCTGAGCTTTAGTAAGAGTGGGCTGATCAAACAGCAGGACTTCCTGTTGCTCCTGACACTATAGACAATTGCTTTGTTGTCAAGGAAGAGCCTTTCTAAATGGGTTTTTAAGAAGACGACGATGATAATAACGCGTATGACGATGACGACGACGATAGAAAACTAAAATACGTCATATTACTTCACCAACACCGCCACCACCATCATCACCATCATCATCATCATCAGCAGCAGCAGCAGCAGCAGCAGCAGCAGTCCACGAGCCAAGATTGATTGTGGCACCCGGTGATCTCTGTACAATTGATGCCACCTCTTGTGAGACAGTTGTTGGTCTCAGTACTAACTCAATGCCATCTTTTATCTTTCCTTGGAGGCTCTGTAGCATGATGGTCAGTGCTTGGGATATTGGAGGAAATGACAACTGTATTTTGTCCTACTTTGGTTTGTTACTTTCAAGTGACCTCTGCACTCCTAACAGACATAAGCACTTGTTTATCATGGAAGGTAATGGCCGTGGAAGGAGACCATTGGGTTCCGCCTTGGATACAGCTCTCTCCGGACACGATAAACTAAGACTGGATGCTCTAAAGGCCACTAGATTGTGAAACCCTTGTTATTTGTTTATTTCGATCACAGTTTGGAGTGATATACAGTTCAAAATGCTTAATAATGTCTGCGATACTCTTTGCTCCAGGAACCTTGTGTCCTGATTTATTCCGCAATCAACATATTTTTTGAAAGTCCGCAGAATGGAGAAGAATGCAGACCATTCGTCAGTTTCTCCATCCACTTAGAAGCTTAGACATCAGAATCTTTCTGACAGTATGTTAAAGATTTATCAGGAAACACTTTTTTGTAATGACGGGGTAAAGGTAAGTACAAGATACTATTTTTCCAAAGTCTAACAGCCCTATTCTGTTATTGGGATTCATGTTTACAAACACCACCATGACCAAAAGAGACCATTGAACACAGAAGGGAGTATTAGTCAAAAATTGAGAAATAGCATCTTGCTTAACTCAGTTATTACAAAAAATACAAACTACAAAATATTTTAAACTCGCTGGCTACTAAACAGTAGAGACCGATCTCAGGTGTGTTGTTTCATTTTACTTTTTACCTGTGCTCGACTGGACTTGAGTGGCGGACTGTCATGTTGACCGAGTGGGCATATTAAATTTGTTTTCTATTTCCTGCTCTAGATTAAAAACAACGCACGAAAAATATGTCCCCCTAGTCTGTCGGCTAGGTTTTATTTCGTTATCGCTTTTACTAAGACTTAAGCTGTGTTTGATTTAATTGTTAACAATACGTAGGCGACTGTTCGCCACCAGATCACCCACAGGCAGATGTTATTGTGCGAGGGACAAATGTAGTGTTAATGCGGAGCCGTGGAAGTGAACCAATTGGCTTAAATTAGAAAGGCGAATATCAACAAGTGAGGTTAAGTAGGGAGGAAAATATATTTTTTTTTATTCTGCCTCAAGCAGTTTTTTGATTTTATGAGCCCCCACATTTCCCAAACACATGTATTTTACATTTAAGAAAGAGAAAACAGGACTAATAAAATAACAATTCATCTTATTAACAACGGTGCCTAACAATATTTGAATTTTAATATTATTGCGGGCATTTGATAAGTTTATGTAATTTATCTGGGCCTCAATCTCATCACGACATGCTTTTCGAAGGGATGTTTCAAGTACTTGTTGATCATAATTGGAGATATACAGATGCTTAGCTGCAAACGCCTTCCTCGTTTTTCTTTCTCTTTATGACTATCGAACACACCTACACAATAGAAGTCATCCGCGCGTACGCACCAGCAGACTGACAAACACGCTTGTGGACGCCTACACACAACTGTCAAGTCGAAGTCTTTGATTGGACTGTTATTACATTTTTCTTATACTTGCACATTACGTGCAATCCTAGCTGGTGCCTTGTATTCCTCCCCACAAATAACGCTCTGTCCAATCTTTGCCCTTTAATTTGGTCTCTAAATTTCCAGAGTTTTATTTCCCAGAACACAGCGCACATTTGATAGAACAAACAAGTAGCGGGAGGGTCGTTTATCTTGCCCTCGTCAGCTTCGTCAGTTGCGGGGCTCGTTGATTAGCTACCGGATGGAGGGGTCTGCCACATACAGATTACATGCCCATGCTTTTAATGAAATGCCTTTGTAGCGTTACCAGACCTAAAATAAATTCCACACTGATGGAAGAATGGACTGATAGAAATGCAAAAAAGGAATTATGGGTGGAAAAAAGGAGTAATGTATAAATTTAGAAAGAAAATTAGCAGTAAAATATATGACCAAGAGACAGGCACAATTGTAGAGAAAGCTGTCAGAGGAGAGAGACTGGAAACCCCAAAACACAGACCGGAGATGACACTACCACAGATGTGCAGACCACAGCAGAAGTTTAAGGGAAAGGTCGTCCCATAACCTTTTTCAATTCTTTAGAGAGTGAGGTGTTCGAGACCTAATTTTTCTCGGTGCCCATCTCCTCTCCCTCGCTGCCTTTTCTTCCTCAACCCTCTTTGTAATCAGGTACCCATTCCCTCCAGCTAGGTCGACTGGGGGAAGTGAACTTTGCTATGTGGGTATCGAACCGGTTGCTTCTCGGTTCTGAGGCCAGCGCTCTAACCACTTTACTATCCGGTCCCCCACAGCAGAAGACAGACCAGACAGTCCACATCACAGCAGGAGTTCATCCTAAAGTGGATTTAAGCTCCACACCTCCGCAAGTGTCGGTAGAGCAGGCAGTCACAGTTCGATCCCTTAGCCGATCGATCCTCCTTCGCCTCTCCATTCGCGGCTTTGATGTCGCCGCATGGGCCCTCCCTCTCACTCCCCCCTCACTCCTCCTCACTCCCCCTCACTCCCTGGTTCGCTCTCAATAAGCGCCCTCTATATACAGCTCATCCTGCGGACCCTGCCAGACACCCTCCCGCTTGTCGCTGGTCCCCCATCCTCACCTGCTCGCTCGTCAAGTCCTGCAACTTTTTGTGTAAAAGTTCTGATGACATCAACAAAGTCGATAGTTTAGTGGGTAGACCGCACGAAGACAGACAGAGGAAGTCTATTCTGGGTGGGGGCTAAAACAAAAATAAATCCGGGAAAAGTCTGACTTTTCAGGTCACAATGACCTCACTTGAAACTTTTTGACGTGTGGGTGGAAGCTTCCTGATCTTGACAGACGATACCCCACAGACTTCACCTGAAAGGTCTGCTACCATCTACTTGCTGCTTTAAAGGTGTGTGAGCAGCCAAAGCAGGAGCAAAACTAATTATAAAATTGTAAAGGTAGACTAACGACCAGTTTTTTATTATGCAACCCATCAAATAGTCCCCTCTCTCTGACAATCAAAGAAAACTCGAGTTTTAGCTAATCCGTCCGCGCGCTTCACGTGCACGAGGCCAGACACGTCGGAGGACGCAAAGAACAATCACTCCTTGTCAGCATCCCTGATTAATTAGGGAGAAGGCTCTCGAACCTTGACTAGTTTGTCTCGTGCAACAGGATGTTATGGCGCGAGAGTCTCGTCACCTTTAAGGTGCTGCTCACCTCAGGGAAGGACTTGAGTGATGAATCTGTTTGCTTTCTTGTTCAGGAACTGCTCTCGCTAGTCAGTCTGTCCTTTTTTCTCAGGGAAGTGATTCACAGCATTGTAAAGGTCTTTGTGAACAAACTGATTAATGTCTGCTCTCATATTTTACATGAGGTGAGAGACGGAGTTTAATGCAGGACAACAGATGTTTGCAGTTATGACTAGTTGATAAGAGACTAACCTTGTAAATGAAGAATACACTTATTTATTAACAAGACAGTTCCTTTGGGAGAATGGATTTTCCGTCCTATAACACACCCCAGCCCCTTTTCAAAAAATTGTGTGGGGCTGGGTAGCTGTGGCTGGGTGGGTGAGAGATTTTTTTTTTGCGTACCTGTTCACAAACGGGACCTGAACGTGCTTGAACATTTGTCATGAAGTGCTAATAGGTATTTACCTGTCAGGTCGGATTTACAATGCTCTGTGTATTACGTCGGTGGGAGAGAACTCAGCATTTTCTTACGATCCCAGGTATCGCTTTTATCGGGGATCACACAACAACAGCTGCATGGTCTAGGTATATTACACAACAAGACGTCTGTTGGGATAATGTGGTGGTACGATCTGGTCACACCAGGAGTCCACCCGACTCAGGGGTGAGATCGAGATGGCCGGGGGTTTTGGGTCGAAGTGACCAGCGACCCATACGCACACGTACACACATAAGGACATACATCCAAAATATACACATAGAAAGAAAACACTAAACAATCGAACACATACACACATGCTCTTGAATTCTCCTGGAGCATGTTGCCTAAGGACGACCATTCTTTTGGAAAATCTACTTGTTTTCTTTTGTGCCCAACCCTGCACGGCTCATTGTTACTCGTGTCTGGGTTTGATTAAATTCATATTTCTCATGTGCCTCTTTTATCCTTTCATTTTCTGTTCCAAGACTCTATCTCTCACTTTGAAAAGAACTCGTTAGAGCAGTAAGAAGTGAACAGGATGTCTGTACAGGTGAAAACCGCTTTGAGCCGTCTGACGGCATGACGGGAAGGGTTGCAGGTAACACAGGTATTATCATACCACATATTTCTTGCTCACCTTCTCTTCAACTTTTGTCCATTGTTTCTTTTCTTCCTACTATCTTTCTCTCTTTAATTATCTTTGCCCACGCCATATTCTTTCTTTCAGCTCTAGGAGACAACAGTCTGGCTTCATGCAGCTCCAGACAATCCCGTGAACACCCTTTTCTGCCAGATTACGATCCCTGCTCTTTCTGAGGAGAACAACACTCTGTTGTTGTTTTCCTTCCATTGAACTCCTGCGGAGTCGCACTGTGAATTGTTTTGAACATATGAGACAAACTGCACTGTTAATTGTTATGAAGGTGGGACATTTTACAAGCTGTTCTCTACATTTCTGTCCTGTATCAGTTGAGGGAAATAAATTGTTTTCACTTGTGCGATGACACACGATGTAATATGATTTGTTTTTAGCTACAAGAGATGTTTTCAAACTGGACTCGGGATTGTTTTTAAAGCATGAGTTATGATGACATAAGTCGCACCATATACTCTATCGTACATACAGGTAATTTGTATGAGGACTAAAGTCTAAAGTGAGGGTAACTGTCTCCCCATTATTGTTGGTGTCATGTCACGGTATGGAAGAAAATCTCAACAATCGGAGAAATTTTTTGTTGTTGTCTTGCTTTAAGTCTTGTTCTTTTGTTTTGATTACCTCTTTGTTTGTTTGTTTTTTTGTTTTTGTTGTTGTTGTTGTTGTTGTTGTTGTTGTTGTTACTTACTTATTCGTTTGTTTATTTCTTAGTACAATGATAGACGAGGCAGTTAAAAATAGTGGCCTAAATGATAAGATTTAGAAAATTTACTTAAAATGTTCACTGCCAGTACATATTTTATATGTAAAATGCAGGTGCACTTACACAAGTAAACAGCAGTTCATTCGAGTCGCGTAGTGTTAGGTCACGATGACCTACCCGCTAAAGAAAGGACAGATAAGGGTAGCGAGGGCCACCAACGGTGACATGTCTCAGAGGTCAAAACAATTTACAGCCGCGGACTTAACGGGGTCCTCCGTGTTTACATTAGTGCATTGGTTGATGTGTACATCTTTAGCAAATCAGTCGCACAGACGAAACCAGGGTATCTGCCATGGATGCGATGACATTTTCCACACCTGTTGATGATCTGTTCACAATGAACTTTAGTATCAAGGACAACTTCTACATTAAAAGAGGTTTGTTGAAGGCTCATAAAGAATGGAACACTACTCTGTGTCTTTTTCCATCCTCCTTACCTCCGTCCCCATCATCATTCCCTGCTCTTTCTTTCCGCTCTTCTTCCCCTCTTTGCAAAAAAAAAAAAAAGAAAAAAAAAAAAAGAGACAAATTTGGACAAAAAATGGAAACCATTAATACCGCAAGAAAAGATCTCATAAAGCACAGAGGACACAACTTATTGTCATATCTGGAAGCAGGTGGTGGCAACAGATGGTAGTTTTTAAACATTTATATTGGTATAAATCCCTGTTGGTGGTCATTGCTAGCCTTATCTGCCTCCCCTAGTGTTCGTTACTCCTCCCTGGTTCTAGGATTTCATGTTTCGTCTGCTTGCTTATGTAGGTTTTTATGACTGAACACTATTCACACAATATAAATTCTGATTTTTATTATTTCATTATTTTTTAATTTTATAACTTTTTTCAAAATCCTGAAAGCTACTTGTTGCCATTTAGCCTCGTATGTAGACACTACACGAAAAAACAAACAATACCTCATAAACCTCTCACGCTTCAGTATATTATCACGTGTTGAGAAACCTTCGCGCATATGAAAGAATGTGTTTTGAATGGAGAATAAGGGATGATAAACACAAAAGGTGTCAGCCTACAAGCCGCCAATCCCCTAGAGGGAATAGCCTTCCCAGGGCGGCATTGCAATCCACTTAACACAAAGTATCCCCCGTTTGAACAATATTTTCTTGCGACCCTGTCTGCGTCCTCGTTAGGTCTCGTTTCCTTGTTAGTTGTATCCCATAATGTTTGAGGGGAAAACAACTCACGTGTTGCACGCCGCACGCGCTCACAAGCAAACTAGAAGAGGCTTCACGTTCTAAAGAAGCAGATTCCTCCTGCTGGGTGTCGAACAGCTGCACAAACACCGGGTGGGGCAGCAACATGGCGCCTCAAAGGGGAGGACGACGGGTCCTTTGATAATGTGAAAACATCATCGACTGCGAATTAGTTGTTAGCGATGTCGGGTGCTGTTGCTTTAGGTGCAAAGTGGAAGCAGACCGTTCATAATGTATGATGCTGTAAGCTACTCAGACTGATGAGATGGGGGACTGGGGGATAAGTCTGAAGGAAGAGATCACTCAGAAATGCCTTTCCTCCTCCTGCTCCTCCTAACCCACTATGATATAATGCAACTACATTTACCATAGTACTTTATTTGCTGACAAACAAAACCCTTGAGGGTAATTACTAATAATTAATTGTATCTAGCATATAACTAGTGCTGTAAAGTTAATCACGACTATGTATATGAAGGATTTGATGCCAGAAGCAAGTCTATAAAAGCACAATGTCACAAAATGTTTTCTTTAAGTGATTTGTACTAAACACACAAGTTGTGACTTATTGATGATTAGTAATTAAGTCTCTCATACCTAACTGACAGGCTTATTCTTTTTTTACCCTCAATCTCACATACTTTTCTAGATGGATGTGGTTTGGATCACAGCCAGTTACAAATCCCAAGAGGTCTTATTTAATATATATGATACCGTTGTTGTGGTATATTTTACAGAATTATATTCACACTTTAGTTTATAATCAGGAAGCTTCCTGTTGTTGTTTCACACTTTTCCCCTGAAAATGGGCCAAAGCCTAATAAATAAAAAGTTTGAGTTCGACAGTTTTTCCTCACCCACACATCTCCCTATCGCCACCCGCTGATGACTGATGACTGGGGTGGGGGTGAGGGAGGTAGTGTTTAGAATTACTAAAGAAAACAGCCAAACTCACCAGTCACATTGCACTAATTGCAGTATCTGGGTTTCATCGGCATAAACAAGGGGACGAGTAGTTTACATTTTGAATGAAGAGTGGCCGGAAAAGTGTTGTGTTGCCCAGTGTGAGCATTGCCGACTTGGCTTGAAATCCTCCGACCTCCCTCCATCACCTGGCGCGTCTACCTTTACCCTTAAACAACCCAGGTTGTGCAGAATTAAAAAAAGTTTTAGTTTTACAAGAGTTGTTTCTTTAAGAAGAAAGGCAGAAACATCAACATCCCATGCTGCACCTCTTCTGCTCAACAGTTTAAAAGGTTACTGCTGCACCCAGCATTCTGCATCCCTCTCCACACAATATTGCTGAAACTGAAGTAACTCAGTCTTTTCACATTCAGATTCTTATAATAGCAACGCTGATAGTGCTGTTGTTGTTGTTGCTAACAGTACTTCGGCAACCTGAAATCTTAGTATATTTAGTATATATACATATTGCTTGATATCTTTCTCTCCCGTCCAGACACATCAATGATTTTCTATATCATCTTTGAAGATACAACACTCTTTCATTTTCTTTCCTGAAAACCTGTTATTTTCAGTTCAAAATGAGAGCAATCTCACAAATCGTCTTAGGAGACAACTAAGACCTTCAATCAGCCGTGACTGTCCTCAGGTCACTTCCGGCGTCTACCTGTTGAGTCACTAACTAATCACACGAAACACCATAACAACCCCCTTGTTGCTCCACGGGTCGCCAACCCTACATCACAAACAGGACTGAGACCAACACTTAGTCTCATGACGAGGTCAGATGTCAGGTCATCGCGGGTCATTGTCCACCACAGACTTTACACAGGCTAACCCCGAGCTCATTAGAAGCAAAGCGCTTTCCGAGAAGCATGCCAGTCATCAAGAGCCGACAACTGACACCAGAAATTACTACATTAATATTCATCAACCTCTTTAATATTCATTTACATTCATATGGCCTGTTAGTCAATGCCAGCGGTCCTGGCCATCAGCTGACTCACATTGAGACAGTGATTAAAAGCTTGTCTGGGGGTCATTCGGGTGGTGCATAGGCTAATGCGATGTGATTGGCAAAAGCAGATGAAAAGACTGGAAAATAAAAGATCGCACTTCATTATGCAGCTGCCATCTGTTAGCCGCATTGTCTGCCTAGTGATTTGTACACGTGGATGCCCAGCTTGTGTTTGTGTAAGTCCCCGCGCTGCATTTTGAGATAACATGATTTAGTTATTTGACTTCCATCTGGTGTTGACCGGTGTTGTTATTCCAGGCTTAAGTTCTCTTTACCTCGTCAAGCGTATCGGCAATCATGATGAAAATGATGATTGTGGTGGCGGTAAGACTGCAGTGTGCTTGTCCTCATGACAGCTGTGAGTTACAACGAGGTCGAGGGGTGAGATATTAGATATCACTCTTTTCTAGGGGTCAGTATTTTTTATGTGAGAAGGTAACCTTCATTTCTTCTGTCTCTCATCCTTACCTTCCATTACTCTGGGCTCAGGTTAACAGCTGGCTCGACTCTGGGAAGTTACCTGCGCCACAGGTATCCACCCAGCTACTGTGTTCACCTGTAAAAACAAACTGCCATGTGGTAGCTTTAAGTGAGACACGAAACTCCCTCATAAAGAAAGTCTATACTAAAATTGTAATTAACATGTTAGCATGGAGTTGGCCTCCGACCAAAACCCACCCGAAAAAGTCTGAGAATATTCCTACTCCACTAAAAACAAACCAAAACCATCTGACAGGTGAATGTATTTCTCTTTTACTAACTTGTATGGGGTTTAGGATCGTGGGTTAAGAAAAAAGACTAAATTACTGCGCGTGCATTTAACCATCAGGGGAAACGCTGGCACAATGCGTGCGCACCCAGATTCCGAGAGAACGAGTGCCACCATTGTGAGCTACAACTGGAATTGCAGAGGAAAAAACATTTCTACGCAGTTCGTGTCAGCTTTGATTGTCCATCTCTAGCAGAATTACACGTGCAAGGTCTTCCTGGTCTGCACCAGATGGCGCTCCATCCAATCCCTGATGGGGATTTCTCCACTTTCGTACAAATGTCTCTCTACTTGACAGACTCGTTAGCTGCCAGAAAGTTCCAGATAGTAAGAAGTTCTCTAAAAGAACTATCTCTTTCTTCTGGGCCATGCTCTTTTTCTGCATTTCTGGCCGGCGATTCCCATCAGGAATTTGACATTAGACGCTTGGACAGAAGTGGCAGGTTTACAGTTTATAGAACTGGACCCACAGATATTTGGCACTGACTTATCCCAGATGCAATCCAAACATACAACAAGTCATGGGTACGAGACGCACGTGCATTGAGGGGGGCTATACTTCTTTACCCTATTCAGGACGATCCGTTTTCATGTCTATTTTTTAACTGATGTTAGAAGTGTCTTTGTGTTATCCTTTTTTTTGAATTAGCAATGTGATGCATTACCAGATTTGCAATATTGTGAGGGAGACTAAAGTGTCAAAGGGAGAACTGGAATTAGGATGCATAAAAGGTTAATAAATATGTCCTCTGTATCGGCCTCTGTCAGGCAAATAGACAGAAAAACGCAAGAAGTATATAACTGCTTAAAAAAAAAAAAACTGCTCCGAGATGTTAGATGCGAACTCCACCAGCGTTGAGAATTCTTTGTCTTCTGGGTGTTGATATCATCAAGGGCGTTGTGTTAATAAGTCGCAGCCATGTTGAAGAAAACCGAGTACCTTTCACAGACTGTCTTGATGGCAAAGGAATAATAAAAAGAATAAAGCACAACTTTTAAAAATGGATCATTACCATTCTTTTGTCTGAATTTCATCATCATCATCATCAATCATCATCATCATTCCCATCATCATTCCCATCACCATCATCATCCCAGCGGTTTGTTTTCTCTCCTTTTCATCATTGTAAACGAAACAAAAGCTAGGCCCTGAAGAAAATGCGATCTCCTTACACCTTACTTCTTAAACGACAAAAATCAGAAGACTACGGTTACATTTTTTAAACGAAACATCAGAAAGCATCAATCACAACTGCCGTCCACTGCCAGTACTTCATCATCATCGTCACAAAAAATCATCGTCATTGTCGAGCACATCAAAAGCATCATCAGTATCACAAACGACACTCTGAAAGCAGCAGAGGTAGGGGAGGAATCTGTTCGCAGAGGAAGCAGAGTGTGGCTTTAATGGCAGCTGCTACACGTGGGCAACCCAAATGTTTACTTCCGGATCACCTCTTGCACCTGACTTTGCGTCCTGGGCGGAAATGACGTCCTCGCGATGCGCTGGCGAATCAGGAAGACTTTTGTTTCAGTCCTGTTTGTTTTGATGACCGATTCCTCAACGGCAATGCCAGAACTTCTTCGGCTTCATTTCTCTCACCTTCCTCCTGCGTGCACATGTGCACCACAGGTGTAAAACGGGAGACGGAGGCATCTGAGGGTGATGTATGTGCTAGGTAACCCGCTATGCTGCTTTCTTTTTGTTATTCCTTTGTTGTTTTGTAGTTTTTTTGTCCTCTTCTAACACTCAAGTCTGAAAGTAATAAACTGTATCTAATGACAATCGATTTGTAAACATACTTCTGTCTTCACGATCACAGTTTAATTCAAGGGACCCGGAGATGTCGTTCAACTCTCATAATGGATGTTATCAGCGCCCAGTTGATAATTCTTCGTCGTCGGAGTTTACCCAAGGGTACCTTTGCCCTTTAGACTCTGCTGACGACTGCCAATGTATTTCACTCCTGTTATGGTCACTAACAGAAACCGGTGTCCACCCGTAAAGACGGAAACTTCGCTGGAAAATCAGCCCATGCTTTGTTTTCAATCAAAATACTATTTAACAGTCTTCTCCGTTGTTGCGTCCGAACATTCCACGAGCTTTAGTCTTTGGTTGATGTTTCACGGGCAACTAACCAACAAACAAATTTCACTGCCTGCTAATCCAGTCACACCCAGGGAGTTGTAAGGGGCAGGTCAGTCTTGTTCTGACTCTTCAACCCAAACGATTTATAGTTCCATTAAAGTCTGAACCCCCTTCTCCCCACACACATCCTTTCCTCCTTCAACTTCCCTCCTAGTCACATGACTGTGATTGGAAACATGGGGATACACCATGCAATCTCCGTGTTGACAATCAAAACTAATCTTTGTTCATGTGGTCTGGGGGAACAAAATAACTTTATGTAATTGGCTGGTGGCATCGTGCAGAAAGGTCGTGACAAGCCTCCTCCTCTTCTCCCCATCATGTCCGTGTGTCATGAAGAGACTGAGTTATATCTCTGGAACTGACAGGAGCGAGTGAGCACGGTTCACTAGCTGAGTGCACCTGAGAGATGTTTTCGCTGGCAAGTCGACTGGTTTGTCTCAGAGCAGCCTGCTGATGCCTTGTCTGCTGTGTTTTCTTGGTGTTTGAAGATAGCCCTAGAATGAAGCTGCAAATGGCGCTTTAAAAAACAATGTTTGGGTACTATTTCCTTTTTGTATTCATTCACTCAATCGTTCATTGCTTGACTACCTGCTGACGATGAACTATACTGGTCCACCAGTGCTGGTCGTCCAGAAAGGTGTGTGTGTGGGGGGGGGGGAGGCGGGGTAGGGAACACCAGTTGTGAGACCACAGCAAATATCAAGGCAGTCCGACCAACAATACGATTGTTTTTGTTACCCGATTCCTTTTTGCATTTTCTATATTTGTCTTTTTTAGACATCAGTAATGCTGTTTATCCTTCCGTTGTTCGTATGTTGTCCATGTCTCCTTGTCTCCATCGCTAAGAGCACGCTCCTTACGAGGGTGAGAACGCGCTACATAAATCCTCTGACTTTTATTGGTCTTGTTATTGGTTGTTATTATTATTGTATGGTTATGGGTGACTCACTCCTGCATAGGTAACTCGTTTTTCTGAAGTTCTCATTCTAGACCACTGAATCACCGGGGCAGGCGATAATTTGCAGGAAATTTAATCTACATTTTTTTAACCCTCGTGAGACGTGGGTGGATTCGAACACGCATTGGTTTTTGGTAACCTGCTTATTTTGAAGAAAAGCTCTACGCCAGTCAACGCACTTTATTTATGATTTATGAGTTAAGTGCTGGCTGATTATTCAAACTACCCTTCTCGGTCCATGCTCGAACATTCTGATCGGTTTGTGGCCGAATATATTTGAATTTATTTGGGTAGGAGGAAGTTGTATCTCAATAGAAGTGCGTTCGTGCGTGTATTATTTATGTGTCGGGGAATGCGGACAAGCAAGTGAGCATTAACGCATGCATCGACTTAATTGATCATCATCGTCGTCGTCATCGTCGTCCTCGACTTTTCTACAGAAAAAAAAAAGTCTTCCGATGAATCTAGTTTTGTATATGTGTGTGTGTGTTTTGTAGCAGTAGACAGACACTGTCATGAATTCTGCTTCTCTGTTCCCTCATTTCTCTGTCCTCTTCGTCGAAGTTTGATGCCAGCATGTCCTTCAGTGAGAAGATAGCAGACCCAAGTGTTTCGTGCTGGAAAACCTCCGTGTGCTCTATCGTCTGAATATCTCTCTGCATACTTCTATCTCTTTATCTGCTGGGTCACAGGTCAAGCTGACATCATTCAGGTCGATAGCCTTCTCTAGCTCTATCGATGAAAGAGACCACACCATCCACAAGTAGATAAGCTACTCGTTCTCCCCTCTCTCTCATAACCTACTTCCTGTGTGATATACATATATATATATCTCGTGAATAGCTTCTCGCTAGAATCCTATGCAAAATAAGAGTTATATGTATGTTTATATAGAGATAGAAATGACAGAATACCACAAAAGTAATAAACATGCTTAGACAATAGAGTTTACAACACTTGCTTGAGAACATAGAAAGCACCTTGATTGACTGCCACCTGAGCATTAACCCTACTTGCCCTTTGTCCTAGCGATTCAAATGCGTAACTTCACGTACTTCCTAAAGGTCAGAGGACCACTTCACTTGACAGAATCATTTTAATCTCGTTCTATAAATAAAAACAACTTATTTTTCCCATTTGCTTACCCTCATCGTGTCAAGATGGTCAAGTACAAGTTGGTCTTAGAGCGGAAACATCAGACCGTTTTACAATGGAAAGACCGGGCTTTTGCGACCAAAAAAATCCTCTTTGTCCTTCCTGGGGTCGAGATAACCCCCAAGGCGTGCGTGGAACAAAAGTCAAGCATCCTGTATTGTTCTAGAACAATTCAAAGACTTCCCTTTGACTTTTTCCTCGAGAGAAACGGTGTGCACTCGCGCAGTCATTGTGTTCTTCCTGAAGAACTGGTCAGCCAAAATATTTTTTAACAGTAAGCAGGTGTAACATTATTCAACATTACACTAAATTTTGTCTACAAATTTTGTCTTGAGCATTATCAGTAGCTAAAAGGTACAGTTGTTTTTTTAAAAAATGGAGTGGGGAAAGGGGTGTTGTGAACCAACATCGATTTGGCAAGCATCGTGAAGGACGATAAAAGAGATTCATTACTCTGAGTATTGGTTTCTGCACATCTTATTTGACTACCTGAGATGAGATTCGTGCCAAACATAATGCCAAACAGCTTCATCACCAGACCTATCAGCTCATGTCGAGGACGAGAGGTTCATGACGCCAAGAGCTTCTAAAGAAATACAAGAGCTTTCTTTCTTTAAAAAAAGGAGAAATGAAACCGGATTAAAATAATAGACAGATCAGATGACTTTCGCTATCCATCAATCATCTGACGAAACTCAGACTATTTTTATGGATTGTTTATTCTCATGTAAATTAAGCTCGAGAAAACGCACCTGTTGCACTCGACTACAAGATCAACAAGGAGGATCGATTTTGTGGGCAGTAAAATCCGGTGCAGGAGTAAAATTATTTTGAAATGAGTGGCTAATGTATTCTTTCAAAGCGAAAACACCAGTTTCTATTGAGAGATGCAGGTATTTGAGACACTGAACTTCTCAAATAGGTTTTGGAAATCCAGACCACGGCTTTCCTTGACGTCACGGACATGCGCATTAGCATCTGTTCAAATCTTTCACACCGGATACAACCGTCAGTCAGGAGTCAAAGTTACGTCACTTCACATATACTTTTTTGATGATGATGATGATGATGATGATCGTTGGAAAGAACAGCCCAGACGTTTCAATCTTCTTTAGACAACCCGCTGGCCATGCTGTGTTGTTACCATCCATGCTGTCTGTGAGGCCGTTAGACAGCCAGGTGGACAGTGGGGAGCATCCACCCGGTGACTGGAGAAGCAGGATGCCAGCGGGCAGGTAGAGGAGAGAAGGCGGATGTCTTAGATGTTTGTTAATGATCCGTCTGAAGTGCAGGACGAGGAGAGGGCTGGGGTGAGGACAGACATGTACAGAACTTGGCTGGGGAAGGAAGTGGGTGGGAGAGGAGAAAAAGATTTATCCTCTGTGAAGGAAAAACATATTGTTTGTGTGTGTTGTGGAGGGGTTGTTACAGAAAGGGGAGAGATGGGTAGGGGAGAGAGAGCAAACTGTTTCTGAAATCTGAATCATTTATATATTTGGGGAAACCGAACCCATTTCCTTATGTGTTTCATTCCAGGTATGTGTTATCCACATCACACACAGGATGAACATTAAAAATTAATTTCATGTGAGATGTGAGATCTCTAAAAATAAAGACACTAAAGCAAGCTCGGCAAGCTGACAGTCTGATTCATTCATGCACATTTATTTCTCTGGGTTAAGTCCATTTCATTTGAAATAGTCTGACAAAGACATTAATATGTTTCTATCCTTGGAAATCATACAAATGTAATAACCATCCCGCCACCAAAATAAATATATTCAGATGTTTTGCAGTGATAATCCTATTAAATGACAGGCTCCATAACGGTGTCTGATCACCTGATATGAAGCACCTGGCGCGAATCATTTGGAAACAAACCTCAATACTTAGCAACATCTACGTGTATGCCTACAGTAACAATCAGCTGCAGCAGACGGGGGCCTAGTGTAGTCTGGATGATAAATATTTCAACATGTTTTTAACGGTTTCTGTCACGTGAAAGGGTGAGAGGTGCGCCTAGCCTTATAATCTCAAGGCTGACTCACTCCTCACAGTCTTACGTTTCACAAGAAAAAGATCGGAATCGGCGGCAAACGCTTCTTCTGGGCCCCAGTTGCATGAAAGGAATTTCTTTTCATACATAAGAACGTCCGTAGAGCCAGCTGTGAAATTTACGGGTAATTTTATGTACGGAAAGAAGAAATGAAGTCAAAATGTAGGTCGTTGGTTGTTCCTGGTGAGGAGGGACCGGAGTTAGCAATACAAGAAATGACAGGTTGTTTGTTACCTGCTCACCAACATCTCCGCTACTACAACAACAACTACGTCAGCACCATTCCAAACTTTGTTTAGAGACTCAGTGGCTCGTCATGTTCATCATCTCCACCCCCTCTCCTCTGTTTTATCACGAGATACAGCAGCCCTCGGTGTGACGTCATCAGGACTGGTGGCTCGTGCAATGTGTAGTACGCATGCGCGCAGTGAGAATGGCAGCGAGTGACAGCGGGTGGAAGAAGGAGAGAAGGAAAAAGAAGAGAGAAAAACCAGCGTGACTTTGACATGAATCACCTTTGGAGGATTTTTCCTTTATTTTTTTTTCTTTCCCTCTTCATCTTGCAATGGCTCTACACGGGTTTGTTGTGCCGTCGCTGGGTCATCTTACAGGTGACCTCCTGTCAGTGTCGACGTGACACGCACGACTTGCTGCTCGGTGACCTGCATCTCCCTCCCCCTCACAATTTGCGACCGCTGAAGGTGAGCGACTATCGCTTTAGTAGGAATGTCCCTTTTAATCAGCAAGTATTACAGGTACCGCGCAGATGTCAGTGAAGGGCTGTCAGTCCCTCGCCTTCAAACCACCCTGGACTTATTTGTCTGAAGAAGTGACAGTTACAGCACGTGACGTTTGTCATTTTGTGCTGTTGAGATGTTGTAGTTGTCACTGATGGTTTTCTCAGCAATCACGTGGTTTTCACTGTCATCGGCTTGATCACCTCCGCACGGCGTCCGCTCGCTCGAACACTCGGAAAATTACCTGTGAAGGTAAGAGCCGCATGTTCTGTGAAGCAACCTTCGACAGGTGGAAGTCGCCGAGCTTTAACTGTGAATGTGTCTGACATAAAATGTATGTCAGTGCAGAGAACCTTGTTTTGAGATGCAGTCGACTCTGTTGACTAATTTTGTCAACGTGTTTGTCGTGTGAAGTGCAGGAGCACACTGACCGCCCACACAACCACACCTACACACCACTTCCACCACCAACCACTGAACTATATTTCATTCTCTACTGAGTCCTCACGGATGTGAAGTTGATTCATAACAAAGTTTGAATATGTGTGTGTGTGTGCAGAGACCCGTCAAGCGTGGGGTGGGTGAGGTGAGAGGTAACACATAAAAAAGACAATAATTGTAATTATTACAAAAAAGTGCTGACGCTTGGGGCGTACAAATAACTGAAAGCGCGTTTACCCACCCACATAACCACTCCACACACCCCCTGACCTCCCAGTCGAGTCTCGGTTCAGTGATTTAGTCTCACAAGGACAGCGACAGGCGACCTCGATAGTTTCTATGAGGACATCAGACCCGGATATAAAGAAACAACTGAGAGTAAGAGCACACGAGCCAGCCAAGCCGCAGGGGAGCGGCGGAGAGAAAAACGGGTGGACGTGGGATGAAAAGAGGAGAGAGGGAGGGGAGAAGAGTACCGCCTCGTGCTCCTCCGGCGCGGATGTATTTGAGCCTTATTACCACAAACTCTGTCAGGAGACCAGCGCCGAGCTGCCTCAGTGGCAGTCTTCCAACAGTGCTGTCTGTTCCTCCGTGCCTTCTGCAGCTCGCGATTTTTTTTTTTACCCCAGTAAGGCGCTCTTTCTCTCTATCTTTCTCTCGTTCTCTTACCCGTCGCTCGTTTTTACTGTTTGAACAGAGCTGCGTGTTTGCGGTCCACCGGAGTGACGGATATTGCTCCCGGGTACACATCCGCGGACGTGGGGAGTAATGGAGGGATCACACCTGGTTGACAATTACGACTTAAAGTTTGTATTTGACCAGATGAAAAAAATTCTCCCAAACTTTGCGGCAACTTCTGTCATCGACAAGAGGAGAAATGATTTCGCTTCCATCGCCTTGACGACGGACATACCTTGAGATGCGACAGTACAAAGAGTGGCAATCAGGTGTTTAACGGAGAATCCGTGCGTGCGTGTGAGGTGACCTGTGGGTGAGAGACATGATGGTGTTCGTAGACATCACGTGTTTTTATGGTGCGGCATCAACGACGGGGTCATCTGCACCCGCCACTACTTTAAATGAGGTGACGACCTCAGTGTTTGTGATTCTACAGAGGTTACACCACCACCACCACCTCTGATAACACCTTACTGAAGAAAGGGACAAATAAATGGATTGTCAGCAAGTACAAACATTTATGACTGTCAAAGTGAGCAAGATTTATTTTAAAGTTAGACAGAGCTAGTCATTGGAGTGAGGAGAAAATGTTATGCCGATAACGAGAAGTGAAATCACATATGAATCGACTTGAAAGCAACACCCTGTGACAAAAGTTAATTAATATGTGTGCAGACATGGGATAGATGATGCGGACTGTCAGAGGACGATGTTCTGGATGAAGACTCTGTGGATCTTCAACTTTGTACAGAAGAAAAAAGACATAGAAGACTCGGTCACCAGAAATTAGAAATTGATTACATTCCTGTAGATATTGTCAACATGGCTGGAACACACTCTAACAGTCTACCTAAGATAAATAGCAATTTCAGTGACATCGTCGACATTATTCTGAACACCACTACCACCCTCGCCAGCAATGTAGGTAACTACGCATCTCACGAAAACAAGAATCTGTCCATTCCACAGGGCCTGCAGTGGCTCTTGACCCAGCCCACAAGTTCACGACCTGATGACCCGTACGAGGGCACCGGCTTACCCATCACCTTCAACATGGGGATGAGGGGTGAACCCGAGCACTTGCTGGCCGCCGACTGGGGCAATGTCACACTCACGTCGTCCTCGTCCAGCTTCGTGGACATGAAGAACCACACGGTGATGGTGTCCTGCATCATGTTTGGCACGGGCGTCATTGGCAACCTGCTGGCCCTCATCGTGCTGGCCTCTTCCGGTCTTGAGCAGCGCCGGACGCTGTTTTACAAGTTGGTGGCGGGGCTGGCGGTGACGGATCTGGTAGGCACCTGCGCCACCTCGCCGGTGGTCATCGCCGTCTACCTCAACGACTTCCGGTGGATTGGCGGCGTGGCCATGTGCCACTACTTCTCCTTCGCCATGATCTTCGCCGGCTACGCCACAATGCTGATCGTCTGCGCCATGGCCATCGAGCGGTACGTCTGCGTTCGCCACCCGTACACCTACTACACCCGCTTCTCAGGCAAGCTGGGGCGCCTGACTTTGCTCGGGTGCTGGGCCGTGTCGCTGGCCATCGCCAGCCTGCCGCTGATCGGGGTGGGTAGCAACGTCCGCCAGTACCCGAAAACATGGTGTTTCTTCAACTACCTCAGCGCGGAGCCCTCCGACATGGCCTTCAACTACCTGTACCCCATCGGGGCGCTCATTGCCGTCGTCGTGACCTTTGTGTGCAACGTCAGGGTCATCGCCACCCTGCTGACGTTGCGCACTCGGCAGAAAAGCCTCGATGCCTCGGAGACACAGGTGAAGCGGGGCTGCCGTGTGTCCAGTCAGCGGTTTGCAGAAGTCCAGATGATGGTCATGCTGATTGGCATCACTGTGGTCTTCACGGCTTGCTTCGCGCCGCTCATGGTGAGTTAGTAATTTTGTTCCATCTTTCTGGAATTAAATTTTCCATTTTTATTTTTTTTAAAAAGAATTTCATCATCTTAAGCCTAAGCATGTTAAGTTTCAGGTTCCTAGGATTGACCATTTAATTTTACGTTTTTAACTGTCTTTGATTCACAGATGTTTTAATAATTTACTGATGATTAAGCTTATTGTTAAAAGTCGTGATTTGTGATGAGATTTTAACAGCTTGCAAGAGTTCCTTTCTACGGTGTGCTTAAAGTTCTAGTGGGGTGCATTATTTCAACTAATGGCTGGATAAACATCAGAGCAGGACGCTGTTTCCCAATCTCTTCTGTTTTCAAGATTCCTTAAAGGAATCGTCTCCCTGTGACTTTTCTTCAGATAACTCACCAGTATAATGTACTTTTTTCTCACCGAACTGTAGCAGGTCCTTCTAAGTACAAGAATTCTGCACCTTGACTTAAAACATTCTCTATCAGCTGCTAAATCATCTTCCACAGTTCTCTCTCTTCCCCCTTTGAGATATCTTTAATTTGTATTTGAAGTTTGGATGCTTCCTTGGTTTGTGGAGAGAAGCAATCACAGTGCCCATCTCAAAACCTGAAAAGGATCCTTCATTGTATCTTTATATTGCCCTCACTAGTGTTCTGTGCAAACTTTTAGAACACATGGTGAGTGCCCACCTGACCTGTCAACTTGAATCTCAGGGTCGCCTTCTTCGTCGCAGCATGGACATCGTCTTTATTGGGCCCCTGGCCATGCTGACATCCCAGGCAATGTTCGAGCGGACCAGGCCGCTTGTCAGTCACTGGTTAACTACAGTCACTGGTGTCATCCGGCTGTGAGTTGTTCCTCACGGCCTACCTTTAATACCTGTAGCAATACCACTGGGACACTCGGGGTCAGAATACGTTGCACGCCATTCTTCCTCGTCTCTCTGACCGTCCACCTCATGGTCGTTCTGTGCCTTGTTTATCAGACTTAGGAGGTATTACTTAGTAGACAGGATGGAACACGCCTATACCACGAAATCCCATCTTTTACAAAGCGACCGACCACAAGTTTGTCCCTGGTGTCGGGAACACCATACTGTTTTGTATGTTTTAATTACTTGTTCTGGCATCCAGAGTGTTCATTTTTTCTTTTACACCTTGTTCACTTACTATGTTGTTTTGTTCTTGGCTTGAGAAGATTTACCCTGAAACCTTTAAATTTAAAATTATTTTTTATTGCCGTGATATAGCCCTAGTTGCTGGCACTGCATAAAACACCAACAAACAAACAAAATCCAGAGTGTTCGCCAGCACTTTTTTCTTTTTTTTTCTTGGTAAGTTGACTCACTGTTTTTCGTGATGAAATTACCCCACCGGCAGCTATATTTTTATTTTTTAGTTTATAAAACTGTACCATGAGATTTAAGATTTTAATTTATACCTTTCTTTTAATACTGTACAGCAACACGTTTTTAACATACTAGCATACTCCGTACCCTTTTATATTGTTCATTTTCCCTTTTTCGAGAATTCTAATTGTTTAGCGGTTATATTCAAGTTTCACCTGGAATTCTTTTTTCTCAACATTTTAGAATAGGACTATCTCTCGCCGTGATTTAGCTTTAGTTGCTGACACGGAGTAAAACAAACAAACAATCAAACAAACAAACAAACAAACAAACAAACAAACAAACAAACAAACAAACAAGACACGCCTGCAAACATCACTATGCACAAAAAGAGGTCAACAGCAGACATCCGGCTACTACATGCATTTATTTACACCTATCTGTGTACAGATGTGCCATCAAGATGTTACTCATGACCGTTTATTTTTGTATACTTATTAGAAAAGTTAAAGACAGATAAAGAAGAGGGCACAACTCCTTCTACAAACCACTTAGTTCACTGTGCCAAGCGCCATTAGTCTCAAGGAAATATTTATTTTCTGTACTTGTCAAGAGGCTTCTCTGCAGAAATATTACTTGCTGAGAAGACTTAATATATTTTTCATGGAACTGCTAGTCGCTTCTGTATGCCGGCCTTGTATTTCGTCCTTCCCACTCCGTTTTCCCAGGGTAGCATATCCGTTCACTTATGTTAAATGTGATCGTCACTACATGCAAGTGGAACAGGACATGTTGTTATGGGAGCGCTAGCTTTTATTTTTCATTTATGAGACATTACCCCGCTCGCCAACATGGATGAGTGGTTTCTATTCATCTCCCCTGCAGGGTATCTACCTTTCTTGCAATTCATTCGTTTTCAGGGTGTATTATCACACATTTTGTTGGTGTACATGTTGTAATATGTGCGTCAACGATAACGCCGCATACCCGCCTACTTTCCTGCTTACTTGATTACGGCTACACAACAATATTATGTTATACTATAAAAATATTATATATTAATGGTCCTGACATCTTTTATGTCCGATTTCGTCCTTCCATAGCTTTCCATGCTGATACTATTTCGCCATTGCCGAGCTGATAGTTTAGGTCTTTGAGAGCTCCACTCGAGTCACTTTTCGAAGAGTAAAGAAGCAAAACAAACCAAAAGAAAAGTCGACAAAACAAGCTAATGTAAATCCTTAATCTTGGTAATAAACATTGAAATCACGCAAGGAGTATTTGAGTGAGTCATCAGTACATTGCGTGTCTTCTGCTTCTCTTGTCCATCTTTGTCTTGGAAGCAAGGAAAGAGGAGGAAACCGGCTGCAACTCTCGCAATAATTTTTTGTCCGTCAGAACCGTCTTTTAGCAGACACACTTAGCAGTGCTACGGGAGAAGAAAGATTTAATTACTTCTTCACGTGCAGTCCAGTCATGCACAGAGAGAGAGAGAGGTCAGCGGGGTCTTCATAACATTTACGGCGACGTCAAGACGGTGAGAAAAGTAAAGTGCACCAGTCCTCCGTCTGTAGCCTTGCACACAGGAAATATAGAAAAAGCACTTGCATGTTTCTGTGTTCATGGCTGTACATGAGTCTGGCGTGTGCTGCTTCATTTGGATGTGCAACAGGAAGAGAACAAGGACTGCGAATATCCGCGCACCCGCACGTGCATGGACGCGCACTCACACCCGTACACACTCTCTCGCCCACCTTCCCACTGACTTGTATCTGAGTATGTCTGTAACAATTAGTGACTGGGAGTTAGCTGGCCACAGGTCTGTTCACCTGTCGTGTTCTCCGACATTTGTGCTCCATCAAAGCTGGGACTTGTATGTTCGCGATCAAAGCCTGTTAATGTACAGAAATATTTCACGTTACTCTCCTCCCAGCAAGAACAATTCGTTTCTGCTTCATTATTTTTTCTTCCGTCCCTCGATCCAACTAGTTATACGATTCTAAAACCGCAGCAAATATTCTCTGGGGTAAAGTAGCAAGCAATATCCGCGGGGTCTGGATTCCGATCCGAGACTATGGAGACAAGATGGCTGCCATTGATGTCCACATGATGTCTCGGGGAAATGATTTACTCTCTGTGATTTACATAACTATGGACCCCAACAGCTCTGTTTTTAGGACACGTGTTTTACACACTGACAAGTACAGATAGCATCTCAATGTTGGTGGTAGAGGTGGGGGAGGATAGGGTCTGTCAGCAGTGACCATAGATAGTGGACCGTTTGCTGTTACTCCAGCGTCTTTCGCTAAAATCTTTGGGTCACCGGAAGAAAAGAACAATGTCTCTGTCGTGCTGTCATAGTCTAGAAGGGAATCAGACAGCCGAGTGGTTAGAGCACTGACGTCCGAACTCAATGGTGAGGCAGTTCGATACCCGTGTGCTGCAGCGACTTTATCAATCTCCCAACCTACCCTTTGTCTAAGCAATTGCGAATGGGTACTTGACTCCGGAGAGGGTTGGAGCAGCAGCAAGGGAGAGGAGATGGGCACCGCTCTCACAAGAGAGAAAACTGTGTTCTTGCTCCCCTACAACCAGAAAACAACTTTTTTTGCCATCTCCACATCGTGAGACTCAGACCATTGAAGTGCGCGGAAAAGAGCGTGGAATGAGAATTAGGGTGCGAAAGAATCTGTCTTCCTGTGCTGACTATTATTTACTTGTTGGCCACACAGCATGCTCCTGAGCAACACTTAGTCTCTCGTTATAGGGTAGCTCTCATATACCCGCGTCACTACAGACGGTTTTATTATTGGAAAGCGGGGAAAGTGGGGCATTCCTTTCAGGCGCAGGATTAATTAATTAAGTAGCCAACCTTTAGATTGGCAAGGAATCTTTCCACCCGTCAACGAGTCTTCAGAGATACAAATCGTGTCCCTGATACGATGGCTGCTGATGCAGAAACCTTGTTCATCGCAGTGATCATCAGTCAACATGTCAACCGACACATCATCAGCGAAATGAACACTACAAAGCAAAAAGCATCTTAAAAACAGCTGCGCTTCCCTCCCGAGACAAATATAGAGTAAGTGGGCTGACAACTCCAGAAAGCTGACTACGTCACCAGGAACAAGAGAATTAAAGCGTGGGACGAGATGAGCCAGCGTTACTAAAAATAGCCTGTGGCGCGTGAGGGGGATGAGGGTGAAGCCGAGGGTCCGTATCCTCTCTCATCCCTGAGGAGAGCACGCTCGGTATTCTCCTGATGAAAAACCCAATCTACACAGAGAGAGAGAACAACCACCGGCGCAAACCGCACCCAACGCACCCGCCGGCACCCGTTCTCACTGTTACCTCAGACAGTTTTTTTTGATTGCAATGTCAAGAAAAAAAAAATGAGTTGCACCCGCTGCTGCTATTATCTTGGGTTTCAGAACAAGCAGCTCCGGCATTTTGCCGAGGTCACCCATGTAAGTCACCCACCCAATTCGCAGATCAAAGTTCACGAAAACCGAACTAAGCGCAACGCTAACGAAGGTTCTTGAGCGCAACGTTGTCGTTACGACCGTTGATCGCTCCGTCAGTCGTGTTGCTGAGGTCGTCCACAGTCCACTATAGACTTCACAGAGAATTGATTCCCAGACCTAATATTTACATGGCTGTGTGGTTGAACAAAGCTCATCGTGCTTTGATACTTTGCTTCATCTTAAAATTCGTTTTACGACATCTTTGCTTTCATAATAACAGTCGAGGACATTTCTCGGCTAAAAGAGCTTTACAGGGGAAATAAATGAGGTTTATTATGGACAGGGGGTGAGGGTGGGGTGGGGGAATAACTGATATTTTTAGATCGTGACTTTGTTCTCATTGTTCCTCAGGCTCTTTGTGAGTTGAGACTGTAAACTTGTGAGCATGTTTCCTTCCAAATTGTCATAAATAATCGAAACTGTTTTCGTAGAGACCAAATAACATTTGTTTAGATATCCACCAGTGGTGTCAGACTGCGGGCGTATCACAATTAATGAAAGCTAGCAGTAATAGGATGCTGCTGATGATGATGACGAGGACGAGCAATTTGTTGACTCTTCTTTATTTCTGCCATTATTATTTCTCTTTTTACATTCTGACTGAACCTTAGTCCTCTTTCTAACCTCCTGATTAAAAATCCTTTTTTACATTCTTGTTGAACATTTCTCTTCACATCTTTTTACATCCTTCGGGACTGTTCTCTGTGCCCTCTTATCTGTTTGATGTCTTTTGAAGATATATGTATCTCCTCTTGACATCCTCCTGACTGAACGTTCCTCATTGTCAGCATTTTCTGCTGATTCCTCCCTTTTGCTTCTCCTACAAAGAATTCTTTTCTGCTCATAGTATTTTTGCTATTTTACACTTGCGAAATTTTGTTTGAAATTAAAAAAAGGAAGAGGAAGACCGAGGGCCTGTCTTCCCTGACGAGGAGACAGAGAAGGCGTTGTGTGAAGTCTGACGTCAGTGCGTGTTCCTCCTCTGCTCCTCCCGTTATTTACTGAGTCATAGAGGATCGTAACTCGCGAGGGAAGCAATTCTTGAGGGGAAAACCGATGAAGAGAGTAAACGCGCTGGGTGCTGTCCCATGCATCATCATCGATTTTATCGCTCAGTCTTGGAGACCTTTACATCCTGGCAACCCGTGCTTGACGAGGAGACAAAGCATCGTGATGAGGCTGGCTGCGATAAGGGAGTGCATAGGGACATGGGATAGAGAAGGGAGAGAGGGAAAAAAATTGGAGTGTGTGTGTGTGTGAGAGAGAGGAATTGGTGTTTATACGCAACTAGTGCTCTATGTGAGTGTTACAAGGGCTAAACTGTGGCAAGGGTGTGAACATTTGTCAGTCTGTAGACAACATTATAAACTCGCTGTATTTTTTAATTATTAGTAGGACCTGTTATAAGATACTCCACTTATACACAATCATCACCTCTCTCTCTCATATACGTGTGTGTGAAAAAAAATCAATCTTTAAAGAGAAAATATCTTCAAGAAACCATCAAAATAAAAGTAAGCAATTAGTGCCAATTCTTTGGTGCCTGTAAAGCCTCCGCCTACTCAATCGGGTGGCGCCGTTAGTGTGTGTCACCAATACAGTGAGGGTTGGCAGTCCTGGGTTCAGCTCTCGTCTCAGGCACACTGTTCTTTCTCTGCATATGGCACCTGTTTACAGGGCTGACTGCCTGGCTGTGATATAGTCTTACTTGATTGGTCGGCGTTAAACACCCCTCCCCCCCCAACACACACACACACATTCATCATCATCATTGTCGTTGTCGTCGTAATCGGAAAAACCTTCATACACAAAGGGCGTCCAGTAGTAAATTGGTCAGGACACGCAACTGTCGCCACTTGTCCTGGGTTCACACATATTCCCAGGACACACTGTGATACCTGTTCGCAGGGCTGACCGTCGGCCATTCAATCCTCTCCATTCAATCATTTGTTTCCCCACAGCGCGAAATCGCCTCAAGGGGAAATCACTTTCCTGCTGAACCAACCAATCATCTACCATCATCATCTACCACACAAACAGACACACACCGGAATGACCCTTACACTCACACTCAAGGCCATCGCCCAGTAACAGAGTGAGAGACAGAGAGAAAAAGACAGAAAAAGAGAGTATTACGTTTTCTAAATTATGTCGCTAAACATTACACCGGTGTGTCCAGCAGTAAATAATTTGTCTGCTGTATACACAACAACAACAACAGGAATCACTTTAGCTAAACACTTTATAACCAGTCGGTCAACGAGTGCCGGTCGAGGGGTGGTGATGAGGATGCAGTGTGATGTCCGGACAACACACACTTCACAAGTAACTAACGAGATTTTCTATTATCTCGTTGAGTCTGGCATCGCATCCCTCGACTATCAGTTGTGTGCCAACTCGTAATAGCTCAGCAGCGGGCTAGTTGAGGGGGAAAAAAAGGACCGTTAATATTGCATGCAGCCAAGATCTATCTCCAAAGAAGACTGATCATCACACCGTGTCCCAAGGGCTGACCGGCGAGTAGGAAGAGGGGGAGAGAGAGGGCGGAAGGATTCTCACTGAGCTAAAAAATAAATAAAATGGAGTTTGCCGAGCCCAGAACACCAGCACCTCAATGTCTAATTGGCAAGCGCCACTCGCTGGGGTCAGATGCACGGCGTGGTAGGCGCTAGCTGGATGGTCAAAACGAAGCTGACAGCTACACAGGCTTTTATTGTAACAAACGGATTGCGCATAGCTGGATAATTAGTACTCACCGTCAATTAAATTAAAGATAGTAAAGATATTATTATTATCATCTCTCCGTTTACGCGGAAATTTTCTATCTAGAGAATTTGCGGCGTTCTGAGCACCTGGCCGCAGGTTCCCTGAGAACAAAAGAGCTGATGAAGATAGACAGGTACCCGGATATTGAGAGTAATGGCGGTCTGACGTCTTCCACTCTTCCATTCATCAGTCTGCACGGAATTCAATGGCCTCCATTTTTATCTGCACTCGCTTGTCTGGTCTGTTATCTCGACAGGCCATTCCTCACACTGCGCAGTTGATCATCTTGGTGACAAATTGGATTTTGATGTTTCTGATGACTGCTGTGATAAGTGTGAAAGGAGCTTTTGTTGAAAATAAATCATGTTATATGCCGTGTTTGATAGTGTGTGAGTGTGGGTATGAGACTACGTGAAAAGTTAATATCCCCCATCCTCATTCAACTTTGTGGGCTGGACATTGACAACAGAACCTGTTCATAATTCTATTTGCGAGATTAAAAACTGATAAAGCACCCACTGATTTCTCACATTTTTCACTTGAATATATCATCGTTATCACCACCCTCCCCACCTCGTCACTCCAAAACTGATTTTTACCATGAAGACACATTTCAGGCTTTTAACAAGAGTTTCTCTAACCGTCGCATTCATCTCAGTCCAGACCCGTTGTGGAAATCATACAGCAGCCTAGTGAATGGCTTTTTCTTTATTGCTTCCTGAGGAAGGTCTTGTGTCCGGCCTGAAACCATTCTCAGAGGCTGCATCCTGTACAATGTTTACTTGTTTGATAACAGTGAATTCACACTGCGCCAAAAGGCTCATCTGACTGATTAGTATGAAAATAAGGTAGAAAATAGGGAAATAGGAGGGACTGAACCGCGATAACAGCGCTTGCCAATCTTGATTTACCCTCACCTCCTGGGAGGATGTTCCTCCCACAAGTCTTTGTATCAATTTCCAGATTTCTCTAATGTTTGAGTTTTGTAAATCTGGGATGATTTCTCTGTGTACCCCTTGGAGGGAGGGAATTGTATATTGGAGACCTGCCGTTCGTAGGGAAGGGTTGTAAACATGAAAGCCTAACAGGTTCAGTGCTGTTGTTTTGCAACTATGTGAATGTAAACACATGTCAAACAACATGGAAACTGCGCATCGTCGTGAAAAGACCACAGAGCCAGTAATGGGTAGCACACCACCAGCTCTGGGTACACCACCCTTAGCTCTCGATAGAACTCTCTAGAAATGTATCAAGAATGGAGACCGATCAAGCACAGCATGTATCCGAAAAGTTTGAAATTCCAGACTCGATAGAAAACAATCAAAGCGTCTGATGATAAAATATACCAAACTTCTGCGAACTCATCACACCCGATGGCCGGAAGTCCCGGTCCTGACAAACACATGTCTGTCAGATAAATACAGGAAAACTATGACTGAGATTTAGTTTTACACCCGATACTGGGGAGCAGGAACTTCTTAATTAACCCAGACATCTCACGACAGCAGCTTCCTCGAGGGAGATCCTCGTCTTTTCTTGGATCCGGAGCAGAAATCTGAGATTGCTTATCGTCTGCTCTTCATAGTTTAAACAGGACGTCGGTTAGGTCTCGTATGTAGACGATTTTATCTCAAGGCATAATCATTCAGTCAATCGAGCGATGTGTCAAGTGACGACCCCGCCTGACCCCAGACTGTGGACGTGCAAAGAGTGCAATCCTCTGTGCGTCATCTATCATCAAGGTCGATGTGACCCGATGGTTGATATTTTTTTTAAGAGGACCACCAACAAGCATTGAGAGTCTGTCGAGCATCCCTCAGGTATTCATGCGAAATGGGGTTTATGGAGTTGTCTGATCCTGTGAGGAGTGGAAATCCTTGTGAGACATTAAGATAGAGAGTGTTTGATAACTCAAGAGGCGAGCAAGCTGCAGTTTTTAAAGTTGATGACATTTGCGTCAAGAAGAAACAACCTTTTCAATGTTTTCGAATCCGGATCTGGGAACCCTGCTCTCCCTGTTGAGGTCAAAAAGTCGAAGAAAGACGAGTTGTCGAGAGCGTTAACTCTGCTTTTATTATTATTATTTATTTTTGCCACTTGGAACGTGCAGACCATCACACACACCATCACAGTCTGAGTAGAGAGTTGAGTACCGTGGCAATGCCGCCTGCATGTCACACAAGAAGAGATTTTTGAGTTTTAAAGGGATCACAGGTATCCTCAATCACTTTACCTGTACAGCTGCTCCTTGGGTGGAGGGATACAGTAATTAAGGGAGCACACGGACCCTTGCAGTTCACTTGGTTAAAATTACTTTCGCAGTTGGAAAAGTTTTTTTCCGGTCAGCTGTCGGTTCTATAGGTTTGACACAAAACAGGGTTAAGAACTTTTGAGATTATTTTGAAATAGTTCTCCTCAAGAATTGTCTAACATTGTCCCATATGACAAAGGTAAGAGGCGGCAGTAGCTCGTGCCAAACACATGCACTCTATTGTAAGCAATATTTATCCATGTTTATTATATCTGATTTTAATTATCTCCTGCTAACCCTGCAGGGGATTAAGAATAAACTTCTGGTCTCCTGCAACATCCCGAGCAACAGGGTTCGAAACAGGTGTCGAAAAGTCTGTTTTCTTCATCCTGTGTGGGAGCTGGGAGTGATATTGAAGATCTTGACCTCTCCCCCTTCGCGTGACCCACGTGTGTCATCACCTGCGGGTCTGGTTGTGGTTTTCCCGAGGTTCCGGCACTTCATCAGATCGTGGCCTGCTAATCACCACCTACGTGATAGCTTCGGCACACGTGCTGCACTAATGTTTAGAGATTACATCCTGGAGATGAGCCTCCATCTTCAGCCATCTTTTAAAAAAGAAGGGAAGAAAGAAAGACAGCATTGATGTCAGGGGAAAGTACCGCAGGAAGTTCAGTGGACGGGAGTGGAGTTGCTTTTCCTTGTTTGCCTGCTTCTGAGGTTCAAGATTTTTCTGCATCACTGGTGGAGTGCCAGCTGAACCGGAAGAATCACAGCTCTAACCTTCAGTGAATTCAGAGACTTTCCGGATATGGAGAGTTACAGTTTCAAATATCAGTGGGCAAGAGCTTTAATGATCAGTGGTATATGAATGTACAGCTGTGATGAGCATGGACATAAGGATTTGTGTCATTGTGTCAGAAGCTCACAAGGAATGATTTTCTTTACCATTATGGAGAATACTTTTTTGCGACCACGCATGCGCACAGTGAAGATTCACGTCCGGTATATTCACGTCTACTTGGCACGTTCATGTCTATACGTCCATGCTCATTACGCGAGTCATTCCGTGTACCTGCTCGGAGATACACATCGCATTTTTCGCATTTGTTGTAGACGATTATCTGTCTCACATTTAGGGGCAGCCTTTGTATAACCCGATGATATTTCTCTGTAGCAAGCACTGGATGCGTGTTTGTGTTGGCCACCGACAATGAGGACTTAAAGACCTGCTGGACGATCCCATGCAGCTTTGTTACATCTTGCCCCTTCTTTGCTTTTTTTTTTGCCTTTGCTGTTTTAACTCTTCCCCCGACACGTAGCAAGGAAAAAACATCAAAAAGCTATAAAACAACCTGTACCTACTGACCTTTGTCACGAACATGGTCAGAGTTATTTACACCGGCAACTTGGCGTTGGCGCGAGACTAGCATTTTCTTTTGGGAGGGGTTACGGGACAAAGGTTATTGCTAGGTCTGCACCAAAGAGCAAGAGTTGGCTACAAGTAAGACAATACATGTTTGTTCAGGACGTCATTAACAGGTGGAGAAGGGGGTGGGGGACAATTCCACATCCTTCCTCCACCTATAGGTTAGCGAAAAAAAAAGATCTTTCTTACAGCTCGTTATCAAAGTTTTTGGTGCATTACGACCTCAGTGAACCCTCAACTTCTCATCCTGATTAGACGAGAGCAGCTGCTGACTGCACTCAGCGGGACGATTTGTCTTCCTCACACCTTGGCGTCGCCCCATCCTCCTCCCCCAGTCTCCCTCTTCTTCTTGTACTCGCACCCAGCGCCGCCCCATCACCCTCCCCAGTCTTTTTCAACTTCTTGTACTCGCACCCAGCGCCGCAAGAAGCTTAGCAGCTCCGCATCTTCCCTCCCTCTACCTACCCATCTCCCACTTCGTGTACCTCACCCAAGGTGGCAGAGAAGGGGAGACCTACAAGAAGAATAGCCTTATTCTCTCGCGCCTTCAGGAGAGGACCGTTACCTAAGAAGGTGCAGGCCTCGCTGAGAAACTGTTTCCGGTCTGTAACTGGTCCCGGATGTGTGACGCTCTCCTGACCGCAGCATCCTTGGCTTACAGGTTTAAAATGTCGACTGTGAAATCTGAGAGACTGTTCACAATTGTGGAGGATGATACACAAACGGTTTCCGGTTACAATACAAATTTCTGCTTGGAAGGTTTATTTATTTTTCCTCTTCCGTGTTGGCCATCGTTAGGACGATTCGACGCCGTCGACAGATAATGGTAGATAAGAGCAATGGCATCGTCTTCAGTCACACTTCATTTTTCTGTTTATTCCTGAGAAAATAGCAGTAATTATAAATATGTAAAGTAATTAGAAGTCATGAGCTAAGCGTGTACTTATAAGTCTAAAGCTTCTAGTGTTTGTGTGCTCCTTGGTGATGTCAGGTGACGCCACGCCAACAGACCGGTGACGTATTATGAGAGAATCCGATCAGAGAATGCTCTCGCTACCTCTCGAAAATAACTAAATCAATATTTACTCCAGGAAGATCATTTCATGAGAGGGAATAAATTTGATTTTTACCCGCTTCCTGCTTGCTACTTCCAGTTTCTGATATTTCTTGCGTTAACTGTAGGGTTCCTGAGTTGCCCTTGACCCAACATTATATTCACACGCACGCACATTGTAGAGAGATAATTAAAGAAGGGCTGTATGGACTTAGCAAGAAGGAAGAGAGAGAGAAGGTGAGAGAGTCCAGGTTAGAGGCTTCAAGAGACAGGTGACTCAAGTGTCATAACAACCACTAAATGACATAGCAATGGCATGTCATCATCGTGTCAGCCAATCAGCGACCAAGCAGCGTGTCAGAGATTTACGAGACCTCCGATCGGTTTCCTTGTTAATGTCATTTCGGACCTCGTTAACTTGTTATCAGCATCTGGTTGCCACAGCAACAGCCCTGCCATTTAAGCGTGCTGAAAGGTGTTGGAGGTCAAATGTCAAGAGGTGGGAGTGGACAAATCTGACGTTCTCAGAAGACTGCGCATGTGTCTGGGTAACAGTTCGTTAATCAAGTGAATCTCGAGCAACGCGTGAGCACAAAAGCACAGCGTAAACACATAAACACGACGACATGTAAACAGGTGAAAAGGTCGTGATCCCCTGCTGGCACGGAAAGGGCTGCTTCCTGTTCCTAACAAACAAACAAACGTGCAGCCGAACAGACAGACTTTATAAAGCTTGTCCTTTGATATTCGCTCACCCCTGTGTGGTTGCTTTGATAAACACCACATGACCGTAGGACGCACTTCAGTGTTAAACTCGCTGCCTCGAAGTATGGACAATTTCGTTTCAATGTAATGTAATGTTGAAAAGGGAACTTACAGCTGTAGACAGACGCACACAAACAACCACACTGTAAGACAAACATTTATACCCACAAAATACAGACTCTCCCGTCTGACAGATATTGATTCATGTATCCATTCCTAGACTGGTTATACTGGTCTTCCGGTGCTGGTCGTCAGTGGTGGGAGATGGGGATGAGGAGAAGAACTTGATGGACAAGGCCCGCCACTTAGGCCTGTCTTAATGATGGGTAGGTCCGGATGAAGTCCACCCTTTCATATTTACAAGCCATGTCTTCCTCTGGCCACCTCCTCGTTTACCTCCAAGCCCCCCTAACTGTGCACGTGCTACGTACCAGTGGAGGATCCTTCTCTCTGGTGTATTGGTTGCGTGGCTCCAGCAGCTTCCCTACAGTTTGCTGTAAGTAGGGGGGAGGGGGGAGGCTAGTTAAATCAGGGCATCGACCGGCCCGTCATGTTATTTATTTTCTATGTCCGCTTTATACACTTGGGGACGTCCATCTTCTCTCAAAATAAGATAGAGAGATCGAAAAAGAAACAAGAGAGAGGAGTTTTTGTTAACATCAACACATTTTAAGAACTAATTGTTTTCTAGTCTCCCCAGTGTGGATTGGTTCGTGTGAAGACAAAAAAGCATCCCATCGCGGCCTCCTCTTCCTGTTCGTACCCAAAGGTTCTCGCACAGTCCTCCCTGCTTGTGCCTCTCGTCCAGACCCACCTATCCATTGAACAGTGGCCTCTGAGTCATCTGCATGTTGTATAGCTTCATTCACTGGGAAGGGATGCTCAGAACCGGATCTGATAGCGGGGTGTAGTTGCGGTCCTATTCTCCAGTGGGGAAGAAGGAGAAGACAGTTTCATTTCTCTCTCATTTTTATATCCTTCACGCTTGACTGGCTTGGCCGGCTGGTATGGTATTATAATTGTGAAAAGAAGATAAAGAATTGATAAATAATGTAAGATACCACTTTATTTATCACATAGGGTGACTGGGTAGGGAGGAAAACTTTTTCTGAGTGAGTCAGTCGTTCAGGAGACATATTGAAGTACAAGGAAAATAACAGGACAGACGAGGCACAGATAACATCAGGGACTCTATGGGAAGAGAGGGAAGTGGAACAAAACATAATCATAAAGGACAAGCAAGAAGAAATACAGAGCAATTACCGCAGTGCACGCTCGTCACGCTTCATGCCCAATGTCCCTTACTGTGTTCTGCTGCAACCATCAATTTGTCTGCACCTCCCATCTCTCCTGAAACTCCTGACATTGATTTCTCCTGCTCTCGACGAAAGGAAGCCATAAAGAAGAGCATGAACTGACCTCAATAACAGGAAATAGTCCATGACAGAACTTTATCTCAGTGAGCATGATTGACCCTTACCTCATGGAGCCGGTGTGACCTTTCTGTCAGTGAGTCTGACTGTTCCAGAGGTCTGGAACACACACACAAACACGTGTTCTCACTTGTATTTGAGGGACAAGTACTCCCACCACCTAAATACACTACAGAACCCATCTGTCTTGGCTCTTGTGTGTCACGTGTCATCCCAGTTTCTCACCTCTCAGATAACTTCTGAACTTTGTTTTTAATGTTTTCACTCACCTGTAGGGTTTCTACACCCAGGTAGCTCGCCGCTAGGACCAGAGAGTGAAGACTTTGTAGTTCTACCTGCCGTGTAGTAGGATCACATCAAGGCAGGCACCACGAGCACAGCATCCCTCCCACCGGATTATCTTCCCCCATCATCTCAGGCAGGAGGATGAAGGAACAAAACAAACAAACGAAACCATTTCAATCAGGATGGAAATCACATTGCTCATAGTCTGCCTCGCTGGCTTGTTTGTTTAATGTGTGGACCATTTTGAAAATGTCAGCGATGGTGGCAAGGCTGTGGGTTGATGGACTCGCAGGCTCCTACAAGGTGCAGTGCGAGGGAGGGTCATCTTCACAGCAGCAGCCATCAGCAGGCTGAGGCACCTGCACACCATCTCTGACATCCACTGCTCACTCCTAGAATTGTTCTACACCAACATGGAATGTTCTGTGTGGTAATCACAGATGCTAAACAAGTTTCATGACAGTTTCAAGATCGCAGGATATAAGCCGAGCATGTTAGAACACCGAGGGTTTAGTCTGGAGGTTAGCAGGAGGGAGACATTTTCACAGGTGGCGTTAGTTGGAGAGAGCTGCTACGATTAGCACTGACTGGTTGAGATATACCTTGATACCTACAATATATAACAAAACCGTACATTGGAACAATTTAAGCAAGAACATTTGTTCAGCATCTTGTCTTCATTTACTTTTACCGCCGATTTTTTTCCGTTCATCATTCACAGCCGATTCTGTCCTGCGGGCCAGACGATATGACACTTCAAGTCGTGTCATCATAGTCGACAATGCTGTGTAATTGTCTACAATTATAGGAGAAATAGTCACTATTGGTAATTAAGTTAGTTTGTCCCTGCCTCCCTGACAGCAACATTAACTCTCATTTCCTTCAGAGTTTGGGCAAAGTCTCGCTTGTCAATAAACAGATGGAGGCGGGATAAAACATGAGAAGATGGAAAACAGAGAGCAGACAACAAGCAATGGGAGAAAATACACAAGAGGAAGTGAAGGCTATAGAAAGTAATAAATGTGCTTGTAAAGTTAAAAAAAAAAAAAAACTAAACACACACACAACGCTTGATTACGTGGAGAAACGAGCCGGCGGCCTTGCAACTGAGTTACTGGCCAGGAGAGGACAGGTCCCCATTTCAAACCCATAAAAATTGCGACTTAAAAATAATTTAGCGCATCTCAACAAATTTTAATGTTCTGATGTCACACATTAATCGCTAGCAAAAAATTGTCTCGTGATTTTAAAAAAAAAAATCTCACACGGATCTGAGCTCCAGTCGACATACCTCTTCCGACTAATCTCTTATCAGACAAATGCGGAAGAACTTCAAACCAACTTTGGCAAATTTGTTGTATAATCATCATGTAAAGTTGTTATTTAATCATTATATAAAGTTGTTACATAAACATCATGTAAAAACGTTGGCAAACTTGGTCAAATATTTGTCCACTTGAAATGACATTCAGTAAAAATTTAAATAGCTGGCGCATTGAGATGGTTTAATAACATTATTATTATCTTGCAGATCTTTGTGTTGATCTGCCAGACGAGCCTCGTGCACTACATTGACGGTGAGAAGTCCATCTTGCTCTTCATTCGCCTTGCCTCCTTCAACCCCATTCTGGATCCCTGGGTCTACATTCTCTTCCGGCGGGAGCTGGTTTGGAAGCTGGTGCGCCTCTTCCGGAGCATCTTTCGCCTGCCCCCACTTCTGCCTCCAGGGTCTGTCAAACCCCAGCAGAAGGAGCCGTTGGAGGCAGCAGGTGGAGGAAGAGAACTTCAAAACGGAGGAAACCCACCAGCCAGGCAGATGAGCACGCGAGGGTCGGCCGAGGGCCCGTCCTGCTTGTCTTTCTGTTATCAGTGCTTGTGTCTGCCGCCCGTGCCGCGCAGCATGGGGTCGCAGTCGCATCTGGGGTCGCGGTACAGCGGCGCGGCATCCAAAGCGGCACGAACCACGTCTCCAACCGCCATCACTGCCAGGAGAAACTCGACCACCGAGGGGCAGTCTCCCTCCAACAGTCCCTCACGCTCGTGCAGCATGCTGGTGACCAAACCTCCATCGTCCTCGGAACACTTGCTGCTGAAGAAATTCACAGGCTGCAGGGGCATCTCTCGCTCGGTGGACAGTATTCTGTGATCCTCGTTTTTCTTCTTCAATAACGGTTTCGAAAGTGTCGTGCGCAAAAATAGTTACAAAGAGCCGAATGTGAACAGCTTCAAATACGAGAAGAGACGAGAACGAGAACTTGTTGTGTCCCGTGACTACCTGTGCCAGTCACGTGTGGTGAACAGACTGCCTGTTGGACAAGTGGCACAGTATACAAGGTTGTCAATGGGAACTAAGTGAACGCTAAGTGTGGACGTAAAGTGTGTGATGTAAAACCAGACACTGATACTTCTCATAACTGTGTGAATACACATCTACATCTCACGACAAGGTAGGAGAGGAAGCATGGGAGGAACAGCGATGACAGGCAAGGACAAGAAATTTGTGAGCTTCGCCATGTGAAGGACATCATACATTTTGGCTGTGATGTGTCACAGAATTACGAAAGGTACTCTGTAAATGACTTGCACCAGCTGACCTTTATCAACATCATTTACTTTGCACCTAGAGGCTGGTATTTTCTTACCGTCACTGCTCTGACAGTGTATAGTATTCGTTGTTTCTCCATCCTACATTTTCACAATCCTGTGTAGAAATTCAGAAAAGCAGTCTTGTCCAAAAGCTAAAAAATGATTTGTTAATGATATTGTATTTTAAGTCCAAAATGGAATTGTTAAAATTCATGTCAGAGATCATGTTATAAAGATTGTCCCCAAGAGTCCCATAAGGCCACGATTTTCATCGCGTGCGTGTGGAAGAGTGTGGGAGGATGGATGGATGTGTCTTTGCCTAGACTTAGAAATCCTTAAACTGTGCTACCAAACTGTGCTGAAATATACGCATCAGATATATTTCAATTTTATATTTTTATGTCCACGCGCTTTAACAAAGGCTTTTGACAATGAAGTTACACTTTTCCCAAGTATAAGCAGGTCTTATAATTGCAGTCGTCTTTATTCCTGTTAGTGCACTCATTTTGTCTTTGATTTAAACAAAAACTACTTGTTATTGCCTGTGAACATGCCCGATTTTTCTCAAATTGTCTATCAAAGGCATTCCACTTGATTCCTCCACCGAAGTGCGTTGAGCAGAAAAACCACAATCATCAAGTCTTTGGTTACATCGTAACAAAGCAATAAAACTTCACAGGCGACAGCTTGATCCTGATTGTAAATCAGAGGGATAAGGGTTCACTTCACACTCCAGTGATCAAAGCTTTATCTGTACACCTTGCTAACGCCTGGCGCAGGGATATCTGAACAGAACTATATTGTGCCCATGTATTTATGACTAGACGCAGTGTTTGAAACAGTTAATAGCAATCAAACCTAAATAGCCTTTCATAATTGTTTTCATTTTATTTTAATTATGCATTTGAAGGCAAACAATGAATATGAAAACTTATTTGCCAACAAGGGAGAAATATTTTAAAGTGTAACGTGTGTAACTTTTTGTTACGAGTACCTGTTACTAGAGAGAGGCAGTTACACCACAAACATGTCATCACATGTGTGTTGTAGAGGTATCTATAAGAAATTCTCTCTCTTCTTTGGAGGAGAACTTGCACGAGATTCACCGGTGCAAAACGTCCCAGCTCGCACTTTGTCAAACTCACGAAGACAGGTCGTAAACACGAGCATTAAAAAACATTTTAAGAAGTAAACAAGTTGAGAGATGGTAATTGAAGTGAGTCAGGGCGGGCAGGTGGGGCGGAGTGGTGGAGTCTTGATGGAAAGAAAAAAAGGAAGAGAGATATCCAAGAGTAAAAACGTGATGCAAGGGTTAATAACTCTGTAGTAGTTTTTTTTTAAGCAAAGGTAATTATCTCGCTTGTTGTCATCCCGTGACACCGATGGTTGCTGCTGACTGAGGTCAGAGAAACGTTGACCACCCACTTTCATTACACTATACTCATCTTTCACGAAACTTCTCTAGACATGACGAGTATGGGTGGGTGGGGTAGGGATGGGAGAGGGAGAGAACTCGTTGTACAGGGTACACTAACATTAAGCATGTGCTCCAGGTCTGTGTCAAAATGATGTGTTGCCATACCCTTGGGTGCGCTCGGAAACAATATTTCCCTGTTTACCTGGGTTGAAGTTTCATTTTTGTTGTTGGGGGAGCGATAGATCAGATTTGTAATACTAGATATGACACTTTGTTTTCTTTTCACGGGTAGTTCATCGCCAGAAAGCCTTTAAATCACAAATAAAGTATTTGTCCCTGGGCATGTAAACAGGTTTGGCAGGTGATGATTGAAGGAAGTGTACTCGGAGATTACAGAAGACTGTCCTCACTCAAAGTCCCTCTTATTGTTCTGAATATAGTTTTGTTGGTTAAAATATGTTTGCTGATGTCAGTTCTGTGTGCTCTCTTTTGGTGCATGCATAAATAATTCTGCATAAATGTTACTAATGTGGAAATAAATATTTATCATTCTTCTTTCATCATTCTGTTATTAAGAGCAATTTAAAATTAGGTTTCAGATTGCGCGCGCGCACACACCCGCACGCGCAGGTAGATATATTTAAACATAATATTTGTCGGGTGGACGTTTTATTTCTTTTCATTGATTCATTCATTCTATTTATGTCTCTTTCGTTCTATTTTTTTAGCGTCAATTTCTCTCGTATTTTGTCTCTTACCTATTCTCTCGCAAAGTCTTCTTCAACACTACTCTCTCACATTAAAAACCAACACTGGTTTGTTGATGTGTTGGGGGACATTCTTTCATAAATCACAAGGATCTTGCATGATAATGGGGCCTGGGTAATAAACGGGTAAGAAACCGGACTACCCAGATAAAAGCCTCTACTGCCAAACAGGTGTTACATACAGAAAAAGAATGTCACCCGACGCGAGATTGGAACCTGGATCACGTGACAATCCCCGTCTCGGCCACCAAGCCGTAAACACTTAAATGCCAACCCGAGTCTCATACAAAATTCACCTCCATGTTTACTGCGGGTTGAGACAATACAGAGCTGACATTAGTTTGTAAAAAATAGTTTGTGATTTATGAACTTGTTTTTGTAGAAGCGCAGGTAGGCTCATTTATTACAAAAAGTATTTATTTGGGGGTTTTTTTTGTTTTTGTTTTTTGTTTTTTGTTTTGGGGAGGGGGGCTTTATCAAAGGTCGCAGCAAGTCCGATATTTTCGTGATTCTTCAGAGTTCACGCCATAGCACGCCATGACAACGAGACTATTTTTGTGGCGAGAAATGAGGCTGACCTCTTTTCCAAAATGCAGGTACTGCAGTTCAAAGGCCTGTAGGTGGTGGAGGGAACAGATTGTAAATCACTTGCTTATCTTACAACCACCACTCGTTCTGTATTTATATATCTTTCTTTTTGTAGCTTTCATAACTGAACACTCTTCAAAGTTATAATTTCCATTTGGGATTAAGACAGTTGATCATTTGCGAAAAACGAAGTTCTATTATTTGAAAATATTTTTCCTCTCGGGTTGGCCTTTAAGGGGTGTAAAGGCGATCTTTATGGGTCTTCAATATCTCACTGCACATCGAGTGTACAGTTGTACCTGTACTTCACGACAAACGATGGCAGTAAAGATTACTTTGCTGTCTGTTCACTAGGAGTGTGCTTATAGGCGAAAGAGATATTAAAAAAGTAAGAAACTTGACTGGTGTTGGCGGTAAATCCTGATGGCTAGTTCAGAAGCTCCACCCAGGATCTGACAATCCTCACAATAGCGATGACAAACCAGTGTTGTACCTCTGCCCCCGGCAAAGGTCGTCGCTCAGATATGTGTAGATAACGATATGTGCATCCATATTTCTGTTTAAAGAGTACACATAATGAATTGCCTATTGCTGCTGTATCCGTACTGAAAAGACTGAATTCAAAGGACTGAACTGCTGCTTCATGTAAAAAAGTTCGCATACTGTTAGTAAACCTCCTTCAGAGTCGTTTTGCTGCGGGAGGGATCATCAGGTTTCAAAAGCGTGCAGTCATGGTCTGTTAATAGTTCCTGTGGCCATGAATCACAGGCTGTGTCGCCTTTATTAGCATAATTCAGAGCTCGCGAAACAGAAATAATAACAATCTTCATTTGCATCGGTAAATCACGAGAAATGGCTTTCAAGTAAACGAAATGCTTAACAAACTGTTCTGTATCACAAAAAACCAACCGGGGAAATTCCAGGGACTCAGTCGTCAAGGACAGAACAGTAACCTGAAACACAGATTTTAAAAATAATATAAAATAAATACTGCATTCAATAGATGATGGGAGGTAATTCATTGTTATTACTAGACAAGAACTCCGAGCATTTGAAGATGCTGGACTTCTCCCAAAACTTACAAACATTTATAATAATCTTTTATCATTTTCAAGCTGAACTAATAATCATTCCTCAATAATGCAACAGCAGAGATACCATGAGCATCGTGAATGCCACTCACGTCCTGTGAGGATTCAGACACAATTGTCCTTTACTATATTAGTGTCATTGTGGCAGTTCGAGGCAGCACAGGCCCTGAGGTGGCATCAATGCTATCACGCTGCTATCACGTTGCTATCACGTACTCACATCTTCTTAGAAACGTGGCTGTGGAAATCAGTTGCGAGTTCTTGGGGCGCACCACTCGAATAATGGATCTGGCCCTTAATGAGTCCTTAGCAGGCAACAAGCTTTCACGAGTCTTCTGTCGAGTTTTAATCCCACATGTGATTGAGGAATTATCCTCAGAGCTCTTGTGTTTGTGACATTCACCTCTACGATGCAGATGTACAAAGTCTAGATGAAAAACAACATTAGTCCTCTTGGCGAAGACGATGTCCATGATTTACTTATTGCGCTTTGGACCATTGGCCTTTCTGTACTGGTCCTCTTAGGTTGGTATTTTACTTTCAATGATTAATTTGTTTTAGAGTCGGTTATAGCAAAAATCTTTGTAAATGTAATCATTGTGTGGCATGACTGAACGAGTGACCCAAGTACCTGTTGGAAGGGAGACTGAACTGCTAGGACAAGAAAATGGCGTGTGAGAATTTCTCTAGCATCTGTGTGTGCGAGAGAGAGAGATAGAAAGAAAAGGAGAGCTTTATCTAAATTATGTGAACACGACAAAGCTTTTTATTTGCACAAAGACTGGAATTAGTGGGTCTTTTGAGAAAATAAGTGACCTCCCCTGATTCCAATTTTCTATGCTGTGAAAACATTATTTGTAGACAGCAGACAGCGCGGATACTCACGACCAAACAGCATCCACAATAGCAGATGGACAGAAAGAAGAGCGATGCATATTCTCATTGTACTGTACCCCCACCACACACACTCACATCCTCGTAAACCTGATCCCGGCAGCCACCAGGATCAACATGTTCCTGCCATGATTAACATCGGAGCCTTATTTTCCACGTGACCTGACTACACAACATGGAGCCTGATGGAGCTCTCTACTCAGGGAAACCAGATAGAGGTCTCTGAATCCACAGGGCGAAAGGTAGGCAGCTCTCTTATACTACACCGAGGTATCCTGATACCCACAATGCATCCTTTGTTACACATTACACACGATGAGTTTGTGAATAAGGCTAGTTCACCTTATTCTCTTCACAGCCACTAAGTATTCTCTTCCCTTGTCACTTCAAACCTTCGAGATCGTTCTGCGCCATGCTGTGTGGCCATCGACAATTGCCTTTCAAATATTGATGTCGGTCTGAGTCAGCCGCGGGTCATTAAGGCAGCCATGGATGAAGCGAACATGGTGTTGGAGGTGGTGGTGGTGGTGTGGGAGAGAGGGTGTGGTAGTGAACTGGTCGCGAACTTGCTGCAAGGTCAGCAAACAGAAGGTCCGCTGGAATTCGTTCAGTGAGTTCGTTTGAGCCTAACCCATAAAAATAAAATAAATTATTTAACCTTTTGGATTACTAATGTTACTAATTATTATTATAATTATCACGAACATTTATACAGAACTTTGAGGCTTGGCAATGCGCTTGAAGAAAAGTACAGAAAGAGAAAGAAATATATTTGGAGACCACGAAAACGAAAGAAAAAAGAGGGAGAGACATTCTCATTGTCATGACCCATGACCCGCTGAGAATGACGGGAGCTTATGACCTCAAGTTACCCTGGCCAATCAGGACAATGCTAACATTCTCAATGTCGTAACCCATGACTCGCTGAGAAAGAATGAAGTTTATGACCTCAAGTTCCACCAGCCAATCGCGACGCTGCTAACGTTGACAGTGCAGGATGATCTCCCTTGAGCCACACATTGTCACTGAATGAAGTTTTCAGAAGACAGTTAATTTGGAGAGAGGCGACTAAATTTCGTCTCAAGGCCTTCCAGTGATGTTGCTGATGTGAGAGCTGAAGCAGACTTCGATGACTTGTCACATCAACTGCGAGGCTCCTACTTGTCCTGTGGCCAGGGGGCGGCACTGAGGTAGTCATGTTAGTAGTAAGATTAGTCTCCCCCTCCATTTTGGTCTGCAACACCCTTTCCAGGACTTAACCGAGATGTTCCCTGTATAATTAAAAGCCATCGTTTCCCTAATAAATTAATACTAAGTGGTGAAGAGCACGTGATCATTAATGGACAGATAGAAAAAAATGTCAATGTTTGTTTAGCATGTACGACAACTCATGCACAGCCAACACCTTGTGTATCCGTTCTTGTCAGCATATGTCTCCCGTGGGGTAGTTCTGTCACTCAGTTTATACCTCCAGTCTCATTTTGACCTTATCATCCTCGAGGGGTGGCAGCAATCACACACGAGCTTCACTAATAAATTAGTCACAGTGAACTCATACTGAAGGCAATGGCTATGCTCTTGTCACCAATGTAGCGCCAACTGAATGAATGATCAGATCACGTGCGAGGCACACTCAGGGCGGGTGGTTTTCCACCCCAGTTCGCATTCCTCCACTCCTCCATTTGCTAACCCCTCCTCCCAACAGAGCAAAAGTCCAGTCCAGTTCCATCTCCTCCTCCCCCAACAAGTGCCAGCACCTGAACCAAACAACCAACCATGGTCTAGCATTCTGAATCATTCAAATGTCTAATCTAGTTTAATCGATTAAATCGAATTAATTAAACTGGTCCCAGCTGGAGGAGGTTGTGAGCGCGGACGATGAGGAAGTCCGTCAATTTTGTTGCCGCCAGAAAACAGATGAGAGTCAGGGCTGAGCCTCTCGAGAATCGACTCTGGCGACCACAACATCGATTATCATCCTCAAAACATTTTAATGTCTGAGTCCCAGGGCTTAACGACATCACCAACAGTGTCGCCAGCAGCCCCAGCAGGCACGACTTCACAGTCAACATCCGTGATGGAGGGTCTGGTGTCGGCGTGAAAAGTGTTAACATAGTCATTGTATTAGAACATACTTGCTGTCATTCCCGACCTTTGCCCTTTCTGATGTTTCTTCACCAGTCTGAGACCAGTTGGTGTAGGTGTCATAGCAATTTTTTTTCTTGATTAAAGTGCTCCTAAATTTAAGTGGGTGATTGGATTATTTGCCACTAGGGTCGTGACCTGCAATGGAGGTCAGAAGGTTCGTAACCCCGTGCTTGTGTTTATTCCCCGATGTGTAGATGTCATGGTATCAAGTGGCCCCAGATTTCAGTTAATATCAGACTGCAAGACACGTGCCGTGAACAATCGTAGGCGAGGTCAAACCCGGGTCACAGGACAGTCGATGATTCTCATGAATAACTTATCACCCTGCTCAGTAGCTTCGTTATCTTACAACCCGTCCGACCCTTTGACATTTTAAAACGCATGCGAGTTTGTTATCACAAGAACTGGACTAGCACGAGTTAGAGGATATAAAACTCTCTTCCTTTCACTCACCCTACATCTTTCTCTCTCCCTCTCTCTATCTCTCTACGCCTGTGAATGTTTCCACAATGCAAACGATTGTCAGGACCACAAAGCCTTACCTCTGTCACAGGGGTCAACAGGTCAAGAAAAAATACATCAAACCTTTAAAAAAAAAAACTACTCGGTATCTTTCCACCACCAATTACCAACCGTTTCCTCTCAACCGGCTTTTGTGCTGGAGAAATGTTACCTGCTTCATGCTCTTTGTTCTAAAACACAGAAGTGATTGAAACCTGGGCTCTTACACAATATCACAGGGAGATAATCACACAATAATTATCGTGTTTATTCTCTGAAAAGAGCAGCTTCTCTAAATTTCCACAGACATCAAAATTTAGGGGAAGTACACCATTACAAGAGAGAGAGAGGATGAGTGTTTGACAAACAAAAGTTGACCAGAAGTTGTCCTGACAGGAATTTATAATGGCCGATAACTCTGAGGTGGGCGCATGAAGGGGTGAGGTGTACGGGTGGAATGTTAACGGCACCCTACATTTTATACCACACACACACAGAGACTCACTGTTTCTGGTGTAAAAAACAAACATTGCAACTCATTTTTTTCCCCTCTGAAATGGGATGGAAAGGAGAGAGCAGCGGTGATGGGAAGAGCAAACAAGAGAAGACAACAGCTGCCTGTGCCTCAACATTTGACAGAGGGAACACGAGTTGAGTCGGTGCAACGAGGCTCTGGTATAAACATTGATATTCAATTTCTTTATTTATTTTCATTTTGCATTAACGTAGCAACAAGAGTGAATATAATAAATACATTGTCCAAATATCTTGTCATCAGCAATACCATCTCTCTCGCTTGTTAATTTTTTTCTTTCTCGATCTTCTCGATTTCTGTTTATAATTAATATCTGTTCCCCGTATTGGGTAAGTTATAGTCTTTTTTGTGCCGCAGGTCCTCGGCAGTAGAAGGATGGCCGCTCCTTTCCTGTTTTCAAACTAATTTCTTGCTACTCCATGTAGAGATCAAATGTCTGATAGAAGCTTGCCCGCCGCCTGTCAGGAGACATTGTAACCTCCGGACCAATGCACAACTACATGGGATGGACCCAAATGAGAAATTGAGGTTAGGAGGATGAGCTTGAGGATCTGTTTGAAACCTGAAAATACACCTCGTATATTTTCCTGAAAATTAAAGATACAATGATCTTACTAACATTTCCTTTGCCGTATCCCCACTCCCCTACCCTGAAGGTTACAATGACTGCACATGATGGTATTTCCTAAAACAACAGATCACCTTCTACAACAATGGAAAAATTGCCTCAAGTTTACAAAACAGAAGATGATTTGGAAGGCGGAGGAGATGGGAGGAGGAAGATCTGTGTTTTACGCTGAGCCAGAGATAAACAAGTGTCACGTGCAGATAAACAACAGCAGACATGAAACGAGATCTGCTCCAGAACATTCGACCCCCATTGTATTGGTGACAAGCTGTGCAAAATGCGGAAAAAGAAAAGAAAAAGAAAAACAAAGAATAAGAAGAAAGGAAAGAAGCACATTTGACTGTTTACAATCTCCGAAGGAGTGGGAAAAGATAAATAGAACTTACTGGGCGTTTAAAATGTCAAGAAGACAGTGTTTAGACGGAGGAAAAAAGACAGGGCTAGATGGAGGGACGAAAAGAAACAGGCAACAAGAGGCTGAAAGGGAGACTAATGATTCTGAATTATCTCCCTGTTAAGTAGGCTTTAGTTGAAAAAGACTGGTCTTGCCATAATAGAGTTGTCCGATGGCACAGTGGACAATCCAAGATGGATGCTGAACAATCGACACCGGAACTAATCATTTTCTTGAAAAATGTTTAATCAAGATATTTTGTTTGTGTATTCTGCTATCCCTATCCCTGTCAATCTCTTGTCAGTGTATGGGTGTCTCAAATGATGGATTTAAGAAGACAGACATTAGACTTCCCCCTACCCCCACAAAAAAAGAAGAATTTTTATCCCAAACTCATGAAAGTCTTTGGCACCTACCGTTGCATTCCTTGCAGATTAATGTTGGGAAACTCCTGAGGTGAGTCACACTCAGCTGAAGTATTTGGAAGATGTCCTATAAGAAGACAAAATCCACTGGAAGGAGGCCAGACTCTCACAGGGGCTTCAGACTGTGTGCAGGTGACTGGGCCAGCCAGGGTGCAATGTAAGTCCACCACCTTAAAGGAGCCTACATGAGATCCCTGCACTGGGGACCAAGCGAAGGAGGGCTTTTCTCTGATAAATCTGACAATTAGGATGCCCCTGAGGATTTAGTTGTTTGAGCCTGCTTTCCTCGTTTTCCACACTTAAATAGTCTTTTAGATATCTGTGAAATGTGCGAGGGTTAATGTACAGAACGAACAGTAAATCCAGCTTGGAATGTTGATATCTTTGGCGTGAGAAGCGTTCACCAGGGTATGTCACGTGTTACTGTCAGGGTTAGCTTCATGGGACAGATGATTAGTGTAGACTTCTAGCCGGATGTTTCTGATACACCTATTGTGTTAAGACCACTCATTTTAAAAAAACATTTATACAGAACTGAACATGTCCTCGTTGAGGCGCTGAATGGAATTTTGTGACATTTACTCTGAGAACAAAGTTCATATGATGGGTTTGAGACAGGAATCATGGGACCTGCCTGGATTGAATGGCATCTGTAGATGTCCTGGCGGCTGATTTTTGTTGTTGTTTTTTTGTGTGTGGTATTTTTGGTTTTTTTTTTTGTATTGTTTTGATTTGTTTGTTTGTTTGTTTGTTGGGGGGTTTTTTTTTTTTTGTAAACGTCTCAGTGAACGCAAAAACTTCCGAAGTCTTCATAAGCGTGACCTCGCGATTTTAACCTCTTCTTGTCTATGGGGATTTTTTATTTTTTATTTTTTTATTTTTTTTTTGCAATGATCTTTATCCAATTAAGACAACATTTTGCTCCCCACTAGGTCTTTAAGTGCCATGATAAAGCCTCTAACGAAGGTGTCAGCGGAAATGCATCAACTGTGGTAACAGTGGTCTCGGCGCTCACCGAGTGTCACAGTGTAGTCGGTGTATTTTCTGGGTGTAGCTGATGTGTCTGCGGTTTGTGAAGACCTCTCAGAGCTGTCGGGACCTGATGTGAGGGTCTCCTGGTGCCAGAAAGACAAATATTTGTCGACAGAAGATCGAGATGGAGAGGCTGTATGCGAGTCACGAACCAGGGAATCCACTTAGGCTCGGATGTACGGCGACCGGGGGGATGCTGCTGACGACAGGCGCGAATACAAAGCTGCTGACTACACATTGTCACTGGAGTCATTTATTTCACGTCTTTCTCTTTCTTTATTGCTCTGTTCTATCATCTTAACACATTCATAGACACGCCAGGAAGAAAATCAGTCAGGAGCTGTGGAAATCCCATAATGTCAAGGAACCTCTTTCTCGCATTTCTTTTTTAGCCTTGATAGAATCGGAAATAATCGGGTATGAAATATTCTGTGGGGTGTACAGTTTTTAATGACCAAGTAAAGGTATTTCCCAAATCAGGGTGAATATCCACTCTCTGTTCTCGAGCTACTCGCCTACAAACATCATCATGATGTACATGAAGAGGTCACCACCACAGAGGTCAGAATAATGCATGAATATTTTAAAGTTGCAAAGGTTTCAATTAGGACAAAGTTACAATATATTTTGGGCTTAAATAATGTAAATTGTTCTAAGTTTTTATCACTTTAATTGTCTTGTTGCAAATTCTTCACCAACAACCATGTCACAGGTGTTCAAGTAGGCCGCCATCTTGTATTGTCCAGTGACGTCACTGAACCCTCGGCGCCATAGTTAACTGTCAATCTCCTAAAAGGAGGTCGTCAAAGCGCTAGTCTCCTACATTCTGAGATCCTGTCGTAAAATTTCAGAGCACAGTCATGAAAAGTTTAGGGAACTGGAGAATACTGGGGTGACAGAGGACAGGCTTACAAACACTGCAATAAAGTTCCCACGTACCCACTGCCAGGGTTCGATACCGCCATCATCGTGAAAATAACCACACGATAGAACCTCGCACACAAACGAAGCCAGCTCCCCCTCACACACCTTAATATTACAAAAGCTGGACGGAGCCAAAACAGGTTTGTTTACACCCGACCTTTCCGCGGATTGCGAGTCTCTCTCATTGCAAGACATAAATCAGGGTCGCGATGACCTGTTGAAAAACTTTCTTGTCAAATCTGGGTCCTGGGAAAAAACTACTCCAACATCATTCAACACTTTTATTGTCCACCTACGTCTGGAGTTGGAGTCCATCAGTCGCTCGTGAACTTCGTAAACATTGGGAAGCGACTAGGCACGAAACTGTTTCAGACTGTTTGGACTGAACGACTCATTTGCAACCCAAAATTTTAATCGGACGTGATTAAGAATGTTATTATACACCATTTAAGCGCACACACACATGAATATAAATTCCCCTTTTCCCTTCCTGCAAAACACAGAAAGAAACAGAAAAAAAATAAAAAGGTTCCTTTCATGTACTCAGGAACCGAACCGCCACTGTACATATCGTAACAAGGTGTACAGTTCTATAAACTTGTACATCCAAAGCAAAAAAAAAAAAAAAAATAATAATAAAAAATGAAAGTGTGTATTTATGAGACTACTTCTTCTCTGGCATGAAATGGATAATAAAGAAAAATTTACATTTTTCCCATGTAGCTTTACTATTTGTAGCCAAAAGCAGTAATCTTGTATATGAACTTCTGGAATTGAATACATTGATTGGTTGATTGTTCGATTCTCCAACTACTGTACTAAATCACTTTCATGCATATAAAGAGCCTGAACTGGGGTTTATTAGCGATTGACATGATAATTAATGTTAGAAATAGTCGTCTCGCCCTCTCAAAGTGACGATGATTCTGTCCATGAATGGGAACAGCGACTCCCAGTACTTGTGTTTCCGTGGGAGGAATGTGCATGTTTCAGTTATATAATCTTCATGGACACACACACAGTGAGAGAGTAGAAAGCTTTCTTTCTTGAGGTCAGGAACCACAAGCACGCTAATTATTTCCTGTTGCCGCAGCCGCCAGCAATTTGTTCTCACTGACCCCGGGGTCACTGGCAAGAAGCTGCTACCAACCTGCCAGAGGGTTGGCGCGCGTGTTCAATCACTGATTATCCATCTCTCTTGCCTGCTACCTGTCACGGATGCTGACCTTTTCACGACATTGCAGTTTTAAAGAGGAAAAGCAGGATCAGAGAAGAAGTCGACCAATGCATCTTGGAGAAAGTTTCCTTAGCTTACTATAATATTTGTGAAATGTAGTAGTACGTGTACTTCAACTCTATAACAGTAAAGATGGATTGTCTTTTTATATGTTTCTCTGTGTGTGTGTGTGCAGCTCATGTTCACCACTCGATGTCCTCGGTGTTGTGTGTGCATGAAAACAAACAAACTTCTTAACACTGGTATTTGACAAGAGCGTCTGTCCTCACTCGGGTCACGTGACGTACCGCCAATCCTTCCGCTCTCGTACAGTTCCACCTTCTCACACTCGGTCGTGTTCTCGGAAGTGCATTCAGCCTCGGTTGGTTCAACTCACGAGGTCTCAACAAACGCTGGAGTCTAGGACCGAGGGCGGGGTCAGTACAAAGGGAAGTCCAGTCGCTAAGTAGCAGTCCAGGGATTAGACAGGAGAATATCACGTGATTTATTTTACTTGGCAGGTAAGTACTGCAGACTTCTTTTCTCAATATTACACGAGGTATGCAGAATTATGTACCGGCCATTTAGAGAGAGAGAATGGGTGAATGTGTTGGTATGTATACATATATAGAACAATCACTACTTTGACTTAAATACTACTGTGAGGTAAGCAAAAGGGTGGAGCTGTGGTTAAACCAAAGAAATGTGAAGTGAACATTGAAAGCGGAAGTGACGCAGATGTGCACGTCAAGAGTTTCCATGGTAACAAAAGTGCAGTATTACCTACATATTTTAGCCAGTCTCCCTGTCCCAGCAATTTCGGGCAGATGCTTCGTAATCATCCAGAACTGCGAGTTGTTTTGATTTTATTTGAATTCCTTCACTGTGATGGCGGCAGCACGTGTTTGTCCGGCGGAAACACTCTCGGCGAAATAACACTCGGTGTTTGTAAGCTTGTCATCTACATAATGACAGAAAAGTGGGAAGTGACCGGAACACACTGTCCTTTATTGAGGGGAAAACTGGGTAAAAGTGTAGAAATTCGCGTATATGCCGGAGGCGATGTTTCTGTGAGAAAGCATTTCCACTTAGTTATGAAGTGAGGGTAATTCGTTGCCCCCGGGGTAAGTTGGTGAAATCAAGTCCAAAGCATCTCGTCTCCGGAGTTATTAAGTGACTTTCAGACCCCTAGAGTGTTGGTTTACCCTTGGGCTAGTAGTTATAAAGTGGAGAAGATGCCCCAGAGATAAATAACTTAAAACTAAAATGTGATTTGACACCAGGGAGTAGAGGTAAAGGGTCGAAAGGGCAAAGTGAGAAGGGTCTGATGTCTATATTCACTAAAACCAGGGGTGGTAAGTATACCTATCTGTCGGTGAGTCTCACTGAGGTGCTTGGTATTGTTCTGACTTTGAAACTGCGGTGTGTGCAGTGGGATGTATGGTGATGGACACGGAGTCCAGCTGCTGCATCCCCGGCACTTGTTTGAGGAGCACCATCATGAAATAGTCAAAGGCTTTCCATCAGCCAACAAAATATTTGCTCATCGTCGTTAAGCGTGTTTGTTCAGACGGTTTAGCCTGTGCATAAGTCCACATGTCTGTCCATAAACACACAAGTCAGGATGTGAGTCTGTCCACGTCTATGAATAAACTAACGAGTCAACAATCGTGAATTGCACTGATCAAAATAGAATATGCCTATATTAGTAGATGTTTGGAAAATATTTACAATGGTCTCATTCTTTTTTTCATAATGTTGTTCTGTATTTGTTCCGTATTTGAAATATTTATTATTAAACTTAGCAGACCAGTAGATAGTAGATCATTAGTAACAAGTGCAAGTTCACTCGGTCTAATTTTTAAATGAAAACATGATTTAAATCCTTCCTGTGGTCACTGATTTTCATGACAAAGTTTTAGGTCCTTGAAGTACATCTATAAGAATTAATTTCTCTGACTTTCTGTTGGCCAGATATTTTTATTCTGTAACTGCGACGGTGTGTGTTGAGTTAGAGAGAGAGAAATAAAGAATGCGAGAGAGAGAGAGACGGCAGGAAAACAAATATTCACACATCACATTAACTTGTGTTCCTAGGCCAAACACACACACACACACACACACAAAAAACCAACAAAAATAACAGTAAATAAAATCAAAATCGGGGCTTGTTACAAGGGCACGGGCAGTTGTGACATGGGCTTAAACTTCCGGCATGGAAAAGGTCCGAGGAGTGAAGTAGGATGATGAAGAAACAATCTGAGATAAACCCTCGCTAGTCATTTGTCTGAGGTGTTGACAGAAAGGTGAAAGTCAGGTGTGACGTCATACTGGGGGGGGGGCAAGGCTTCCCTCCCGTCCCATCCCTCCCGCCGGGTTGACAAGATCCTTCTCAAGCTACGGCTGTTGACGGTGAACTGTGAGGTCACCGAAGGTAACATCGACTGACGAAACAGAGGCTCAACACCTGAACTAGTGGCACAGGTGACAAACACGTTGTCGAGTCTGGGTGTGGAGGAAAGGTGGCAAACACGTCGACCTGCGTTCCAAGGTTCACAGGTACACGCCACTTAGGGTCAAGCAGGTGAATTCCCTTGGCTTTCTCCAGTTTAATGCTCAGTTATCTCCCCATGGTATAGACAGGTACAACGGTCTCGCTTGATAATAAGTTTAATAATAACCATAAGGAATTTTATTATTAGAAGAGAATAGTTTTGACCGTGAACAGTAGCTAAAAGCACGAACTTGTATTACTGGACTGCGTGCAGACGATTTTTTCCAGTTAACTGCTAAAACGAGGCAGGTGTGTACAAAGCTTCCGGTTTAGTCACATTCTTTGTTTAGGCTCGTCGAGACTAACAGCGGAGAACTTGCAAGAGACTAAGCGTTGGTCTTGGCAGGCATCCAGCAGTCCACTATACTCATCCATGCTATAGCACTCTCTAAAAATAACGACAGGCGAGGAAAACTGACGAAAATGCAGCGAAACTAAAGTTTCCTAGCAACACCGGCAATCTTGTCTCACGTGACCTGGGCTAACATGCTGACAGTATTTCATTTGCAATTATTGGCCTCACTATGGACAGATGGAGTTTCCATATGTACACGGTTCTTCATTTCCATTCATTTTTCATGGCATTGCATGAACAGGTGATGTCCAGTGGCAAACATGATGACGTCAATAACAGTCGTAACCGCCTTTGTTCCTGCTTTATTCTGCAGCGCCGCCTAATGGCGCGGAACTGTACACGTCCCTCAGCGACATTTCGCAGACAGTGTTCGTGCGAAGTTCGTCACCAGCTTGGCGCATGCATGCATGACCTGTTGATATGTGCTATAAATAGACTGCTGCTGACCACGGTGCAACTATTTGTAGACCTGACGCAAACCTCGTGTTGAGAAGTCGTCAGAACAGTAAACGGATATTTTTATACATTTCCCAAGCTACATAAAAACATGTACAGACAGACAGGAGGTACCCACCCGGCACTGTCCCCCTCCCGGAATCGTAGGGTGGATCATGTCCGTCGTTTATTCTGGCAAAATGAGAGAGAGAGGTGCTGGTAGAGGTGTTTTTCCGGGAAAATCGTGACTTCCGGTTTGTAAATGTTTTCCCCATTCGCTGCATCACTTCCTTTTTCCTGCAGCGTTTGAAAGAAATATTGCCAAAGGTCAAGAAAGGGCAAGAATTTTTCCATTTTTCGATAATCTTACCTTCTCTGTTTGTTCCCATCGCGGTTTTTGTTTTTTTCAATCCTCCACTAGTGTCATCACAAGAATGATGTTGGCTACACATTCATCAAACGAACTTCGTGTCAGATTTTCTCAAACTCCCCGTTTGAGAGAAAATATATGTGGTAGTAGCTCCGCTCTGATGAACATCACCACTACTACTGTTTCGACCTGTCACGCTCTGGTGAACATAACTTACTTATCAATCTTTCACGCTCAGGTTCGAAACGGGGAAGAAAAAATTATTGATCAACGAGGGGTTTGTCCGGGTATCCAGGGGCATGATTGGGGGTGGAAGACCCCAAGAGAGATAATCAGGGTGTGGGGGAGGGGAAAAGGCACTGCGGTCTATAAATAGCTTCAGGAGGGGCAGGATTGCCGTGGGGTTGTGCCAAGAGGAAAGATGTACAAGACAATGTTTTCAGAGTGCACGTGAATTTATATGTGTGTCTATATATATATTTATCTTTTAATCTAATTTCTTACCTCAGGGTGACTCACACGTGCGCACGTGCAGCGCGTGAACGAAAGATCAAAAGGACGAGAGCGACGAACGTGTAACAGATTACGTTGTTAATGCTTAGCACGTGAGCATTCGAACCACCGTCTGGTGAGCAACCGAATTCTGTTGCCGGACCATCGATGCCTGTTACTACAACACTGAACTAATCATACATTTTTATGGCGAAAATCTTTTCTCGTCTGTCTATTCTTGTGTCTATTTTTATCTCTCCCGATGTTGAAATAATATAATACTGTGGAGTGTATTGCTAAGTCTGGCGATACGTCTCTTGAGTATCATTCTGGTATCAGGGAAGTTGTGATAATCCAGATAAACAGGTTAATAATTCATGTCACGTGCACCAGAATCACCAACTATTGCACAATGACAGTCTGGCGGACGACTAAAGCGGAATATTGAACGAGTTATGCTAGGTCATGTCCTGCTATAGAACTTTGACCTCTTTAGGTGAACTTTGATCTAGTTGCGACATGTGGCGATAATGGATGTCTGCAAAGAACTGACTGTCTGGGTATGGTCCGCGCATGCGCCTACGTGCTTTGATTAACGGCCTTCCTGTCCAGAAGAGACACCCGAGGGCTATTTATGGCGAAACTCTGGCACTGACCGCTCCCTCCACAGCTTTGTGAAATATTTAACTAATGTTGTCTCATGTTGTTTCAACCTTTTATCTTCTTTATGTTTTGATCATCGTGAATCGCCATCCACAGCTTTTTCCTTTCTTATCTTCTCGAAGCAAGGCGTGTCATGACAGGCGTGTCTCTGAACACAGAGGCTACTATGGCGACTCCGTCATCAATGGACATGTTGTATGGTGGCACCGACATCCAGTGACAACCACAGCAGCACCATAGCAACATTGTGTAGGCTGGGTCCCGGCATCCTGTAGCAGTCAGTAGTCGCTCTTTGTGTCCCTGTGACAGCAGCCATCGACTGATGTCAAGACCTGTCCTTAACCTAACGAGGTCCACTGGCAAGGATCGCAGACCGACTAAAAAAACCAATAGAATTCCAAAAATAATCACCTGAACGCAGAAAACTCAATTTCTCCCTACATACTTTCCAATTACCCATCATTTCCACAAATCATCATCATCAGCAGCATCATCATCATCAGTAGCAGCAGCAGTGGCTGCATCATCATTACTCGGAGTTTATTGCAAAAAACTGGCAACTCTTCAACATCTGCCACAAACTCTGATTATCGAAAAAAAAACTCTGTTTCATGCTCTTCTATAAATGAACTGGGAGGTCAGGGGTCACAAGCTGACCTGTCCTTGCTACTACAACCAGCTAGCCCCGTGACGTCACAAACGGTCCACCACTCAAAAAAAAAAATCTCAGGCGACAATTCTGTTGTCAACCCAACGAGCGGACTTCATTACAAACTCTGTACATTGTTCGTGACAGCCAGAGAAAATCCCCAAAGCTGAAAATCCCGAAATTTCCATTCGCGCCACTAAACTGATGGGATGAGCACGTGTCTCCCTGTGGTTGACTCGCAGGTTTATGCGCAGACATGTGGACTTATGCACAGTGTAGCGAGTCCGGCCACCGACTCCCAGCCACGATGTGCAAACGTTCCTCCAGCCGTCAGACAACAGTTCACTTGGATAAACAATCAAACTGTTCATGCCACAACCTGTGGTTTGGATGCGGCAAATATAGAGTCCTGCTGTTAAATCGCGGGACACGTGAGCGGCATTCGAAAAACGGAAAATAATTAATGGGACCGTCCATGCTTTTGCATCTGACCGAGTTTTTATTTTTTGACAATTTTTCTTTTTCCTCCTGATCGTCAGAAACAGCCGAGCCGCAAGGTCAAAGGTTGACGATGACTTACAGACATCATCAGGGGTCGGGTACACAGTTGGGGTGCAAGTGGTTGAAAAGACCACTTTACACGAGTCAGAATGTCTGAGAAAGGACGGCCTCACCTACGACAGTAATATCATGTCCATGAAAAAAATGGCTTTCACACGATAGTCAAAAAAATTTGAAGGAAACCAAAGCCCATCAATGGGAATCGAGACAGCGAGGCAAGAAGTTGACCTGCAGGTCAACAGAGGTGAGGTGCGAATTGCGCGTGAGGTGATGGCGTACTGGTGCAAGATGGCGACCGCACTCCATGCCCAGCTTCATCTCACAGAGGTCACACACTGAGTTTTTTAACATAAAATCAGACAACCCGACCTTTACAACGGGTGTGTGGGGGCGGCATTGTGTTGGCAACACTTTTTAGGGTGCTGCCACTTAAAAGGTTGATAAGTTCCCTTGCGTGCTCCCCCCTGTCTTTATTTGCGACACTCTCTCTCTCCCTTTATATACACGCGTGTGTGTGTGTGTGTGATCCCCCGTATAATCGATGGTATAATCGTCCTTCTTGTCAGTCCCGGGTAAAAGCCCATCGGCATTAACCGCCGATGTTCCGCTTCGGTTAAGCTCCACCACCATCCCCTCTCCTCCTCTTCAGTTCCTGTTTCCCAACAACCATTCGCGTGGGCCGCCGCCGCCGCCGAGCGTTGGGGGGAACAAAAAAATGCCAGCCCTCCCTCGCCAGCAAAAATCCGCGAAGCCACTTTGCGTAGTAACGCTGACACCCTGCCTCGGTGCACCTTCTCGCCAACCTACCCTCCAGCTCCACACACCCCTTCTCTCCGCTCTTCTCTCTCTCCGCTCCCCCTCCAGTCCCGTCCCGTGATTCATAAGCGCCGCTTGCATCGTCTTGGCCGACAAGAAGTCGAGCTAAACACTGGAGTGTCGCGTGCTGTCTGCGGTTAGCGGCCGTTAGTTGGGGGAGCAAAGTGAGGCACCCACAGGTCGGTACCCGGGGTAGACACGGACCAGTCACACTCACTTCCAGTCACAACTCCAGCGTTCTGCGCCTTCCGCGAGCGCTCTGCCAAGGTTCTATGTTCGGAAAGCGATTCTTGGTGTACAGAGAGAGAGAAAAATAAATAAAAGATGGAAGGACAGAATTCACGCATCACAGAGGACGAGTGGTACTCAAGCTTGCAGCAAGCATGACGAAACTTTCCACCAGGCGAGCGGCACAGAAAAGGCGAAGAAAATAAAGGAGAAAGATGATGAACTGAGGCTGGCCGTGCAAAGGTGGTCAGCTAAACAAGTCACGTGATTTTCTGGCACCCCCTCCCTCCTTCTTGTCTTCGTGGTTGTCTCCCAGCCACACTCCAGACCATCGGCTGCCGCGCTGCCACCACACCTGAGACAGGTGAGTCACGCTGTCGTGTCATCGCTCTCATCATCGATAAAATCCATTAACAGCACAGAATGTGAAGTCGGTTCAAGAAATGAGATCACAGGTCTGATGCAAAAATATTTGATATATTAAAATTTCCCTAATTACTAAAAAAGTGTTTTTAAAGTCAATATTTTTAATAAAATTCTGATATTATCTACTATTTATGTGGAAAAATGTAGAATGCTTGAGAAGGTGGCTTTATTTTCATGTTATGTTGAACTAATTATTTTATCTTTAATTGGAGATGACCGCATCATGAACTTCCTACAATTAGCTTGTGTTATGCATGCAATTATGTATTTTTTCTCCTCCATGTCTGTCGAGGCACTTTGGTGTAACTTGTAAAGCTGTAAGCACACAAAAATGTTTCTGTCGCGAGCTTTGAGTTGGGTTTTCGCCAGTCAAAAAACTGTTTTCTCAGGAGGTCAGAGGTCGCAATTGCAGGGAAGGCATTGCGCGTGGGTGGCTGTAGCAGGCGCTGATGCGTTTCGGAGGCTGAATACACATTCTTATCTAAAGCTCGGGGATGGTCTCGTCCAGAAAGTGTGTTTCAGTGGATTGTCAGTTCCAGTTGTTGTCTGAGTCTGGTTTCTTCCTACAAGATGTTCGTTACAGATCTGCCACAGTTTTTATTTTCTTTCCTCGATATCCTTGTCTTATAATCATCATCAGTATACATTTGTGAGGGAACACGAATTCAATTATTTTAACTCATTCCTGCCATTGTCACCTTTACAGGATGAGTTGAAAATAACCAGCTCCACACTCACCTACTCACCCATTTATTCACCTGTCCATCTATACCTCGCTCATTCTCATCTTCATCCTTACCTACACGTCTTCATGGTCAAGCTATGTCCCCTTATTATCGGCAATGTACACATACTTTTATCTCTAACAGAAAGTGCAAGTGAGCAGAAATGGTCAACAGTTCTGAAAAGTCAGAATGTCCAGGTGTAAACTAATTATTTTTTTTAATCTTACCTCTACCTGTAAATCAGTTTCGTCGCACAATTGTTTTACCCGACATGCAGTTTGACAATCACATCCTCGCAAAAGTATTTTTAAAAGCGTTTCATTTTTTCTTTATTGGTTGACAGCGCCAAGCCATTTCAATGGACTGAGATTTGTGATATTTTATTTGTTGTCGCCTGACTTTCAGGAGATGTCTCATGAAGTAGTTCTGTGCATAGAGCGACCTCCCACTTCCCCCCCCCCCCCATTGCCATAATCCCTATCTTCTATTCTCGAGATGTCTCCTCGCTGCCTGACATCAACAAAAGATAAGGAACATGAAGATTATTAAGCCGTTGATTGAAGTCCGACATTTTAAAACTTTTGAATGAAAGGATGGTGGGTGGGGGAGGGTATCTTTATGACTTCTCAAATGCACACGCTCACGTACACACAACATATAAAACAAGAATATCACAGGGAAATGCCTTTCCCTGCTTTCAAAGAGAAAAAAAAAATGCTGCAAGTATTGACAGCAAATCCAGCCAAGCCTTCCTAAAAATTCCAGGTCTTTTTTTTTTCTTTTTTTCTGACATTTTTTCTTCGCTGCAGGATCAGGCGGAAGTCGGGGTTCGACAGAACATGTAAATTCACCCGAGCTCTAAATCTTAGTGAAGTGTCGAGTCTGGGCAGTTGACGAGTGTTTTAAAAACTCTCCTCGCGAGCCTAAGGGTGACCTCGGGGGGATGTAAGGTGTGTGTTTAGGGAAACTGTTCCTTGCTGGAGGGAACTAATCTTTCTTCGCGACTGTTGCCGTTAGGACTGATTGATGACGATGTCAGGACGCCGACAAATGGAGGACAACACCGCTTGACTGACGAAGGGAAGTCGAAGCTAAGACATGGCAGAACTCAATTGTATCGAGAGATACTCATGATAATTCTACTCATCACTTAAATACATCCTCTCTCTCACAAGAACACAGGTCTTTCAGCCTCAGTCCTGGATTTCTTTGGCTTTTTGTTGTAGTATTTTTTTTTTAAGTCACAGAAGTGTGCGAAGCTTTGAGAGAGGGATGACTTGTTGGTTCAACTTTGGGGTGAGAAGGTATACTTCACACGAATGCCAAAGAAGATGGGGGTAAACAATCAGAAGATCCCGTTAGAGGCAGAGGAAGCTAAACACAGGTGGGATCCTGCTCATCAGGGCCCATCCCAGGTGTCAGAGGTGGCAGGCTGTTGTGTAAACGTAGTTTGGTGTCCGACCTGTTTAAAAATCTGACAAGAAAAGAAAATTAATTTTGTTCTGTCACTCCTAAAGCAACAGTCACGGTTAGATAAAATAAAGACGTATAAAGGATGTGATGGCAGGAGAAAGAAAAACAACAAATCTTTCGCAGCTTAACCTTTCTGGCTCATCCGGGTATTTTACACATTGTGATGTCTTGCTTTACGGTTACTTTACGGAAATTCTCATTCATGCCTTCAACAGTTTAGAGCAGGACACATCCGGGACTTCATACAAAGGAAAAGGGAGACAATGACAAATCTTTATTACGAGGAAGGTGCGATAATCAAACATGTTTTAACATCCATCCCTCGCCCGACAAAGGACAAGAGTATGCTAATGTTAGATTATTAAATAACAAGATGTGACATAAAAACAGGGATGTTATAGTAAGTGCAAAGACAGAAGGTAGTAAGTCATAGAGAGATAAACATACAAACTGGTGTTGGGATGGACATGTCTTGGGCTTGCCTAATGTTTAGTCTGAGAGTTTTCATCCTTCTGTCTTGTCAGACAGCCGCTGGTCCAGTCTGCAGACTAACCCTTCATTTTATTCATTTTTTTTCATTCTTGCTTCCATCACTTGAAGATCAGGTGTGCGGCTCATCCTGTCTTCTAATACTGTTCCTCCAGTTCAAAGTTTACCAATGGACTTCAGTTGACTGCAGCGAGCGGTGGGGGAGGTCTGCTGGCACTTGGTAATGTGAGGGTCAGAGTTCGAGTCTAGCTACGGGTGTAGGTCTACAGACAGGACTGGACTGGGTGGTCGTGACAGTCGTTGACTAGGCCTAAAATATCAGCATCCAGTGAGCAGTCCACTTGTCTTCTTTGTCGCTTGTTTCTTCAGGAAATGCTGTTCTGATGGACTGCCGCCTCTGGTCACGTGATCCAACGTAGTCCATGCTCACACACGAGAACCTACATCGTTTGGATGTGCACCATGGCTGATCTGTTACCAACTCTGGAGGGTGCACCTCGCATTATGATTGTATCTAAGATTTTTTTGTGGTTTTAGTGTTTCTGAAATGTTTTACGTGGGTCGAAAGGTAAAAATAATAAAGAATTGATGCTGAAGACGACCAGTATGTATGTGTTTCGAATTACATACAAATCAACTTCAATACAGAACTATTTCGTAACGTGGGGATTATGTAAATTTTCCACTGCTCATGCGCACAGGGCAAGAGTGACTCATGCCCCGTGACCTTCCAAAACTGTCGCCACGTGACTTTCGAATAAGATTTCAGGGAAGGAGAGAGTTGGGGACAGCCTGCTCGTCAGCAGTTGCATTATTGGACCAGCGAGTGCAAAGTCACGTGTGCTAGGGTTAGGGAGGGTACTGGGTGGGGAGTGGAGGCACCCAGTCACCCCACTACCCCTCTCCCTCTCCCCTGCTCCCGCCCACGCCGTTCACAGGCAGGTCTGGTGTTGGAGGTCGCAGAATGTCACGCGGGCTGCAAGCTTGATTGTCGAGGCTTGCGCAATAAATAAATAAGCCGGCGAGATCAGTCAGGCGTGACGGAGCTGAAGTAAGCTTGAGTGCAGCTCAGTGGTGGGACGAGGGTCTGACCCGGTCAAACAGCTACAAACGCATGTTTGTGATGGGATTTGACCCCAGGATAATCCCAGGCTTGGTGCGCAAAAGAATGAGCGAAGTCGGTGGAAGGTATGAGGGATTTGAGACATTTATTATCTCCTGCTTCTTTTTAAGTTCCACTCCCTCTGTCCTTCCCAGTTAATGTGGTTGTCTGTGTGTCTCTGTGTGTGTGTGTTTGAGTGCTCGTGTGTGCATGCGTGTTGCCGGCCATCGTCTTTCCTCAGTCCGACCTGTCCACTTTCTTCTACCTTGATTTCATCACGAATTTACCTGGGATTTTTTAAAACTATTTTTTTTTCGCTCGTTTCCTGTCCTTGAGCATGCTCACTCCCTTGAGTACACATGTGTGCACGACGCCCTGACGACGCGAGCAGTTCACGATTATGTAAATATGGTGAGGACGTAGTTCGTGGTGACGTCAACGTAGTTGGTAAGATCGTGGGTGACAGGTCAACTGAAACTGGCTGTAGTAAGGATGTTGGTCATTACACAGATGTTGCTAGCTATAGCAAGGATGTTAGCTCACGATGGTCACAAAGTCCGGTGGCTGGGATGAGGACAAGGAGTGAGATGTTAGTACACATCTTGCGGATAGTTTTTTTCAGGGTAGTACCCGTTTCCTCTCCCTCACCACCTTTTCATCCCCAGGTACCAGCTGGGTACATCTGGAGTAAAAATAATACGTCTTGTAAGCACTCACATGTCCCCTTCCTGTTTAGTGGAGACATTGCTACTCGCTCTCAGGTGGTTTATCACTATAGTAAGGACATCTAAAGATAAGATTACATAAGTACACCAGCAACAGGAACCGGATCGTTACGACCTACCCGTGTACTGCTTTAGCCAAAGGTGTATCCTGTAGGTTGCTTATGTTCCTGGTTTATCTTGGCAGCGACCTCTGTCCAACTTAGGGTAAACAATATAATTTAGAACCGAATCTTAAAAAAAACTAATGATTAACTTAAACCCCGGGATACATGGCTCATACGAGAAGTGTTGTTACAGGTGTGGAATTGTTATTACAGGTGTAGTTCATTCAATAAAATAAAATATTCACCAAGAGAGAAAGAGACCAAGAGGGAGGGGGATCAAGAAAGAATCTCATTCTTGACTACGCCCGAGATGAAGGAGAAGAAAAAGCTTGTTACGTCACACTGTACACCAGGAAATGCAGAGAGGACCAAGTGTGTGTAACGAGGGGATAGCGAGGGTTGACACGACAAACAACTCTGGACAAACAACGAAGCGCTTGTCCCTCAGCAAGCAGTCAGCTAGCAAGTCTGATAGACCACGAGTTAAAGGCCTACCATGATGCACCTTACCATACCCCCATACCACCACCATCATCACTCGCCACACAGGTATAATTGAACAGTTCTCTTTTTTGTGTATAATCCTGTTTGTAAATTTGTGTATCTCGAGATCAGAAGGAGGTATATATTTATTCAGCCCAGTTATTGAGGAAGAAAAGATGTTGCGCTGTAGTAGACCTGTAACACAAGTGTCGGCAGCGTCAGCACAGACAGGTGTACCTGTACCTGTACCTATCTACACCTGTACAAGCCTCGCGTGTCGCCTGCCCTTCTGTGACTGTCACGGCTCCAGCGGATGTCGTCAGTGCTCATGCGCCAAGGGAAACCGGATGTCAGGCTGACCTTGTCGTGCAATGGGTGGGTTACCTCGTGAACATGTTAACTAGCGGCGCACCTGTGTCAGGGTGAGGTATTCAAGTCGACCCACCTGCGTGTGAAGATAAAAAATTACTTCCTGATTCCAGTAATCCAAGTGGCAGACGTCATCAATAAATAAACGCTAGCAACGCTTCTGTGATGCTTCTCACTGTCTTCTTACATTTCAGGTTACATCGGTATTGTCACATGTATCTTCAGCAGTGGAAAATTTGAGACGAACCTGACATCGTTTGTGTGGGTGGGTGTGCGAACGGGTGAGAGAAAACGAGACAATCAAGGGACGAATACGCACTCGTCAAATTATTTATGGCCAGGGAAGGGTAACATTCAGCGGAATGGTGAAGGATAATAGCAAAGGACAAATAACATTCCTCCATCTTTCTCCCCTGAGTACTTCTCTTGAAATTAGACTAAAGCAGCCAAGCAGCTGCTACGCTTCCACTTTATAATTAATCCGCATTCTCTTTGTTGCTCTCTCCACTTGGGTGCACACACACACACAGAGACACAAACACACTAAAACACGCACGCATACAGATGTCACTATCATGCACACGCAGTCAAGCACACAGTCAGACTTACATGGAGACTGTGGCTGACACCTAGACTCACATTAATCAGAATAATACAATGTTTTCGCTTTTCGTTGTTGATATTTAATCCGTTGTCACGAGACTGAGAAATACTAACCATTGCAACGAAACAAAACTCCAGTTGTCTGCCCCCGAGGAGAGCAGTTATCTAGTGCAACACTCCCACCGTCTAACCTTTGACCCTCAGAGAACAGACGACCTCTCTGTCAGAAGTATTCCGACTTCCAGCTCCTTCTTTCAGTGATGATACCTCTGGAGTTACAGCCCCTGCTGGTGAAGCATCTCATGAGTTGTCGGCCCCACAGGGAGGTAAGGGGTGAGGACTGGGGGCAAGCAAGACACGGAGGAGACGATGTGTGTATTAAAGGTGTTAGCGCAGCAAGGTCCTGGACAAAAGACTTTATTCATTGACACAATCCGCGACCAATCCTTTCCAGGGGTCGATGACCCGTGATAGCGACAGACAACTGGGTTGTGGCAATCTCAGGACTAATGTGGTTATCGTACTTGTTGAGACAGGGTGTGTGTGACACCTGTGACATCTGCCCTACTTATGTCTGTATTACGCACCTGTGATCTTTGACTGATAAGGTTGAAGGATGTAAGTGTGTATGTGTGTGTGTACGCGCGTGTGTATACGGGTTAGGGTGTGCGCTCGCGAGTGTGTGAGTTCGTGTGTGCAGATCTCGCAGGTGTGTTGTACTGTTCGTCAACCTGTAAAGTTCTTGCGTCCGTGACCCACACAGGTAAACGTGCGAGGTGACACAGGTGTGGCCGAGTGTCGCATGTCGGGGCGGCGCTGGCTTCGAGTCATTCACAAATGTAGCGGTGAGCAGCTCGTAGCTGCACGTCCCTCGGTCTTTGCTCGGCGTTTTACTCCCTCACCAGCAGTCGAGTGTCCCTACTACCTGTGTGATGCAAGGTAGGTATGTATGTCTTGAATCAATCTGTTTCAGGATTTCAATACTGTGTCGCTGGTATTTCAATATTTATTGCTGTTATTTTCTAACTGCATGGTACCTCTGTTGACACTCCGAAGTTTTTATCGTTTATCAACGCAAGCGGAAGAGAAGGAGAAATAAAGACCAATAATAATTCACTGTTGTAGTTGACCACCCGACATCCGTTCGTGGCGCCATTCTGTGCTTTTGTCAGACTCGCCAGACGACAGGAGTATCGCATTTTGCCAGACGAATGAAACAATCCGATAATAAGGCCACAGGCGGCCTCCCCTCCCCAGACCCTCCCGATGGACCACAAATCATGCTGGGTGCACCTGGCATTAGTAAACAGGATTTGGCGAGGTATTTGTTGTCCTCTTTGCTGCAGATAAGCGGTCAGCAGGTGACGGCGCCTGCAAAGGGTCGCAGCCTGACTTCTCCTTTAACAGACTGCACATGCGCAGTGAGGTCTTAGTTATAGCTGCCAGCTGCATTGTTTGCTGGAATGAGAGAGACAAAAAATAATTTGTCACAGAAGACTGATCCACAAACTGTACAGGTCATGGAGGTTGCCGGTATCATGTATTCCACTTCGGGTCACAGGGTTCAAGTCTCCAGGGGCCTGATCACCTCTGTGAACCCTCTTGAAAAAAGGGGACGGATTTATCGAGGAAAGTGATAAACGGCGAGAGCTACATTCTAAAGCTTCCAGCCAAGCCCACCTAGTCATGAAAAAAAATAAAAAATAAAAATAAATAAAAAAAACCCCTGACACCCGCACTTGAGACAGTTGTTGTCCCCATGAAAGAGTAGTTTGTCAGTTCCAATACTTGTTCCTCTTACACAAAGGTCATGAGGTCGAACAAACTCGTCACAGCTGGATTTTTTTCCTCATCTTGATATATTTTCCTGTCCTGCTGCAAAGTATTGTGATGTAATAATCGTTTTCTTGTAAAGCAAAACTTTAAAAAAAACATTCTAACATTTTCAAACTTTACCTCATTGAAGTGTCCACCATGTCTTTGCCTTTCATCTGCCTATTGGACTTTTTGTTTGTTTGTTTTCATCCTTTTGGCTCGATTTCATTTTCCCAGTATGCAAGCTGTGGAATTCAAAGCAAGACTGTCCTGGCATCTTTTTTGTTGCGGGACAACTCTTGCTGACGAATCGATCCAAAGGGAGGTAAACATCTGCTGACGGTGCACGATGACTGTCCCGCCACGTGTTACCCGTTTCAGCCCAGCATCAGCAGCTGAAGCTAGTAAATCATTTGTCATCCACAGCTGCTGCGACATCAACTCCCTCGTCCTACCCTCGGTCACTCACCAGTAAACTCTGGCAGGGAGGTTCGACTGGTTGGGTGGTTGGCGATGCCATCTGGCACCATCCTACCCAATGAATAGTCATAAATGCACGCCAGCCAAACGCCACCCGAGGACTCGGTCTAATGTCGGAATGAAAGAAACATTAAGCCATATGGCGACCGCAATAGAATGGATTGATTTGCATTAAACATTCCGCCAATCCTTCTTGCACTGTGTTGCAGACGACAATCAGACTGGCACAGACGGTACTGAAGGTCCTACAATAGGTCTGTAACAGCTTGGTGTCACAATGACACTGGACACGGATTATTTATAACACAGGTAGGGTCCGACCGAAAGTTCAGGGATTATGTGTGATGAGGGTGGCCTGCATCCCCCCAGATGTCGGATGGGGGTTGAGGGAGGAAGACTGTAAAGAGGAAACTGTGGAACCTATGTGTGGGCCTCTCCCTCTGTGTGTAAGCATTGGTCATGGAGGAAGGGAAGCCTGTGTGGTGGGGGTAGTATGTTTCTTGCCTAACGTGCAAAAAAGTCCAGCGTTGGTCCAGGTTCTTCTGTTCTCAAAGAATTAGAACATGGAAGGTCTTTGTCGGTTGTTGCGCAAATGGCTTGTTTATTATTTACAATAATGAAAGGAATGGATGATTTTCTCTGTTGTGCTTAGCAGATGACCCTTTTCTTAAGCCTGACTGGGTGGTTCTGTAGGTTTGAACCTTAGAATAATAGCTTTAATTCTTAACACGTGACTAAGACACTAGTTTAAATACCAGCTTTAAAAAAACATTTCGTTTTTCCTCGAATGGATTTTGGTTTTGGTGGAGCAAGGAACGCGTTTTCCCTTTTGTTGAGTTCACTGTCAATATTGCATTATTCACACAATTGTAGAAAAGGACCTGAAGACATACTACTATATTTTGCTAAGGCCAATTCACGATCACGAAGTTTGTCTTACTCGTCTTTTGCCTGTTCCTGTGCTCGCGCTCGGCGTCACGTGCGTCTGTCTGTTATCTCTCATCACAATGCATTTAAAGGGCGAAGCAAGGCAGGTAAAAACATTCGCTGCACTTCAATGATGGTCAGTGAGGTCTTCAATATTTTTCTGCTCAACATTTTCTTTCTGCAAAGTGTCCTCGCCCTTTAAAGCAGCCTGTGAGGGCAGGTCCCGCTGTGTCAGTAAGAACAGCAAATAATACGATGCGCAGAGATTATTTCTTTTTCCTTTTCACCTCCTCTTCTCCCTGCATATCCTGCTGTGCTTTACCCCTTTCCCTTAATATTACCATTGTGATGCTTGTGTTCCTGCCATATAGAACACATATATGTAATTTTGTTGATGGCAATAAGAATAATTGAGAGAAGGACTCGCGACCACACAAATGTTCGCTGGACGAGGAGTAAGTCAGGATCATTGGTGACCAAAGCAGATTGTAAATGTTTTCTCACTGACTCACAACTTGTTCTATCTGATTTCGAAATTTTCAGTCTATTTTGCGTCTTTGTTGTATTTTGTAAACAGTTTGTTTGTTTTTGGCTCTCACCACGCTAGTCAAGGCCTTGCATATCCTGCCCTAAGCTGACTACAAAGGTCCATTCTCCGGCCCCAGCTCAGCGGCACCTGAGCTCTTGTTATCTTTTCTGAATAAATAAAGTGAACGATGACAACCAGACATGCAAAGGTTATCGATAAACTGTCATCGCTTGCACTTTTTAGGAAAGTCTGGTGACAAAAGGCCTTGCCGTTGTGTAGGTGGCCTCCCCGTATTCCGAGCTGGTGGACTGGTGGACCTGGACAAGAGTTTTCAATGCATACCGTGAAATGTTAACAATAGTTCCTGTGAAATTTTTTTCATTCACATATTTGTCACGTGTTTGAAGGCCCATGAAAGAAATTATTCGGTCCATTCTTCTTTCATCTGATTTGATGTTCGCTGGGTGCTAGACTCGAACAAGGGATATGAGAGAAGACATTTTGATAATATTTTACATTAGGACCAGCGGCGGCGTTAGGGGGTGGCAAATGGGGCGGCCGCCCCAGGCCCCGCTCTCGAAGGGGCCCCGCGCTCCAGCCCCGAGGTCATCTTTATGACTTATTGTTAGCTGTGTTAAACAAGTTGTGACCAAAAAATTGACGTTCAGAAAACACTTCTAAGTTCTAATTAAGCAAATTATTGAACCCATGTCTTCACGTTAAGCCCGACAATAAAAACAAGCAGTTTATTAAGTTATCATCACCATATTATTTCGCTTTAAGAAAAAACCGCTTCTGTCACAAACGGTTACGAACAATTAAAACGCTAAATTCATTCGTTATTTCGCGAAATTGATCCAGCCTATCTAACTGTATATAAATCAGTGCTAGCGGCATCATATCAATAGGGATGTTGATACACGTACTCCATTACCCAGGCCCCGCGCGGATGGTCGGCCCCAGGCCCCGCGTGTTCCTAACGCCGCCTCTGATTAGGACACACACACACTCAGGTAATTCTAAGTATCTCTCTCTCTCACACACACCAACACCTAGTCCCATGGCAAGAAACATATATATCTACCAGCTGTTCTCGTAAACAAGCCGCCAATCAAACCTCAACAAGCAAATGTCCTCTGAAAGTCGTCCCCCTGATTACCTTGTGTGGAAGCCAGGTAATGAAGTGGGCCGGCCAGGTGGTGCGATCGAAGTGCAGGTGTTGCTTTTGTAAACAGACATGTCTGGCTTGTTAACATGTGTCCCCCTGTCCCCTTATCCTCCCCTACCCTCTGGTGTGTGCGTTGTTCACATACTTTACTGTACAGACGTACAGCGGTCAACAGGTAACCGTGACTGAAACACAAAGATGAAACAAAAGAGTAGCTGTTGCAGGTAGGTGCTGACAAAGGTTTTACCTTACAATTTGAAATAGTATATCTTGAAGTTTTGGCACATCCAAATGGAGACCCTCTCCATTTACAACTGTGATGAATACTGTCTGTACACCTGTCCCTACACTGAGCATGTACATACACCAGGGTTGTCCATGGGACATATTTTTCTATCCCGTCCCATCCCGTCCCATGGAAATTTATGCCTGTCCCATCCCGTCCCATCCCACGGGACGTTTCCCATGGGATTCCCATGGTATTAACAATCCTATGGACAACACTGAAAACCACTTTTCGGCTTTTGTTCTATAATTCCTGCTACTTCACATACAATAGATGATTCAGAGGAAAGATTTAAATCCTTGATGAATGAAATAACAGTAAATTTATTTTGCAATATCAAGTATCGACTACCATGGGAAATACAAGTGTGTGCTGTCCCGTCCCATCCCATCCCATGGGACGTTTCCCATGGGATTCCCATGGGATTCCCATTCCTATGGACAACACTGACATACACGCACGTACACAGTGTCTCTTTCTTTCTCTCTCTCACACACTCACAAAACGATTTAATAAATAATGATGTCTAGTGAGTCACCCTTGAGCTCAGTTCCTTCATTTCTGTTAATTTTGTTTACACTGATGTCATGTCATGGCGAACTTGACAAACATTTCGTGCTGCGGGGCTCGGACAGGTATTTCTGTCCTGGCCTTGACACAAAAAATTTATGTTCCAGGAAGGGATGTATAAAAGTCTGTAGATGACGGCAAGAACACTGAAGCCAAAACATATTTTTCTCGTCCTTTACCCTGTGGGGTTCGAAGCACAGGTGGGGAGGAAATGGGATGAGCACAGCTTTTACGACCGTTACTGTCTACCTGCCTTTTGCTGACTCTCCTCTTCCTCTCTCTTATTCACGTAAACAACTTCTTTACCTCCTTCATCACCTTCACTGTCATCTTTATCATCCTTTACATCTCATCTACTTGACTGGTCGATTCTTTAAGCAATATTGTCTATTGTCTATCAAGGTAGAATCAGGGCGAACATTTCTCAATGTATCTCAACCACCACCCGCTTCCGCTGAACTACCGACGAGTGTGTACTGCGCATGCGCTGAATAATTAACAAAATACCTTCATTATGGAATAAGCAAACATTAATAATTTTTGGCCTTTGAAGTTGGTAGTTTTTTAATGACTGACTGTGATATTTGTGTCCTACTTTACAATTTTTATCTGTCCGAGACTAAGGTTACTCAGTGAGCTTCATGCAGATGTTTTTTCTGGAAAATTAAAATTCACTTGTGTTTGTTTTGACGAGAAAGCAGCAATGTCATACACACCATGAAATAAAATAATGTGGGTGAGGGAGGGATTTGGAGGGGAGCGTCGGGGGCTGAATGATCTTGCGTGTGGACTCCATTACCCTCGACTAAACTATCCGTGCACTGTAAGTCTCTCACAGATTTACTCCCACGTGTCCGTGAGTGCGCGCCTGGTATTTCACAACTTCCGGTCTCCAGTAATTAAACTAGCTTTCCCTGCTTTCAAGTTCACGAAGGCAAGTTTTCAAAATAAAAGTGCTCTTGTAGATTATCTGTCTAGCCGTAGTAATTATCTCCCCTTCATTATTATCTTTCCACGCGAGACACCGAGAATGCACTTGATGAAGGATTTACGGAAGTGCGGCGCGATGTGTAAACAGTTCGGGCAATGAGTGCGTTGCGCATTCACGCATGCGCACAGCATTGTGCACTATATTTCACATAGGACATGTACACACTATGGAGGTCAGACAACTCTTACCTCGTGTAGACTAGGGAACAGAACTTTGCCGACGGTTGTCCCAAAAGGTGTCTGGAATTCGGATCTGGTTCAGCTACCTGACCCTTGACCTCGCTAGGTGCACACGTGTTCTGCACCTTGGCCTGCAGGTGATGGCGGAGGTCTGCTTGTCGACTGTAGTTGTCTTATCTTTGCTGAAGAGCGAAGATCAAAACGTGGATAAAGTGGGGCTGGCATGGGACCAGACACACCGTTTACAAAGTGATTAAAACATGATCAAAGCAATGATAGTAAGTGTTGACAAATAATTAACTAGCTTGGCTTCACCGACTGCCATCTGTTGACAGCATCGAAGTTGAAACAAACACCAGAAGCTAGTAGCCTAGGCTGGTATCGATGACAAAAGTCTAGTTTGTATTCTGATTTCATATCTTGGGAGGTGTGTAATCAAAATATAATACTTTGAAAATATCTTTCAGGCAGAAGGAAACAGGCGGCCAAACAACTGTTGCCTGCAGTTTTGCTTCTTTGAATGGCTCCCTACCTTTTTCGGATTTTTTTTTTTTTTTTTTTTTGTTATATAAGAAGTTCGCCGAACTATCGTTACTCACTCATAATTTATCCAGAAAAAATAACTACCACGTTTATCTATGGAGGTAAATAGATGTGAAAAGAGCTAGCAGGTTCTTGCGTGTAATCTTGGCACGATGGACCACTTACATTTGTTTTCCCTACAAACATTAAACAATAGCACCTTTTATTTGTATGTTAAATTTATTTTTTGCAGACCATTTTTAATTAGTGAGGACTCGAGACCGGCGGTTGTGAGGCTAAAGGCCAACTGTAACAAGTTTGAACCTCACAACCTGACCACAACCGCGGTCCTCGTGCAACCCTCGGCAAAGTGATTTCCTTCCTCCGGACTGTGTGAGTGAGCACAGCAGCCAGCCAGCGTCCTGTCAAATGGCAGCAGTGATGAATTTTCATAAGTGAATTAGAGATGGGCGAGAGAAGGGGGGATAACACCTCTAAGCCTCTCACCCACCCTAGGTTACTCCATGCACCAGACTGTGGCGAACTGGTCCCACACTAGAGGGCGCACTTGGTCTCGGGAGCCGAATGGTGGGTTTGGGTTCTCCCCTGAGCGATTAACATCAGATTGGGATCGTGGGTTTCTCTGATTGCTTCCAGAACTTCCGGCGACTGGTCGATGGCACTGCCTCACCCACCTCACCCACCTCACCCACCTCACCCCAGCCTTCACTTTGCAGGATACGTAGAGTTATAGACCTTGTATATTTTACCGGACAAAATCATAGACTTCCGCCGGAAGTGCGTGACGTGACCGATTACTCGATCGAATTCAGAATGAATGCCAGGAATGCAATCACTGGAAGTGCTGCTCAAGAGCAAGACAGTGGCAAGAACTTTATGGATGGTAACGAGAGTATGATAAAAGCGTGAAGCCAGACGTCCAAACTAAATTATATATTACTTATATTTGGTTTTTTATCTAATCCTCTAGCATTTTCAGAAACAGTCTGTTTGACAAAAAACCTATATTACACAATAATCGGAGGCACGATGTACCACTCACTGACGCCATGACAGATAAAACTTTCAGGCTTGCCAAGGAGAAAAAAACACACGTTTGTCGTTTGTGTTATCGTCTAGAAATCGTAAATGTTCGCATTATTCCTCGATAACAGCTTGAAATGGAAAGATAATGCAAACAGGAACTGGCAACTAAAAGCTGAATGACTTTGTTTACTACAGGCACGCGCGGGCACGCTTGTTTACTGTCTAAGCTGTCGGTAATATCAGATGTTATTGTCTTGGTAACCCGGAGGACTCGGAGAAGACAAGCTGTTTCACGATAGGAGGATAACCAAGCTCACATTTCAGGTTGTAACTGTCTACAAGTAGATGAAGTTGATGTGTAAGGAAAAATCATTGTCCGCCAGCGTTAAGACGAAAACATGAACAAAATGTTTGTAGGAGAGAGCACAGTGATGCTAAAAACATGTTATGGGAGTGTTTGAGAGTATGTGTGTGTGTGTTTGTGTTTATGTGCGCGTGTGTGTGTGCATGTGTGTGTGCATGCGTGTGTGTTGCATCATCTATAAGAAACAAGTTTAAAGACAAAGATAGACACAATGATTTCACAAGATCTGTATTTCCTAAAGTTTGTTGTGACTGTCGTTATATCACTTGTTTTTTTTTTTAAAAAGCTGATTTTTTTTTTTGGGGGGGGGGGGGATAGAGGAAGTAACTCTTGAAGTATATCTCACCACCTAAGAATTGTCTCCCTTCTCGCTGGACTAAAAATAATAACTAGAAAATTTAAAGATAGAAAACAATTTAATTGTCAGTGTAAAGAGATAATCCCATGTGGCATGGTGGACGAGGGCAATACTTTGTTGTCACAGTAAACCCTCCGTGACGACCTTTGCTCAACGACTGTGACGTGCGACCGTTTGTTCCGCTGTGACGTCGCTGCCAGTCCACAGGGAGGCTTAGTCTCAGTCCAGTGAGTACAAGCAGCACAGGCGTTAAGTCAGTCATGCGTGGCGGCACGATGTCCTCCCGAGGGTTGCTGATGGCGACAGGATGTTGACCATGGACCTCATCGTGCGTTGGTTCAGTTTAACTACATCGGTGTTTTGTGGTTTTAGTGGTGGTTGTGGTTTTAATGGTGTTATTGTCTTCATCAAATACAGTCACGGACCAGCAAACCGCGATGATTGGGGTCCAAACCTCTGCGTAGGTGGTCCGGGATTAAATATTTTAACTTTGGAGCAACGTGAGGTGTGAATGACAGACAAAAGTGGAATTAACTTTAGTGTACACAACATACATGAAGTACAGCTCCTAGTCGATCCTTCACTTTCTTCTCTCTGGTATGTCTATATTCTCCGTCTGCATCGCCCCTCCCACTTCAACACGACTTTCCCACGGTGGTGTGGCTGTTGGCGTAGATACGGTACGTGAGTTAGGGAATGTCCTGTCCTGACTTGTACAAACACTTCTGTTGTGCTACTACCACTACTATCACCACTTCTCACAACTACCACTCCACCATCACTGTCGTTGTTACATCCACGACCTCACCCACATTCTCAGATATTTGATTTGTTTGTTTGTTTAATTGTCGTTGTTGATCCTGTTCTCGTTAACGGTGCTGCATTGACTGGGCAGTACAAAAGACGGTTTTTAAATGAACCGTTTTACAACAAATTTGACCTCAAATATTTCACAAATTAAAAAAAATTTCTTGGCGAAGTCCTTTAAAGTGTCCTTTAATTTGTCTTTTAGAAAAGAACAAGTATTCCTCCGATAACCTCGAGTACTCCATTGGTCTATGTAAGAAATACCGTTGATCGTTGATTGCCTCATTGAGACTTAAACAGATCGTTGCTTTGAAAACAAGCCAAGGTGTCCTTTAGCAGCAGAAAATCATCCTCGTTGACCAGGAATTTCATTTACTCGAATGGAGGGATTTAAAAGAATGATTTTGCCACTCATCTCAGCAAGATGACAATAACAATGACTCTCGATGACTTTCTAAGATCCATGGTAAGAGTTTCCAGTGCCGTGTGAAGAACATCCCGAGCTTCACTTCAGACCTTAGAGTGGAAAATTGTTGAGCAAAGAGAATAGAATAATGAGAACTTCGTCACACAAATGGATTAGGAAACAGAGTACATCAGGGTTTTTTTTTCTTTATCCGTGGTCCTTAGTTTGCTCTCTCGCAACATTTTTTGTCCCGGCAAACCCAGATCTTCCTGTACACGTGACCAGTCCTCTGTGTAGTCCGATCTGATTGTGGAGGCAAACTATTTGCTGCTGGTGATCGATGGGTTTGAAGATGGGGAGCGATCTGAGGCGGTTTAGAATTACGCTTGGCTTGCTAACGGAAATAGCCAGAGAGAGAGAGACGGGAGGAGACTACGCTCGTCTCCCGGGATGAGCACGACACTTTTTTCAATCAGCATGATCGTGGTTGTGGTCGTCTCTGGTACCTGAGGGCATCGCCTCCGGCTCCCACAGCATGCCATTGTTGTAGTGGGTTTTTTCCCTCGTCAAGGGATCACTTCCGTGGTATTCGAATGAATCTATCTTTGTGAAATATCTGCAGATACCGCTCATGTTGATTTATTTGAAAAAGCATCGCTAAACCACTCTTCAGTTAACGAGATCATCGTCGGACGATTTGAACAACAGGCCGCTGTAGGAGTTTGTGAAGTGCAGCCCTCCACACCAGGAAATCGCAGCATCCTCTTCAGTGAAGCTGGGGACTGGGGCAGGGGGGCAAGGGACGTGTGGGCAAGGGTTTGGTGGGCAAGGGTTAGAATTCTTGTGGGCGAGATACCGGAGATGATGGGTTGCTCTGCGGTTAATAACCGTATACGTCATATCCTGAAAGGAGAACCTCCTCTCAATCAAGCACCTTGTGTTCATATCTCGCCCTTTGCTGTATGGATGTCTAATGGAGGCGGCTGATGGTTGGCCGCGTGCTGCTGACGCCTAGGATAACCTTTTATCACAACCTGGGTACACCACACTCTTTATCTCACCCGTAAAAAATCCCATTAACCTTTTCCCGTATCCGCTTTGACCAGCCACCGCCATCTCCATGCGTGTGGTCCACTTTGATGGCGAAACCCCAGCATCCGCCAAGCTTTGTGCTCGGGCTGATACGCAAACGTGCCTGGGTCTGTTGACGTTTCTCAGGAGACCAGGAACCAATCGTCTGATGGGAATGAATCATCGCTATATGCGCCATCAGTGTCTACATGGAACCAATTATTTTATAGGAAGTGCAGAAGGAACACAGTAGTCCGCCCAGTCTGCAGCAAGATGGCGCAGATTCTTAAAGACGTCCAGTTTGTACCTCCAGAAGGGGAAAATATCCGACTTTCTTTTGAAAATTTTTATGGCATGATCAAGATGAAGTAGACCCAAGCATTTGGGGATAAAAATGTGGAAATGTGATGAGGCAATGGGTACTTGGTTCAAAAGTCCTTTAAATGTCGGCTGCAAGCCAAGAGGACGTAATTCAGAAACAGGTTCAGTCCTTTGAACCTTCACACCGACCCCTCACAGTTTATTCACAACTTGAAACATTTATCTGCCGTTCTGTTTTGCATCTTTGTCATAACGGCCAGCTGCATCTCTTCTAAAGACAACGGTTTACGCCCAACGTCTAACCCAGGACCGTTAATATTCTGATTTGAGATCGTGCCGCCCAGCCTATTCATATAAGGAGACAACAGGTCTTCCAATTTCCAGATTTGACAAAAGACAGGGAGAGGTGTCCATCGTCACTTCACATCAGACTGTCGTCTTTACTTATCTCTAGGAAGCACATATATGCAAATGAGAGAAAGAACGGATACTGTGGCACATAGATTTTCCTTTTTTTCTTTTAGTTGTTTTGACCCGAAAGCTGTTCTTAGAATGAAGATATAAATCAGTTTGACTGGTAGCCCGGTTGTACCGACTGCATTGTTGTTCACTTCACTCCATACTCCACCTTCTGGCTTTATTTGTTATGATCTCATCCTCATCCTCATCATCATGGTTTGTAATTAGCTGTCTATATTTATTTATTTGATGGATGCAACAGTCTTCAGAGTGGCAATATGGATTATTAAGACTGCTTATTTTTTCAGGGTCGCTCCAAGCCCTTTATAAAGATCATCAGCTTAGCAGCCAGGTAGAACAGCCTTGAAGAGGTGATTGGTCGTCATTCAAGCGGCACCAGAGTTATCCTTCTTGAAGATGATGGACTGGGACAACGGCACTATTATGTGGACCACCGTGGGAGAGGCAAACCTAACGGAGATGCCATACTCCACCAACTCGAGTCCACCTGTCGAAGAAACTCCGAAAGGTGCGAACATCGCATCACCCATCGTCATGTTTCTGGCAGGTGAGAGACTGTTGCCAGGAGGTCTGACAATTTTTTTAATTTCTGGAGTAAGAATAAACATGAGCACAAACAAAGAACAGTTTAAGAAATTTCCAGAGTTTGGCTTTTCGAGCATTTAGTTTAATGTTATGGTGTAAGTCATTTCTCCATTCTATCCATCCATCCAGCCTGACATTTTTATATACATTCAAGGTTGCATAGATCGTTCTCTCTAACAAGCAGCTTTGTCACGTGTCAGGTCTCCTAGGCAACGTGCTGGCGCTGGTGGTGCTGCACAAGACGCGGACGGAGATCCGCAGCATGATGTTCTACACTCTCGTCGCCGCCCTCACCTGGAACGACCTCATCGGCATCGTCCTGACCTCACCCGTGACCTTAGCTGCCTACATCAACGGCCGCGAGATGCCTGCAGTCGACCGACTTTGCCGCTTCAACGGCTTCGTCATGGTCTGCTTCGGCCTGTCCACACCGCTCATCGTGTGCACCATGGCCATCGAGCGCAGTCTCGCCCTCAAGTGCACCTACTTCTACTCCAAGTACTGCACACCAGCCTCGGCTCGCATCGTCGTGGTGGCGCTGTGGGCGTTCGTTCTGCTCTTCGGGGCTTTGCCGCTCTTCGGGTTTGGGACGTACTCCCTGCAGTACCCGCGGACCTGGTGTTTCCTCGACTTCCGCTCCTCCCTGCCCCTCGACATGGCCTACGCCTATGCCTACGCCATCGTCAACCTGCTGATCGTGGTCCTGATGACCTCCTGCAACCTGGTAGTCATGGCGACGCTGTGCCAGGTGAGGGACAGCCGCCGGAAGCACTCCAGCGCCAGCCTCAGCAGCTCGCTCCTGGCCACTGATGTCGTGGATGAGAAGGTCCGATACATGCGGCGACGAAACCAGCGAGACGTGGAGCTGCAGATGATCTGGCTCGTCTGCGCCATCACCACCATCTTCGCAGTCTGCTGGGTGCCACTGATGGTAAAAATCAGCCCATCATCATCATCATCATGATGGTCGTCGTCGTCGATCCCCTATGTTCTCTATATGCTACTTTTTTCAAGAAAATAGTTTATCCATTTTAAAACTTTCGTACAGATTACATAAATCTGAATATGTCTTCCCCAAACGAGAAAGACTGTGAGGCGAGTGACAACAAAATGTTTATCCAATGCCTCGTTTGTTGCCCGCAGGTTCACATCCTCCTCACCTTGTCCACTGACAACCAGGAGCCCGTGCTGGGCCTGGTGGCCATCAGGCTCGCCAGCCTGAACCAGACCCTCAACCCCTGGCTGTACGTCATCCTGCGGAAGGCCCTGCTGGCCCGCCTGCGCCGAACCTTCACCCGCTGCGTGCAGTGCGGTGACGACGACAGCGAGGACAGCGCCTACCTCCGACGCCATCGCTTCCACAACTACGCGCCGCAGCACAACTTCAAGCAGTACGAGGGCCAGCCGCGCGGCTACGTTCACGTCCGCAACCAGCTGTGTCCCAGCAGCCAGTTCGTCGGCCGTCAAAACGAGGCGGTGTCGTTGTCGGAAGGCTCCATGAGGTCTGGCGACCGCAACTCCCGGGGGTCGAAGAGCAGAAGCAGGAGCAGAAGCCGCAGTGCGGGACGTCACTCCTCCGACTCCGACCGGCCGAGCAGGAGTTACGCCGCAGACACCGCCCACCTTTGCTCCGCGTGCCGAGCGCACGCTCTGATGTCCGCGCATGCTCCCAGACGGTGCAAAGCAACCGGAAGTCCACCACCAGGCTCTTTCACAGGCTCACCCCAGCCCGCCTGCTCCGGAAGTACTCAAAACAGCGGAGGTGTTGCCGTGCAGCATCCTGACGCGAGGTCTGTAACGGACAACGTTGCTGACGCCCAGTCTGACGCCTTCTCCGAAACGCCTGACGGGATCTACGTCGACCTGTTCCGTCGTTTGCCGGATTCCAGCCTCATGGCATCCTTCCAGGTGCAAGACCCCACCCGGCGCCCTCCCGCCGCACCGGAACCGGAAAGTAAATTCTGCCGACAGGCCCGCGACTTGGGTCCCGCCACTCCGTCCGTCAGCGAGACGGATGACCACGGGTACGGGTCAAGGGTCAGCAGCGATTCCTCCAGGACGTCCTCGTCTGAAGCGATTGGGATGCCGATCTGCGGTGCAGGAAGGTCGCCCCATGATGAAGTGGTTGTTAATGTCGGTGATGGCCGCGACAACGAGGCCGTTGGTTCTCACAGTTCCGGCCACGACGATGTCTCTGCTGCCGGTGTTAATGATGATATTGCTGATGATGAAGGTTCTACCTGTGGTCCTGATGGTCGGTGTAGCACAGGTGGGGGGTCGCTATCCAGCTCTGACCGCAACACCGTCAGTTGTAGGCAAAGCTCGCCGGGTACGTCAACTGGGCGAGGGTGAAATTATCTAAGATCACAAAAGTTTTGTCAGGTCATGGTATTAAAAAAACGCAGAAAACTGTAATCTTCAAACTACAGTTTAAAAATCAAATGGATGAGATGTTTTACATCAATCCATTTCTTTTAAAGAACTGCTCACCTATCTTTCCGGTCTTTAAACACTGGAATGAACTGTCTGTGCATGTAGCTCTGTGCCAGCTGTGTATACTGTCTTTCTATGTACATGTTGTACGCTGGGTTTTTGAACTTAGAGGTCTTTCTTAACTGGACAAAGTCCCAAGTGTTACCTCCAAAGTGCCACAAAGTCAAACAAAATGGACAAATGTATTGACAGACAAGTTTGAACTTAGCTCACAGCATGTGGACCAAAGATCCAATGTTCCAAATGTTTTCCCCAAAACTGGGTTTCATTGGACCTTTACACACAACTTGGTCAAACTTGGTCAAACATTTGCCCATTTAAGAAGGGTCTTTAGCAGAAGATGATAGATATTTAGGGTCTGAGCTTTATCACGGCATTCTCTTGAAATTTCTGAGAAACGAAACACAAGATTCTGTGACCAGATATGTCTTCGTAATAACTATTTCTGATCTCTGCTCCAATAATTTGTGGTTTCCCACCCAGGCGAAACAAAATCGTAAATAGTACTTTATTTACAATATCTTGGTGTTTTCAGTCTCTTATGAAAGACTGTGTGATATGAAGATTACAAGGAATCATTGAGATCCGGTTGTGAGATAAATTAATGAAGACTGTTTTGCTCTTCATTCGATTTTTATTCTTAATGTTCTGATTACTGTCTTTCTTCCATGGACACAGATTGTGCACTGATGCGAGCCGACTACTTGGTATTTCAGTTGGACTTCACTTTGCACACAAGGACACAAAAACATTTATTTTGATGAAGGGAGTGTCTGGAACTGGGCTGGCCCCTCGTCTGAGTGTGAAAGTTATGTGTCTATTATTGTTATTTGTTTTTATATTTCCAGTGTTCATCCTTTTTACACAGCACTTATCTTTCATTGTATGCACTAACAGTGCAGTATGTTATTATATTCTGCTTTCATCGTGACTACTTTCCGGAAGTTTGCTTTGGTAATTCTGATTTTCTGACCAGTCAAAGTAAAAACTGTTTATAAAAATGTATGTAAACAGACATTTTGAGCTACTTTATCCTAAAATGTTATTTGTATTTTAAACGGTTTGGCTTAAAGAAAAGTAATTTTTATAATGAGTTCGTTATTACCGTTTTAATAAATTTTTAATTAAAAGAAAGCTTACCAACACTTTTCTGTAAAGTATTTATTATTGTGATAAGCGATTTGTTCTAATAACTGCTTTTGGTTTGTAAGTTTTTTTTGTGTGGACCTGTCTTCTCATCGCTCCAGATCAGAACAGTTAAAAACTTTCCTTGTCCTTGTCATCAACAGTTTCGCCATCCTTGGATCTCTGTCATACCTGTGCTATAAGTATTTCAGAGTGTAAGGTAGGGCTAACGAACAATACATATAAAAATGAAGTCATCCTCAAACTTTTGGTTAGGTTAGAGAAGTTGTTTTTCTCGGGGCCAGTCATTGTGACACTGGTCTCCTCTCTCTTTGTCTTTGCTTTCCAGACCATGTGAAGGGTCAAATATCGGGTCAAGAGATGTGTCTACTGTGGGAAGTATGCTGCGCCACAAGGGTTTCGAACCGACTCAATTCAACTACAGTAATAACTAAAATAGACAATAATGGGTTAGGGTTATATTCAACAAATATTGACACTCTTTGTCTCTCTCTCTCTCACACACACATACGCAGAAAGAGAGAGGGAGGAAAAAATTGTTGTGGTGCTAATTATAGCATAATATTGATTGTGATGATGAGGTTCTCTCTCCACCCTCCCCTCCCACTCCTTTTAAACTGATTGTGTAGCCAGACAAAATCAAGCATCGCTCGTTGATTGCCTTTAGTGTTTGGTAATTACCGACATTATCCGTGAATCAAACATGGCGACATGCTGATGACTTCTGCTGTTTCCTTCTTTTGTCACTTTTTTGAAATGTAGCTTACTCCGATATTTCTACTTCTGCTCTTTTTCTCCTTCTCCTCATCGTTCTCCTAACCATTTTCATCAACAACTCCTTTTCGTTCCTTATTTATCCCTCAATTGTTATTCATAGGATAGTTGGGTAATTTCTTTGTTTGAGAAATACACAAATCTCAGCCATGATGTGTAGTGCTTCCCCGACTTAGAATCTTGGTTTAGGGAAAATTGGATTGTAAATTTCTCAGTTATAAATATAGCTGATCAGTCTGAATGAAAATCTTTTCTATAACAGCGTAGATGTAGAAGATTTGTTGGTAGGAAAATTACCTTTTACATTCTAACAAAATTTGCTTTATTTTAGAAAGATGTTGTATTGTAATTTTCTGATCGACGCTCTTTCATGTGCCTACCACAACACTGGGTGAAACAACATATAAGCATTTACCAATTTTTTATATATTTACCAATATCATGTTTCTACATCTTGACGACTCGGCTGGTCCGAATAATCTGTGCATGCTTTCAGTGTGTTCGCTGGCTTGTGTGCTTGTGAGCTGAAAATTGTGTGCAAGTGCTCAAGGAAATTTGAAATAAAGAATCTGTAACGAAAGTAGTTTTCCTAGAAAATTGGTGAAATTTGTGCCTGAGGTGCGTGTGGCTCGTGCGTCCATGGACTTTGTGAGTTTTGTGTGTCTGTGCATGGACTGTGTTCGTGTGTCTGTGCGCACCTGCGTGCAAGTTTATTCAGGAAGGAAAGAGAGAGAGAGAAATATAAATAAACAAATCAATGACTTTATTTGTTAAGACATCGGTGTATAAAACGAAAGGGATAATCACTGCAGATCATTCGAAAAATTTTATAATACATAAGGGACTCGTAAGTTCTTATCATCTATACACAATTATTATGTACATTGTTAAATAACTCCTGCTTGGGCATAAGATTGCACAGAGGTGGGGAGGAAAGGAGAAAGGTCTACGAAAAAAAAAAGGAATAAGAGAAGTACAGTTATGAAAAGACAGAAGAGAGAAGTATCAGGCTATTGAAGAAAGATAATAATGTAAGAACTACGCTCAACTCTGTTGCTTCCCTTGAACACACACTGGAGTATTTTCACAGGAATTTTAAGTTTTGGAAAATGTTTATTTTAAAATAAATAAATTGAATTTGACAGTTTTATCATTATTAAATTTTCTGATCCTAGTTAATCCTCTATGCAGCCATTTTCCAGCTAGTTTTATTGGCGGAAAAAAAACAAGGAAGATAATTATTTTTAATTTTTGTTAGTTACAGAGTTACTGGTCTTCAAAAAAGTTTTATTTATTTTTATTATTATTATTTAATTTTATTTTTTTTTGGTCTCACATACACATGGGGAGAGATGTGTAAATATGAATCTCATTTTAGGCTTAAACAAAAATCAATATTATTGTATTTCTTCTTCTCGTGTGAACTTGTTGAGTGTCTCTACGGGAGACAACCACAATACACGTAACCTTTTTTTAGAATAAGCGGCATTTATCTCCCTTACACGCGAAACTGTTCCGTCTCAAGACTAACATTACCCGTCAAAGGAGGACTGGCGCTAATATTCCCCACGTGTAACCTCACAACTAATCCTTGTTTTGACAAAATTAATTTTTTTTACAAACAGAATTTTCACACTCGTGACCTAAATATAGTCTTGCATATCACAGTCAAAGCCACAACTTTGGAAAGAGCGATACTTCTAAAGAGCTTTTTGCGCCGGACAAATATTGTCGAAAATATTACTATACCAAAGTTTTAATTGAGGACATTTCAAAGAAAATATGCTTTCAGAATGCTATTCTAGAATGTGTCCTAGACCGGATGGATTAGAAGACGGACAAAATTGTTCAAAGATTCCTCTGTGTGAAAGAGTGTTTACATGTCTATGAAGAGAGTATCCTGCAAACAAATCACAATCGAGGAAAGAAAAGAGAATCTATAATATAGATATAATATATATATTACAGACTTACACAAGACTAAGGGATGTCCTTTAAACCCATACCTTGCAGATGTACATCCAGATGCTGTGTTCCTAGAACGAGAACAAGATGGACCGCTGTATTTACACGGAAATCTGATTTCACGAGGCTAGACAAGAGCAAAAGGCCGAAACCAAATTGTCGGTGATTGCATTGTTCTGTCGCATTTTCCTTTCCTCTGTTTTTCAATTGCAGACGAAGCTACAAGAATCCGTTTCGTACAATTTCACCTCTTGCGTGCAGTGGGAGCATTGGACCTCAGATACTCTAATGAAACGTAATAGACCTGACCATTAAAGAAACATTCCACTCAGAATGCCAGTCTACCCCAGACATTTTATTCTGTGTTTCTCGCGATCCCTTTCTCTCTTTCCTTGTCTTCTTCTTCTTCTCGAATTCTCTCCCTCTCTCATTCTCTTAGTCTCTATGGTTAAAGAGATGTTTTAAGGGCTACAGGCTGGAGGTAGTGGGGAGGACAAGTCGGCCCCATCCCTCTCAAAGTGAAGAACTGGAAAAGAAAATTGGATCTGTGTCCGCTAGCGCCTATTTGCTGGGGCAATCAGCATCCAGTGATTGAGTTCCTTTGACAAGAAGGCCATTGCCTGGCAAAATATACACAGCACCAGAATGAGTCTCTCTCAGTCGTTTAGCCACCAGGACTCCAAGAATGAACTCACGACCTTGACCGGCTGAGGGTTCATGACATCGAAACATGTTTTGTCAAAACTAATTCCTGCTGAAGGAAAAACTAAAATAGTTACACTAGCCAGTGACAGAGATTGTCGTAAAAAATACTGATTTCGTAGTAAACAAAAACAGACATATACAGTTAATATTTTAATTTAAAAAATACACTGCATGACGGAATTCGCCGAAATCACCATGTTTTTGCTGCATCAATACAAATGCAAGAAGTGTTTGCAGACTGCGCAGGCAGTTTGTTAAAAATACTTTATAAGGAATTCAGTTGTCAACTTTTCTGTAAACAAGACAGGAGACAGACCAGACTTACAACAGGATAAAGTGAATTATAAGACGATTTAAAAATAAAATTGTGGGTGTTCCTGCGCAGATACAGAAAAACACTGTGTGTGTGTTTTGAGACTCACTTCAGAATTGATAATCGAGACGCAATTAAATTTTGGGGGCAAAATATCATTGATAACAATTGTACCCCTATTAGGAAAGTTTGCTCAATCCTCCTGCTTCTGCTCTTCTGGATGCGACTGAATTATTTACTGAAAGTAAAAATTGGAGTTTTGATGGTCTGAAAACGGCGCAAAAGAGCGAGGGTGGACATTTGATTCGTTTTGGTCGAAACTGGACTGTTTCCACATTTGAACAGAAACTAAACAGACAGACTAGTTCTTGTTCTCCTGTCTGCTAGTCACCTTCTGAACGGTCCGCTGTTTGACTTTGTCCTTCTCTCTCTCTCTCTTTCTATTTTTTTTTTCTAGTGGGTTAGTTAACTATTTATATTATAATCTGTTTATTGGTGTTTCCATTGTTTGAAATAATTTAAGGTAACACTGATCTGTACTTGAACTTCACCCGAAATAGCTCATCCAGTTGTCGGTGGACGGTGTTTGGAGACAAACAGGAGACAAAATAATCTTCCACAAACATCTCAGAACCACCTACTCTTCCGGCATTTTTTCCCAATCTCCTACCCTCTAAAAGTAGCAGTGATAAATTCTTAATATTGGAAGTAAATTTGAAAGGTCGACAACAAGTTGACAAGAGTTGGAAAGTAAACAGCTCTCTTGGCTTACTGCGCAGGTCTGTCGGAGAGTAATCGTGTTTCTATTTCAAGAAATATATTTACTTTTTCTTGTTTGTATGCCCTGAGGCATCGATTGTGGATTAAATGCATCATACGTCGCCTGCTGAAAATCAAATCTTATTCTTCCTTTTCTCTCTCCTCCTCTCTGGCGGTCCGGTGGCGCAGCGGTTAGCGTGTGTCGCCAATACAGTGAGAGTTGGCTGTCCTGGGTTCAGCTCTCGTCTCGGGCATGCTGATCTTCGAGTTAGATAAAACATATTTATATGTTGAAATTATATTTTAAAATTAAATTTATGTGTTAATTATAATTTATTTCCCGTCTTAGTTCCGTGAGCCTGTCTATGCTGCCGCCGTTGATAAAATGTCGACCGGTGGAGGACATGTATCAGAGTTCTGTACAGACAGGATAGATGTCTTCCTCGCCCTGAAGCGGCACTGCGCATGTCAGATCGACAACGCCCACAACGAACTTCCGTTCACGGCTTTTCAGTGCCAGAAGCTTGTTGGTTTTTCACAACAGGAGAGCCTCAGAATAAAAAGTATTTCTGGTGCTTACTGAGCTGTATACGAGTGCCGTGCGAGCAAAGAAAGGAAACAACGCCTGTCATCTTTTTTTTATTTCCATTCTGCGACCAAAGAAGCAGAAGTCTGATGGAAGTACATGTACTCTTTCACCCGTTCTTTGTAGACACGTGACAACCGTTTTAACGTTGAAAGGTTTGTGCTTTTGTACAGTTGTCACTGCTGTCGGAAAATTTCTTTGTTTTGCTGAAAGTGCAAGACTTGTCTCTACTGTTAAAGTGACTGGATAACAATTGCTTTTGAAATATTTTGAGTAAACTCTTGAGGTCTGTGTGGGGACAAAGTTCGCACGGAACGTTTTAACAAAGTTTTACACACTGCACATCCTTCATCTCGCTATCCACGGGCACAAACAAGAAACTTGACTGAGAAGAAAATGGCATCCACGATCTACTTTTTCTCTTGGTTACATAATCTATAGAATTTCTTTTTGTTTGAGTTTTTCCTTCTATGAATTTAATAATGCTGTTTTCTGTATATTTAAGTGTTGTATACTCTTTTTTCTGTGTGTAAGATTATTTTCTTGCAAAAGTTATCAAAAGCAATGCTAATCATGATATTAAAAGCTTCCAAACACAACCATGGGGAAACAACTCAAGTGATCATCTCATCACCAGAAGTGAGGTTGTCTTGGTCTGTCATTGCGTTGTGGAGTTCTGCCCTCGCTTTTTCCTTTCTTGCTGTTTGGAGGCAGGTCCCGAGAAGTTCAATGTGTCCTTCAAGGAACTGCACCCTAGAAACCAGTTCTTTTCCTAAAACAATCTACATAGAATATTTGTTAAACATAAGCATATTGTACATGTCACAATTCTACACTAACATGAGCTGTGAGAATATATTTTTTTAACCTGAATAAGAACTGGAATTATGCTCTCCGTGCAGACACGTGACACAATTTGCTGATGACTACTTCATCGCCACTTGATGTTTGTCCTAACCTCCACATTTTTGTCCAACCAGGAAGAAAGCAGACAGGTGAACCGACATGAGGGAATACAAATCGCACAATTTGCGCAAACACTTTCAAAAACATTAAACTTTTTCTACATCTTCAGCTCAAATACTGTGATAGCGGGTACAGATAGCTTGGATTCGTCGCCAGGCAACAATTTATCTTCCGCATCAACGAAGAGATTATAATTTTTTTCAGAGTGTAAGCTCATCAATGAAAAATAATTTTTCAGGGCACAAGACGAAACTGTTCTTGCAATATTGATAGAAATCAATGATGTGGTGAAATGACCGTATTCTGTCAACATGATGTATGAACCTAGATGTATTTGTTTTTTAGCACAAGCTGAGCAGATTTTTCAATGAAATGATGTAGTTGTTGTCACATTCAAAAACCGTTGTACATTTTCGGTTTAAAAAAAAAAAAAAAAAAAAAAAAAAAACGAGTGCTGCTAACTCTGAATCACCAGGATTTTTTTTTTTTTATCAAATTTTCGCTGGTTTTGTCATGGAAGTCCGAGGAAACTCGTCCACACGAGCTAATTAGCGTCGTTCAAGTGTCTCGTCAGTGTCTTCCCGCCATCTCATAGGTTCCCGGATGAGCACAGCTCAGCCTTTTGGTTCTTTCTCAGTGACTGGAGTCTTGTCAAAAGTTGCAGACACTGAATGGCAGTCGCTGGAGTGTGGACGGGACTTGGCTACAGCGACTACTCAAGCGTGGATTGCTCCGGGCTCCAGCATTTCAAAAGCTGGAAAAATCCCATCCGCTTGGAAAATACCAGAAACAGTTTTCAAAGTCCCTCAACCGGTAAAACTAAAAGAATCTCCAATAACCGAGAGAAGATCGGAGAACTTTCTGCTCACTCAGAAGGCGGAAGAGACGGAAGAGAGAGAGGGAGGGGTGAAGAAAGGTGGGAGGATGAAGAATTAATTTTCACACCATTAACAACTAAAAACATAATATTTAAAACGTAGAAAGCGGAGAAATAATAACTTTCACGAGATCTGAACCTAAGACACTCAATCGTTGTACTAGTGACAAGCGGTTGTTGATTGCGCCCCCTGTTGGGGAGTTGGAGGCGGAGAGAGAGAGACAATGGAAGAAAGATAGAACTCACAAAGATTTACCAAGTGAACAAACTGCTCACAGAAAAGGATTGGTCTTAAAGGTTACATCACAGAAGGAAGCTAAAATTCGGAGAAGACATTTTCGTGCTGACGAAAGTTCATCGCTCCTAACAAGCAGCATACAAACTGCACATAAAACTGCACTTATCCAACATCTCAGGCGCCTTGCTCACCAAACTACATAACATCATCACAAAGAAGCAGACATCTTTTATCTACACAGCTTAGTGCAGCAGACATCGTAGTGAGAAAACGGTTTTTGGTGATGGTTTCAACAGTAAAAGCTGTTTCAGCGATGGACCGTGCTTCAGAAGGTCTGGATGAATCTCCTGTATTCACCAGTGGATGTGTGTTTGTTAATAACTATTTAGCCTGGTCACTAGCTTCAAGCAAAACTTTCTTGGTGATGTACACACTCCACATACAGTGATTTCTGAGTAACTGACCATGTACTCACCCACACGATCTGATTAGAGAGAAAATATGAAAGTACAGAGGTTACAGTTCTGAAAATGCATGTAAAGTAATAGACAGATAAATAATAAATAGATCAATCCAGTTTTGCATTTACATAATTTTTAAGCTCGTTGTGATTTTCTCACTTTCTTTAAAAAACATTTACCCATTTGTTGACAAATATTCAGGATATCAAATATAAAGTTCACGAAGTACGACCCTTGCCCTACGCATGGAAATAATGTTTATAGTTTTCTCGAGACTTGAAAGCCGAGACACCGTAGGAAAAAGAAGACATGAAGATTGGAATGTAAATACACAAGTGAAAAACTGTGTCTCCACTTGAGTTGCGCAGTGTGAGGAGTAAACTGACATAAAAAAATGATTCTAACATTCTTTGATAGTCTCTAATTGCATCATCTTTTTGTGTGAAGTTTATTTACTTGAGTATTGTGCCGTAAACACTTTTTTGCAAATTGTTTCTCTGCCCCTGTTTCTCTCTTTTTTTTGGAGGGGAGTCAGGGGGCACAACCAGCAGTGGATTGTCTCCCTTACTTCTATGTTTTGTCATGATATCAAGTCATGAGGGACTCTGTAGAAACTTTAACGAAAATGTGCGATTTTGAAATTGTTTCTTCGACTTTCTTGTGTCTCTTAAACTCTTAGTGAAGTAGAAGAACTCTTGTCTCACCATCACACAGATGCTAAAACAATTTTTTTTTTTTTTTGTCGAATTCATTCTGTCCTGACTTTAGAAAGGAAAGATAAGATAAGCACCTTTAAAAACAGTTTAGTTTTATCATTCAGCAAACCTCTGGTTCCCTTTCAAACAAGTCTAGTCAGTAACTTAGAAGTTTTCCAACAACTAACAACAAAAAAATTTCATAAAAAAGCTTTTCTGCATTAGTGTACCAGGAAGCTCCAGTGTTTATTACATTGGGTGACAGAGAAATAAGATTGTACAAGACTCGGCGAACGTGTAATAAACTCTGTTTAGTGCTGCTAAGACTATTGCCTGTCTAATCACAATGCGGCACATTGTGTAAAAACAAGGGAGAGAAGTGCAGCCAGGGTGTAAACTTCAGACCATGGAAGTGCGAATTGTCTTTCCCGGATTTTCGCCGGCTATTTATCCATGTTTTTCGGTGCTTTTTGTGTAGCTGGTGGCCATCTTATCAGGCATTTCGCACGGACAGGGTGATGAGATATGATGCAATAAAAATGGGGAGATTATTCTATTTGATGACCTGTCCTGGAACATTTGTTACGTTTCCGAAACATTAAGAAGACATTATTGAAGGGAAATGACAAATTATTGCACATTTCGATTTTTCCTGCTCTCGATACAAGCTGCACTGAGGTTGTGCTGATCATCTTAACTACTAGAGTTATCCACCCTGCACACAAGTATAGTGAGAGGACGCTAGAGAGAAACTGCTGTATTCTCTCCCCTTTGAGGATGTGAGTTCTCTCCTCCGCATCCTCAGCCCCCTTTGCTGGGAATTATTTCTACTGCCAATGATCGTTTTTCAACCAGTCTGGCCAAACGTGTCCAAACAGACTTGTGGCGACATTTTTTTCCAGACGATAATAAAGTTTCTCAGAGAGGTAACTCTGCTTGTTCAGTACGCAAAGTAATTGATGGGGAAAAAAATTAGTATTTACCAAACATAAAGCAGAATTTTCTGGTTGCATGTCTTAGTTTGAGCATTCAGAAAATGCGGGGAAGAAAAACAAAAAGAAAGTTGAATAATCTGTCTTGATGTTAATGGCTGAAGTCATTCGTTGTTGTCTTAAGCGTTTATTTGTCTACATCCAGACAGAAGAAATGTTTACAATATTATTCAAAACAACCGCATGTAAACACTATTACACGACTGTCATTTAAAAGTATAAAAATCGACAACAGAAAAAGAACACGAGGTTTCTTGGTGTTCAGTTCTCAAACAGCTCAAATAAACAACTGCTTCGATATTTCGGTCGGGAGAGTTGTGAATGGATGTGTTTGTTACCCCCAGTCCCACGTCCACCATTTCACAATCTGAAGCATTCTGCTCATGCCCAATGGCCGGACTATTTCTTGGCAGTTTATGGACAGGCGTGGTCGTCAGCTTCCGGATCTCTCTCCTACAATAATTGCCATGGAATAGGATCCAACCGACCCACTTCTTTACTTGTGGGACAGCGGGGTCCTCACATGGGAGCCGCCAACCAGCAGGATGTAAAAAAAAATGATGCACAAATAAGCTTGTTTCCAGCGGAAATAGTTCCCTGGAATTGCACGGACTACCACACTACCATATTACAAAAGAGGTGAAATATGTTTTGACAGAACATTGAGGGTGGGTGGGATCAGTTGCGGGTTAGCAAAGGTTAAACAAATCACATTTAGGATTACTTCACAGACATAAAGACCTGTTCATGGCTGCTCTGGTCAGTCTGGAAGGCACCTTTGGGACTTTCTCATAAAAATAAAAACATGCAACACTCCTCGCTATAAAAGGCAAGAACGATCCAGAAAACAGAACTTGGGCTTCCATGTCAGAAGAAAGGATGGTGTTGATGAAGCCATGATGTCAATGCCCTTTAGACAACTCCATGTCCAGACGATTGGGAGTTCCTGTTGTTAAACAATGTCCTGAGCTTCTGTCGTTTGTAAAACCTTACACTTGCTTGTTTATTAAACTGTATCTGCAACGTGTCATTAGGGCAATAAATTCGTGAACTAGGTTAAAGAATTAAAAGTGAGATGCAGAGAAACTGGCGATAAAGTTTTTTTTATCTGTTTTTGCCTTTTGTCATCTTCATAGCAGCGAAGGTGTCTGGGCGCCTGGCTGCACATCACTCGGACACAAGTATGGCGACAGCAACAATGATCCAGAGCAGCAACAACTTTCTCAAAAGAGAAAGAAAGAGGGAATCAGCCTTCGATGAACCTCTCTCATGATACATCTGTAGAATAGCAATGACTCTTGAAGTTGTGAATAGAATATTAATGTTGTTAGTCCTGCGTGTTATTATAATATAATATTGTCCCTCAAATGAATATTATAAATGGCTGTGTGTGAATTAATTATACAATACATCCATATCGTATTCGATATTCGTCCACAGTGTTGCTTGGAATGGTAAAATGGACGTGGATCTCGACAAACACGATTATTTACAAAAATATTTGCCTGTAGCACTGAAAATATTGTAATGAAAGCAAACTAGTTAGCTAGAAACAGCAATAGCAGCAACTCCTGATGAGGATGCAAAGTTCATTGGCTGTAAAATAATATTTGTGATAACATCAGACAGGTCGTTTGCGAGCGAACTTTGCGCGAGGTCCTCTTGACCTCTGGAATCATGAGAACAAGGACCGTGTATACAATGGATTGCTGGCAGGATTGCTGTGGATTGCTGGCAGGCTGGCAAGACCAACGCCTGGCTCAGCACTTCCCTTTATACCAGAACACGATGACCTCTTTGAAAGCCAGAATCCGAAACCATAGTAATTTGAAGATAGTCTGAAATTATTAATGTCAGCAGAATACATATAAGTTTGTTGCTTGTACTTAATTTTCTTTTATGGAAAATTTATACCTCCACTGCCTCCTTCCCCAGCCTAGAACCAACCACCAACAGCGCAACAGGCTATAAAGTTTGAGAGCTCGCACCACGTACTTGTATTACCGGACTGCTGGCAGACGATTTTTTTTCCAGTTAACTGCTAAAACGAGGCATGAGACTACAAAGCTTCCGGTTTTGTCACATTCTTTGTTTAGGCTCGCCGAGACTAACAGCGGAGAACTTCGCAAGAGGCTAAGCATTGGTCTTGGCAGACAGACAACAATTCACCTTTACACGTCCATACTCGCACCGTCTGCTCGCTTTTCATCTGCATGACTATAGCGAAACCGGAAGCTCAAGCACTAAAGCCTCGTTCTAACATTTAACGGGGATATTTCGTCGGCAAGCCATCCATTCTATACACGGCTCTTGATTAAGAATCAATGCACAGTTTTTGGCACGATTCCATGCTAAGGGAAAGAAAGACTACTCTTAACCCCCTTACTTCCGGTCCAGACTAGGATGGCGCTGTAGGTCTGACTCCAGCCCGCTCGGACAAGTTCGTTGCTTCTAGATAAAACAGAGAAATGATAGATGACGTGCGCGAAAGCCAGACCAGACAGACTTCGTCCGTACTGACTTACTACCTCCTGGCCATGGTCAGCACTAGCGCAGCTGACCTATGACCCCACCTCCACCCCAACAGTCAAGTTAGTAGAAAAGTATGCTAGCGTGTTTTGTCGAGTCACGTGATCAGGTAACGGACATGATTGCAGGTGTCGCAAGATGGTGTACACCGCTGTCGTCAGCTGTAACAACTCGAGGAGACAGAGCGGGGGATTGGATGGAAGAGTTTCTGTTTGTTTGTTTGTTTGTTTGTTTGTTTGTTTGTTTGTTTGTTTGTTTGTTTGTGTCAAGAAACACAATTAATTGTTTGCTAATGTTGCTTGCTGACTGCATTAAGCTCACGTGATACCATCAAAGCCCTCGTAGATAAGAGTCAAAGCTGTTTACACATCCGTATAAAGAGCCGGCATTGTGGTCCAGCAGTCGGATGCTGTGAATACAGAATTATTTATTCCTTCCGTCATTGTCCATCGCAGGATAAACGTGTAGGCGCCAGACTTTGAGAAGGCTTTCAATGTAAGTGTTTCCTTATTTATTTGGAAATCCACACCGCTGTGTGAATTTATTTCACCTCTTAGCTAACCACACAGGGAAAGGTAAACTCAGAGCTGATGAAAGTCCAAGAGTTACTTGTATTCTAGGCTCGTACACAAGTGTAAGCAAAGTGTATAATGTGCCATACGAAGGTATTAAAACTTCATCAGTACATCCTATATCCATCACTTCAAACATATCAATCCTTTCACTTCCAACACATCAGTCCTCTCATTCCTTTTTTTCCCCTGTCTTTTCTCATCATCCCGCTCAAAGTCTGTCACGGAAGCTGCCCGATGTCGGAGGAGCAATAAATTAATTTTCTTTTCTTGTTCCGAGTATTTCTGACACGATGACATTTTTATTTGCAGCGGAAGACTTGAATTTAATTAAATCGTCGGCTGAAGTCTCGTCTTTTTTTTCTCCTCAACCGTAATATGTTTAATGGCGCCAGCTATCCAAGATACAGACACGAATTTTTCTGTTCATTGCTAATGAACACAAAAGATTTCTGATTCTCAGCCATCACCACCAACGCCACAACCACCAGCACAACCACCACCCCACCACAAAACTAGGGTTTGCCACGGTTAAAGTTAATGGAAGTGATGGTCTAATTAACATCGAACAAAACAACCACTTTCTTTATTTTATTTTATTTTATTTTATTTTATTTTATTTTATTTTATTTTATTTTATTTTATTTTATTTTATTTTATTTTATTTTATTTTATTTTATTTTATTTTATTTTATTTTATTTTATTTTATTTTATTTTATTTTATTTTATTTCTTTGTCACGAATTTGTAGACTTAGCTGATTCGAAAAAATGACATTTTTCAGAAACTGCCAACCGATAATCATCGATGGAAATCACGCCTGACGGTAAGGGATAGAAAGAAGATGCAATCGGATGTCGCCAGATCCACAAATCCAGCAGCAAATTGTTTTGTGGAGAAATAGAATGAAAAAAAAATATGACAGGGCATGAAAGATGGGCGGAAGAAGGGTGGGTGTTGACAGACGCATGCGATCCACAGAAACATAAGAATGAGAGACTCATTAACTGGCTCGGCACCTCCTCCACATTTTATTGTTTTGCTGTCTGGAATGGAGAGAAAAGAAGAAGGAGAAACTTGTAAAATATGTGATTTACATTGTAAGAGGAAACAAGAATATAAACCACGTACACATACACACTCACACTTAATAATGGATGGAAGCATTAGTGCGCCAAGTGCTTGCAGCACATTCATCACGGGAGCCACCAGCAAGAAGGTTGTTATTTATTGGGGTGGGAATCAAAGTTTGGCAATCACATCAGTACAAGCCTGCTCGTCCCTGCCCGCCACCCAAGAGACCTCAGTCTTCAGTTCGCAGCCTCGCGCACAAATAGTGAGAAACGAGGAGGAGACGGGAGACAAGCGGAGACAACCGCGAAGTGTATTGGAAATGAAGGAGAAATGAAAGAAAGATAGAGCAGGACAGAATTCAGACTGAGATAACTTTTAGATAGAAACGGAGAGAACGGGAATAGATACACACACCCACACAAGGGCTGACAACAACTAATAGATGATTGTGATGATGACGACGATGATGATGATGATGATTGTATCTTTCTACCCTCCCTTAGGATTTCGACGCGTGTTTATCCTTCGTATTCCCCGCAATTCCCCATTTCCGCCCTGAATGAATTATTATTGGCCTGTGATGTAAATTTGTCATCGGCGCATCGCTATACTTAACTCTTGGCAGTCACACCAGCGACATCAGCGACATCAGCGACAACCAATAACCCTTCAGTCAATCTTGGCGTGCTAATGCCCCGGACATTTCAGTTGCCCACCCCACCCTACCCTCCCCTCCCCTCCCCCACTGATCCCCACAACCTCCACATCTCTCTCTCTCTTGCATCCTCTCGCCTCCTCCCTCATCCGCCAGCCAGCCGTGGGCGGGGGATACAGTCGGCATCTGCGAGCACACATGACGTGCCGGCAACCACGTGGTCTGGAAACTTCTCGCCAGTCGAGAGTTCGACACCAGGGCGCGGGTCTGCATGGTGCTTGCTCCCATTCTGAGGAGTAGAACTCTCCTGTGCTCGTCTCCTTTTGCTCGAACTTTGACCTCAGGGGCGGCTGAGGACTAAAACAGATTCCACGCTGTTCATGGGTGGGCATCATCTCACCCAATGACTGTGATTGGTTCTTTGATGATGTTTGAGGTTTCGATGAGGATTTAAAAATGTATTTAAACTACAAACTTTTACGCCCTCAATGGGTTTGGCGAGGAAGTTACTCAAATCGTCCTGTACTGACAGGTGTTGTTTGAATAATAACGAGGAAACAGGTGAAGAAAGGAAAAAACTTCGAGCAAACTTCCATCATACTGACTTCATGGGACAGGAGAAGGAAAACGGTGATGTTTGATAAATTTTACAGGTGATGTCTACTAAAGCTGCTCATACAACTGACCAACATTAATTTCTTCTCATTCGTGGACACGTGACAATGATTGTTGACTCTTGTCAGACATACCTGTGGGGGAGGACTGTCGCTAAAAAGGACAACCTGTCTTATTCTTAAAAATCGACTCCTACGAGAGTTTTAAAGGCGGACACTTCATTTCCAAGAAAACAAATTGGAAAGTATAAATTTTCCTTTCAGGCAATCTGTTTGTGCTAGAACGGGGGCCACCGCCATCGCGGGGTGAATCGCAAGCCAATTTTCCAACCAAAAAGAAAAACTCCAAAACCAAGTAAAGAATCATTATCTTTGTTCTCTCTTTTTCTATTTCTTTCTCTCTTCAGTCAGAGAAGCATGCGATTACTGCGCAATGAGGCGAACAGAGTGTTCTTTATGGCTTTTATGTCTCCGACAGTATAAATCACGCTGGTAGAAAAAAAAAACTTGCTTCCTATCAGCTCTCTCCTTGCTGCAAGCAGATTAACTGCCCTTGTTTTAATTTGTTCGACTTTATGTCGAGTGTCGAATTCGATTTTTAAAGACTAATTTGCTTGTTGAAGCAGTGAGTGCTTCTCTCGGCAATGAGAATGGTGGACATGATTGCGTCCGATTTGTTCCTGTGTACCGTGCAAGGAGCATCCAATTGGTTGACCTTTGCCCTTGTGGACGACTTATCGCGAAGTTACAGAGCTTGCTGATCACCGAAGGCGAGTCTGTCATTTCGGTGAGAACTTCTGCTCATTGAATGGAAAGATTGCTTGTGAATTAGGGACCCTTGAGCAAAGACTACTCTTAGATGAGAAATTGGATTCGTGGATTAAAAACATTGTCAGTGATGACTGTTCATGGACTAGGAAGGCTGTTCGAGAACAAGTAAAGGATATTAGACATTTTTCTCGTGGATCACAGAGACAGCGTGGATGAGAATATTTATTCCGGGGACTGATTGTGGATGAGAAAGACTGTTCGAGAATAAGAAAAAAAAGGATTAGAAAAATATCGCGTGGATGAGAAACTAGTCACGATGGATTCATTTCACGATTTTTCTACTCCGTCCACGCTTCGTTCTTTGACGGAAGTGACATGGTCAACGCATGCATGGCTTCCTTCTGCTACTTCTGGTAGTGGTGGTGGTGGTGGTGATGGTGCCTCTTCGCAAAACACCACGTGGACTACCGCACTGTCGATGGCCGCAGACAACGTCACGCACGCGCGCACCAACGGCAGCGACGATTACGACTACACCTACGACTACGAGACCTCGGTGTCTCTGGACTCGCTGCCGCTAGGGGAGGTCATCCCCGTGTCCTTGGTGTACGGCTTCACCCTCATCTTCGGCCTGACCGGCAACGCCCTCGTCATCATCGTGGTGCTGCGGAACGAGAGGCTGCGCTCCATCACCAACATCTTTCTGACGTCACTGGCCTCGGCCGACCTCGTGCTCGTAGTCTTCTGTGTCCCCATTAAGGTGAGAGCGACGACCCTAGGGAGGGGACAGGGAGAGGAGTGCACTCTACTGAGGTTTTTCCTTCCTAGTTCTTGTTTATTCCAGCACTCTGCCTATTCATCCAGCCCATGTGTCGCGAAGGGGTTAAAACGGCATTTAGAGTTTTTCTGTGAACACATAAATTCAAACAAACACAATTACTACAACTAGAAGTTCCTTTCCCACATCTCGACATTTAAAAAGTGTGAAAAAAGAGATATTCACGAAAAATGATTACTGTTGTTTGCTAGGGGAGGTAAACTCTGCAATCAAAGTACTGCGTCATTCATAAATAATTTTTATCTGTCATTCCATCTTTTTCTTGCTTAAATTGTTCGTTTACATCAAGCTGGCGTAAATAATGATAAGCAGGCTCCTTGTGGGACCCGGAGAACACCGACCCCTTATTTCTCACATTTTGAAAGATACAATCACAAGAAGTATGATGTGTGTATCATTGTATGCGAATCTTTTTCTTTTCACTCTCCCTCCCTGTCTCTCCATCTTTCCCTTTCTCTCTCAGTCTTCTCTCTTCTTTTCTCTCACTTTTTCTGTGAAGTGAAATGTTGATCGGCTTGTTATGTGGGAACTGACGATACGAGGCCGAGCTTCCTATGCCGAGTTCATACCAGTGTTTAGATAAATATATTTTCCTTTCACGTTGACCTCTGACATGGATTAAACCCTCGGTGAGTATAGGTGGACTGCTGTCTGTCTGCCGAGACCAACGCTTAGCCTCTTGCGCAGTTCTCCGCTGTTAGTCTCGGCGAGCCTAAACAAAAATGTGACTAAACCGGAAGCTTTGTACACACCTGCCTCGTTTTAGTAGTTAACTGGAAAAAAAATGTCTGCCAGCAGTCCAGTAATACAAGTTCGTGATTAAATTCACTAAACTATTTTCGTCCCTGTGACAAATTTCTGACCGCAGTTCGGTGAAAATAATTGGGATTGTCGCGTTTGGCGTGCATGCCATCACACCGGACGCTAACGACGATGGAAATGACTCCATTACGGCGAGGTGCTGGCCAGGCACGGAGCCTCCGACCGACCGCATGATGAACTGTGGAGGGCTTAGTGTTCATCCTCTGGCACTGAGGGACACACACGGATCCTGCTTACAGCAGTCGCACAGACAAGTGCTGCGCAGCCAGGAATACACGTCATCACTGTATGCGCATGCACTGACCGTCAGCTTTAGGTCTTCCGCTTTTGGAGTCCTTACAGTGAACTACTGATAGAACGGGGGAAGAGAAGAAATAATAAGAAGAAGAACAACAAGAACAAGAGCAAAAGTAAGAAGAACAAGAAGAATGTCATCTTATAACGACAAAAAATTTTGTTGATGAGCTGTGGAGCTTCTGATCCACAATCTTCACTGACTTGTCAGTTCAACCAAAAGTTTAAATTTTTTAGTCTTGTTTTCTCTAAAATTTCGTGTACGATTATATACTATGATTTGTTTTCGAACTCGAGCAGGTAAACAATACAAAGGCAACGAGGAAATTTCAAATAAAGAAACTCTCAAACCAATCCAGTAAAATCGAAAAAAATTGTAATTCAAAACCTAATGCTAGGCGGGGTCAACCAATTTAACATTGCTAAGCTTTGAACTAAAGGTTATTCAGAACAAATAGGTTATTGAATCATTAAAAATTATTGTGTTTATCACGTGCAAAGGTGCGTTCGATCACATGACCCTCCATACGATTTTATACACAACATGTTTGTATTGCTAACGAACTCATCAACCAGAAGACAGACAGACGAAGGCTAGTGAGAGAGCAGGCAGAGCTGTTGTCTCGTATGGATCCGCCTGCGAATACTTCTTCCTTCAAATCCTGTTCCAATTCGTGCAATCGACCCTTGACCCCAAAGTTGCAGATGTTAGGATGCGAGGCAAAAATATTTCCTGAGCGAAATCGCCACGAAGTCCTTGTCAGCTGATGCCAATCAGTTAAAGCAAAAGAAAGAAAGAGAGAAAGAAAAATGAAGACCTTGGTCACATTAGCAAGGACTCAGAACACATACGTGGAACTAAAATTTTTTTACCACCTTTGAGTTAAATATGAAAAGTTGACATTGTATCTCATGGTCTGTATGTGCTTGGTTCTGTAAATGTAACTGTGTGCATGTGAGTGTGTATTTGTCTCAGTGTGTGCGTGTGTGTGAATCTAGTGCATCACATAACGAAGACACCAAAAAATAAAAAATACTCTTCAAACAATTAAAGAAAAGCGTACATTGTTTTTGTATTAAAGTATTTGCTGTTACTATGAATTTACCTCATGCAATGTGCATTTCAAAGCAACAACTGCTCCTTACAAATCTTTAGCAGCTTATACCTCCTGACAGCACTTAGCATGCAAGAAGCCCTCAGAAACCGTCTGATAACAACAAAAAGCAAGAGAAATAGTTTGACCATGTAGAGTTCGATTTCTGGACTTTGCCAAGCCACTTGCACGATAAGCGGTTAAATCTTGCTGGCTGCGAACTTAAAAAGGACATAAAAACCACGAGGGAGCTCCACATCGCAAGTTGATGAAAGCTGAGAAACAGAAGCCAGCTACAGAGATGGTCAAGAAGTAAGAGAAAATATTTTTCAGTCGATGTTGTCGCGGTGTCATCTCCTCCACCTCCATGCTGCCTCACTTCCTTGCCTTCTGAGACAGAGGTGGGCAAAGAAATTTTTACCCAGATATTTGCTTTCTGCTAAAGATGATGGTAAAATGAGAAGTTTGATTGTCCTTGCCGCTAATTGCATAATTTGATTAAAGCTGAATGATGCTTATCCGATATGGACAAGGAAATATGTTTCGCCTGACAAAGAGTACTGTCAGAGCAGATTTGCTACAACCAGACCTCCAACTATCAAATCAACTCAATTTTGTAGTCATCTCACCTCGGGTAAACCCGAAGAAAAACATAGAGAGGGTCTGGAGGGTCGGCTGTTAGAGTTGTCAAAACTAACAGTGTAAAACTAACATGTCAGTCTGGAAAATTGCAATACTTCTTTAAAAGATAGAGAGGTTAGAAGTTTGACTGGTAGCTGGTGCAATTGCACGATCCAGGAAATCCAAGATGTTTACATTGCAGTTTAACTAACCAATCAATTAACCACTCAGAATTAAACTCTGACCTACCCCGTAAGGAATGAATCAACGCAGTAATTAATTCACAATTTAAACTCAACTTTACCAAGCAATGGACAGTGTGACAGTGAGCAGGCCATTAACAGTTCTTTCCGATGCATAATGACACAGACGACCCAACAGTTAGGGAATAAGGAGGCTGTTATCCCCCTCGTCAGGTCAGCCATTGCTGGGAGAAAAGCCAATCTCCGCGACTGGAGAGCTCGCAAACCCTGTAGTTAAGCTGTACTGTGTGTGTTGGAATGGCGAAATAAGCTCTTATGTTTCAGTCCAGCCTACATGCACTTGAAAATGTGCTAGTCCTGCAGCCAAGATTAAATTCTAAGACTTGATTGAGAGAAAAACAAGTTCTAGACATAAACTGAGCCACGGCTTCTTTCATCAATAACCGAGTAGAAGTACATAAACATTTAAAATGGATTACAACTTGGATAAACAACAATTTGTAGGAAGCAACAAAATGATTATATAAGTTCCTTAATGATCAGACACCATCATCAAAGGTAGATGAAGAAGGAGATGATGACGATAAGGAGAAGAAGCTAAAAATTAATCCTCATTAGAAGTCATAAATCCGACAACAGAGAAAAAACATTTCTGCTTTCGTCTCCTGGGTATGTCCACTTATACAAACATCTCAAAACTTGTTTAGGTCATTCATTCATTCGTTCTTTGTTTGTTTGCTTAATCTTCCATGAATTCTCTCTGCCAGTGCAGTCTTGTCATTGCTGGAGAATGTCGGGTTTGGTTGACACCATGTCCAACAGGTTGGTAAAGAACTTGGCCTCTGTTGAGAATCCAGGATTATTCTTCTCGAACTCTGGTCTGTCAACGGAAAATATTTTAGGCGGTTCTGATCGCTTCTCAGGGAAATGGACTGGACAAACATTTTTCCTATTACCAAGGAGATTTCAAACTTTAGGAGTTTAATTGTCAGCATGTCAGTCTCGTGAGGCGAAAAGCTAAGTGACAGAAATTGTGAAACCTTTCTTCTACCTTTTTTCAATTTTGATAGGTGAAAAAATTAAGCGGAGAGTTGTTTCTGATGCTGTCATTGGTTTCCTTTCAAATAATATTGATGACGCATTTAAAGCTTATTAAATGCAGGTTGGAGGCAGAAGTAATTATTTCACTGTATTTTAGACGAGAGACATTCTTTAGAGATCATTAAGACAATGTTTGTAAGGACAAGTTTCGCTACATTTACTCTAGCTTCATGTGTACTTCCATAGTGAGCTCTTCGTTTTATTGGTATATATATATATAAATTATATTAAAGTTTTATATTAAAGGGTCTCTAGTGATGTATTCTGTTCTGTGGCTCAGCTTTATTGCATTAGAAACATCGCACCAACATTCTATGGATTAGATACCCAAGCAAACATCCTGAGAAAATGCCTCGACATCACGAGAGGAAACTGTAACTGGGCATGTGCACTTTCAAAATTAAGTTAAATCGCACATTAACTCTTGTTTGTGTCTCTAACAAACAGCAACTTGTGTCATCCTTCTCTTCTGTCTTCTTTCTCTCTCGCCCTCTCCGTCTCTCCCTCTCTGTGACCAAACCACGATGAGTGTTGGCAGTTAGCGACTAATGGACAGACCCTCCAAACCTCTGAGCCCCGAGACCCTCACATGGGAAAGGTTAGAAGTGATTGTCTTTAGTTGGTATTCGTACCCTGTCCCCTCTCACAGGTCCCCGCTCCCTCGTTAATTTGGCCTCGGTCAGGCGAGTGTCATCATCTGGAAAGCGGGACTGTCAGGCAAGGAAGGTGGAGACGCTCTGGAAATGAGTGTAGGTCCCGAACATTTTTTTTCTTTCCATCCTCCACTTAGTCCTTGTTAATCTCCACGATGATGGTATCGATGACATCGGCAAGAAGTTTGCAGACGACTAACAAGTCAGTGACTGATCAGTAGAAAGCCTTGAGCACAACATCTCTCTGTCTGGAGTGCAACAATGTGGGCTCGACCGACTTTTTTAAGAGGGCAACTCATGCATATATATGTAAAAGGATTTCCTTTAAACTCTGCTATGAACTTCGTAGATTAGGTTATGATATGCATTATCCATTCCATTATTCCTTTTTGTCTATTTGGCAGGAGAGGTGAGCTCATCAGTTCTCGCCACACATGCTTTTACTCCTCCCTCTTTTTTTTCTTTCTTGGATTTCTATTCGATTCCCTTTTTTCTTCCTTGCGAAGGATGGCCAAATTTTCGACTTTAAGAGATTTGAGTCTTGGAGTGTTTTGTTTTACATAACAGCGCAATTTCTGTTGTTGGAAAAGATGGAGAATCGAGACCTGGGTCTGGCTCTGAGTTTATGTAAATCGCTCAACTGGCGGTGAATAGTTTGAGAGTCCTTTCTTCTCGAGGTAGACTGTCTAAATGTACATGTGTGTTCGAGGCTGGTGTGAGTATTCTGGGGAGAAATTCATGATTAAATGGTTCTTAATGGCATGAAATTCATGGTTAATTAAAGCATATCAGCATTTCAGTTATGATACTGTCAAGATAGATTAAGAAGTTGATAACAACAAAGAAAAGCTTGCGAAACGCAGAGACCTGTAGATAAACTAACAGAGTTTACTAAGAAACCCATAATAGGAAAAATTGGCTTCTTACTTAAGCTCTGTGTGTGACATATCAAGAGATGTAAATATCCTAGAAACTGATAAAATGCTTCACAAAAGAATCGAACATTAAAATCACTTTATCGCCTAAAAACATCCTCAAGCCTCTTAACACAAAATAAAAAGATTCCGGTATGCATCAGTAAGTGATTGGATAGAAAATTATATCGGTCTTTGAAAATGTGTCACCAAAAATTCAAATAAGACAGAAAAAATCTCTAAAAATATATGTTGCATGAAAAATATGTTGGAGAGTTAGCTTAGTTTATTTCTTCGCTTTTTGATTCTTGAAAGTGACAGAATGGAAGACATTTTCTTCAAACTTCTTACAACATTATTCTCTCACTCCTTGTCTCATCTCGTTGAGCTCGAAGCTGTTCAGGAAAAGGAAATTCGACAGATAATTGTGCAATGGAGAGAAGCACTTGGTTAAGTGAGAGAGTGAGAGAGAAAGGGAGAAATCACAGACAGGATACAGAGAGCAAAGAGAGAAAAAGAAGGAAAGAAAAAAAAAAAACAAACAGAGGAAGAAAGAGAGAGCAAAAGAGAGAACAAGCAGAAAAACGAACATCTGAAAGTGCCAATGAAAAATGGTGAACCTGAAACTGCAAATAACCTGTTAATTCGGTGCTGCGCGCGCTGGTGTACATTTTTACCGTTGAGTGCCTCCCTAAATTGTTTAAAAGCACGGACTAGCAGCTTTAAAGGGCGATGAAAGATTGGGAATCCATCGGGCTTAGGGCTTCCACAAAAGCCGAAGATGCTGGCCCTCAGGAATTAATGATACTTTTATGATATCAGCAGGACCTGGTGTCACCAGGTCTTCATGTCACATGGCAGTGAGGAAGGTGGCAGCAGCTATTCACTCACTCTGAGTCTGTAAGAAAACATGGAGATGAAGGCTATCATTTACATCATGCGGTTTAAACTCGTAATTGTTCAGGTAAAAGAACAATGATTGTATCAGAAAACTTTGTTATCTATATTGTAATGGAATATTAATGGAATCAGTGTTTTTAATTTTCATTCAAATGACTTACAACAGCAGTTCCTTCCGTCTATTAGAGGGTTGTCTTATTTATTTTTATTTAGTCACCCGAAAGAAGACAAAATGAATAAATAAGGGAAGAAAAAGGGAAAAGGAACAAAAAAAAGAAAGAAAAAAAGAAAAAAGGAAATAAACCCCACCCCAAAAAAATTCGATAAAAGGAAAGAACAGTGGAATAAAACCACGAACGAACAAGAAAACGAACAAACGAAAGAAAGTAAGAAAGAATTCTCTTACACGTGTCAGCCTACATTCGTGTTTAATTTTATTAGTTTTTGAAGTAGAGATCGGTTGACAGAAAGGCGATGATGGGCATACAACAATAAACCGTTTAGCCTTGTATGCAGACAGACAGAGACCTCAAGAAATCCTGTATTACTCACTGGAAACGTTTCTTTCTAAAGTGTCACGGGTGGTGGACGGGTGGGAGTGGAAATGCCGAAGACACCTGTGCATGACGAGCTCACGCGAGGTTTTGTGAAGTGGTTACGTTGACGTGAGACGTGATCACGTGTCCTGTTCGTCACGAGCAGGTCTGTGGACATCCCACGATCAACAGGTTGTGGTGACAACTAGTGGCTGCTGCAACTTGCTTGCATGCTTTGATAGTGGCATGCAACTGATTGCAATCATCTGGTGAGTGAAAGAGAGAGAAAAAAACTAAAAAGAAGAAATAGAAAGGGTGAGACAGACAGATGTGAACTGAGAACATCTCAGGTACGGTCCTCAGTCTTTCACTTCTGGATAAATAACAACAAAAATCGTCATAGTCCTAGCTTTGCACGATCAGTTTGTTACTGATATTGTGAGTTGCTTCCTTATTATGTTTTGTCATGAAAAAGGAAGAGTTGCTTGTCCATAATACTTATGTTTTCATATTACATATTAAACATATTTATTGGACAGGCAAAGGTCTTGGGGTGAAACAGTCCTATTGCATTCAATTAGGCAAAGAAAATTGTGATTCTAGTCGTTACTTTTTACTGCTGCTGCACAACCATCCCAGAATTTCTCCAGGATTTTTTTTCTTTTCCCGTCTCGCTGTTACTGTCTCAATAAAAATAAACCTTGATTATATTGCTTCTGGTCGCAGTCCAACCTTAAATAGTTTGTTTTTTAAACTTGCCAACATCCTTCCTTCTCTTCAAAAGGTCAATCTTCTTAGATGAATTCTTCATTATCATGTGTACTAATATTTATTCATATCGATACACATCTACATCCATGAAATAATATTTATTAAACATGGTCACACAATATTAACAATGAGTAAGATTCATATATTTTAATACAAAATGTACATAGCTTGGAATAGTTACACGTAATGTTAAGAAAAAAATATAATAATTAAGGAAGCAACAATCTCATTAATAATTACAGCAGCGAGAGAAGTAGTAATAGTTACAGATACTTAGAGTGGCGTCCCTTCGACTGACAGGCAGCTCTCCGAATTTTATGTATGTGTCCTTTATTTGTTTATTATTTTTGTAACTATTGTATGGGCAAGTGCTTTTTGTTTTTGAAGTGCTGGAAGGAAAATGCACAAGCAGCATGTAAGTCTATCGTCTCGATATGAATACCAGTCCTGAGAAAGCCGGGACGACAAAACGCACTGCGCATGCGCGAATCTCAGTAACCTTTGACGTCACCCAAAAATTCAATCTTTCTGAAACACCAGGATCTTAAGGTATTCACAGCATACCCAGGCACACCAAAACATTTCTCACTTTTGATGTTTGGCTTTAAAGATTGGCTTTAGTCAAGAAATCTTCCTTTCCCTTCCTCCAGTTTCTTCTTTGTTCTTTCTGTCTTCTGTCTTTGCTTTTTTCTTTCCTTTTCTTTATTTTCTTCTTGTCTTTCTTTCTTTGGTCCTTTCTGTCTTTGGATGCTTGCAACCCTCTGTCTCTTTTCTTGGAATTTTATTGAGTTTAGCTACTTCTTTGTGATTGATCTCCCTTTAGCTGCCTGCGAGTTTGTTTGTCTGGGTTCATGATTGGTTGATATTTTATTTCATTGCAGATGGATTGGATATTGCTAGAAAAGTTTAACCAGTTTTTATAAGAATCCCTTGGCTTCACAGATTACAGATTTTTCTCTCTTTTTATTTATTTGTTTCTTTTTTTATTCATTCTTTCTTTCTTTCCTCCCAACCTTTCTTTCATTCTTGCCTGCTTGATTAATTTCTTAAGGACACTCTTCTGAGGTTGAAGTTAGAGCGGAAGTGCTCTTTTGTGGGCGAGATCAATTTAGTAACTGAAACTCTCCTGTCACACCCGGAATGTGCGAGGCTCTGGAGAGGAAGAGGTGTTGCTGTTGTCCTGTGATTCAGTTCAAAACACACCCTCTGGGCTTGATGATCTGGAAAATAAAGAGATAGAATAAATTTGAAATGACTTCAAAGACTTTCGGAATTCTGTGTTTTCCTCAGTTCTGATATTTTTTTAAAACGAAAACGAGATAATGCCGCGAGTTCTTGAAGGGCTTTCTCTTTTTAAATCATTTTGTGCGATCTTAAAGGGCAGTATCTGTCCAGCTGCTGATCTTGTGGAAAATTAATCATCTCAGCAAGAGAGCTCTCGAATTGTGACATTCTAGTGAAAAATTATATCAAAACTGTATTCTGTTTCAAAATAAAATTTCCCCACCTACCTACCCGCCCACAATTATTTATGAAGAATATCTCTTCTCACCAAAACTCCCTTCCAGCCGCCATTTTGTCTATTTTCTTTCGCTGGCGATATTCTTCGGTCGTTAAGGCTACCGATAATGAAAATTCGGGCATTCTCATTCAAAAATGTCACAGTTTTGTCTTTTTTTTCCCGTGAGTACCATTTAGATGCTGGAAACGATGTCTGTCATGATGGAAAGGGAGCGAGTCACTAAGGTTTGGGATGGTGACATCTTGTAATGAACTAAACCCAGTTGTTTGGAGAAAAAAGCTGCTCATCATTGGTTACTGGGTGTGGGTGTTCACAATATAACCTCCAAGAAACACTCAGCACATCACGTGACTCCGGTCAGCGTGCTGCGTGGGTTAGAGGTCAAGAGGTTAACTGCTGCTGCTGCTGCCACCCGGACTTTCTTTACTCTCCTAGGGCGGCTGTAATTTCCCCAGGACAGGGACAACAAGGCCCAAACATCTCCCCTAACACACTCTAATGACAAAATACGCTGAATGCCGCAAAAATCTTTTCTCCGGGCGATTGAATTTTTTTTTCTTTTTTCTGTGCATGTGTGTGTATGCGCGCACGTGTGTGTGCATGTATGTACGTATGTGCGCGCGCAACGCAAAGAAAGGGATGAGGGAGGGGTATGCTTTCAAATACATATTACAAGGTCTTGTCTCAATGTGTGCTGGCATATTTGAAAATGTGTGTATATGTAGGATATAGATGTGTGTATAAGAAGTTAAAGAAGTTAAACCTTTGCTTTAACTCATCAGTTGAGGTTTTTGATGTAGACCTTTTAAAGATGATAAACTGTCTCTCTTGCCAGTTAAATGACAGTTTTTTTCAACCGTGCTCCTCTGCTTACAATTTCTGAAGTTCATATGAAACTGAAGCTTCATTCTGTTTTGAGTGCTGTGCATCACAATGGGCTTCGTGGTGTAAATCAGTCATTACGTTTTTAACGGTTTGCAACGGAAGATTAAACGTTTAGATTATTTTCTTCTATTTTGTTAAGAAAGTCTTTGTGCAGCATTTTTTCCGTGGACCTCTTTGCTGAGCGAGAACAATCCGCTAAATACCCGCTAAATACCCGCTAAATACCCGCTAAATACCCGCTAAATACCCGCTAAATACCTGCTAAGTGCTCCAGCGATCTTCTCTCTCTCTTCAGCCTCCAGTCTGTGACCCGAACACGTGACATCCTCGTGAAGATGACCACCAGAGACCTCGGACACCCCACGAATATAACAATCAACTGTAGGACACCCCACGAATAGAACTATCAACTGCTCGTCAAGAACTGTCAAGAGACGGACACCAGAGTGCGCTCTTGCTTCTGTACTAACTCGAGCTACATCATGATAGTCATCATCTGGAATCCATGAGGTCCCTTGACAATGCAGCTCTGCGTACAGTCAAATCATGGGTACACTTTTAGGTCTTCTCAGAAGGTAATGTTGTATCTCCATCTGACCTAGGAACCTAAGTTACTTGAGTGAGGACATGTAGCTGGTTCAAACCTCGATCCTGTACTCTGGTCATGGGCAACAGAAGGTACAGACACAAGAGTGGGATACCACGTACCCAGTTCCAAAATAACCTTCTACTGCGCAAATTTATTATTATTAATCTGACACCGTGTGTGTGTGTGTGTGCTTTTCTCTCAACTTCTCGTTTAACTCGCTTTCATCAAATTTAAAAGCACTTCACGTGAGCCGATCTCCAGCGTGTCAAGCACCACCGAGCAGCAGACGACACCTCGCCTTTCAAGATGAGAGTCTGCCCTCATGGTTTATTCATCAGATGGGGTTTCCTATGTCGTAGCGATCCTAAAATATTAAGACTTTCAATAAGGTTAGAAGTAGCCATCGAATGCAATGAATTTCATTACGAGGGGGACTGATGGAAGCTTACCTTCTCATTGCTCTACACTCTGGCCGCATAATCCCTACTTTCACAAGGGTTTTTCATTTTTATGGCTGAATTGAACTTGTATGAAAACTTGGTTCACGACTGAAGTAGATATGCCATAGTGGGTTCAATATGTCATACAGGGTTCGCGAACAAAGTTGATATGTCAGGCTGAACGCACGAGGACCGTTGATATGTCAGACTGGATTCAAGAGGATTCACGAGGACAGTTGATAGGACAAACTAGGAACAGGTATCAAAATGCTGCAACAATATGACAGATATGCATCAACAGCCCACGAGAAAATGTCCCACGAGACTGTTAATTTGCTCGGCAATATTCTCGCAGGACTTGTACCACAACGAGGCTTCCGACTGGCCTCCGTGGTGTCGTAACTTCCGGGGACATCGAACACGATAGTGCACGGCCATCATGAACAAAAAACCGATCTTTCACCTGCACATCATCACACATCGTAAACTTACGAAGTCCCTTTAGCAGGCGGCTCTCGTCTAACCCACGTGATGTCTTGGATACACTCCTGACACGTCACGACTTGCCGAGACGCCTGGCCACGTGACCTGAGACTCCTGATCGGCGAGAGACGTTTGTTTTTATTCTTCCTTGAGGTAAATCCAGAGTTTCTAATAAAAGTTGCATTCCGTGAGTTATTTTCAGCAGACGGATTGCAACATAACGAGATTTGAAAAAGGTTTAGGATTACTAGAAGGTCGATTTTTCATATTCAACTGCTCGAGTCTCATCCGTTACCATGATGGCGTCTCGTGGTGTCTCGGCTTGAACATACCCCGATGTCTTAGTAAGTTTATACTATATGAACTGAGACCTGTCTATATCCTGACCACACTTTCGGCACAAAACCCGTGGATGTTTTCTCCTGTTTTCGTTTAGATGTGAAGACAGCAGTCACCTGCACAATGGTGTAAGAAATGGATTCCAGAAACCCGAATATCACCGGAGTGGCTTCGGGAATTTTCGTGCTTGATTACTGACCGAACTATTAAATATTTGCAGTCCTCGCGCTAACTGCCGATAAGACCATCGGGACTATATTTTTCCCACGAAGTTCTGCCAAATCCTGGCCCAGACCGTCAGTAAGCTTCTCACTTTATGGTCAGCAACCAACAGGAGGGCTTCTAGTAGACACACTGCTGACTGACCATTTTTTACCACGTATTATCTTTATGAATTCCAAAATTGTTGTGGGGTTTGTTTTTTTTTGTTGTTTGTTTTTTTTTTTTTTTTGTTCCTTTATAATTTGTATGTTTGTTATGTTGGTCGATTTACCATGTTTATTATCTCGCTGTTTTTAACCCGTGTTGACTAGAATATCACACTTGTGACATTTGCATTTCTTGGACATTTTACACTTTTCTTTTGTTGCTATGGTAATTATGTCTAAAACAAACATCTCCCAAGTTCTTTGAGAAGCAGACAGATGCATGAAGGCGGGATACAAAAATAAATCGTGAATGTACCTGAATGAGGATTCATCGGATTTTAAACAACTAACACATTTTTTTCCACTTTTATGGAAATCACTTTCTTTTCACCACGCTGGACTTCATCAACTTGCGACTACCAGCAGCCACTCGAGGCCGGCGCATGGTTGAAGCAGCCCATGTCGCCATTGAAAGGTTCACGTCTGGGTTCTTGGCGCGAGCAACTCTGGCTGCAAGGGGACGCTACTCATCGGGAGTTGTCGTTCTGCATGTCCGGCGACTGCTGGTCGAGGACAAGATTCTATAGTCTGTCTACAAACTTCTGTGACTCTGCCAGTTGGTGTGTTTCAGCTCCCCACCCTACACACACACACACCAAGCAAGCTGATACTCAGTTTTGTTTATTTTCTTGTTTTCCGAGAGCGTATTATGACCAGAACATCCTCTCGATGGCTCGTTGTAGGAATTTCCAGAAAGAACGTTCGAGAACTCAGACAGGCTGTGTGCCTTGGCCACGTGTCCTCCATCCCTGTCTGGCAAACTACTGGCCAGGTCTCGTGTTCGTGAAATTCCGTTTACCCAGCGTATTACCTGCCCGGTCTGGGTAAATCGGCGACTAGCAGGGAATTGTTCAAACCCCATATTTATGGGCTCATGGTGGGCCTACCCGAGTCATTTCACCAGCTAGTAATTTATCTGTGGGGCCTTCTTTCGAGTAATCTTTCCATGGCGGAAGTCAGGACTGATTTAGTTCATCAGAAACGAACACTGAATTTGTGTAGACCCAACAAATAAACTGGACAGATGTCATGGTGCATAAATGTTTCGTACAGATATAATGGAACAGAACTGTTTTACAGATATTTAGGAAAAAGAACTGTTTGATAGTACCATTTTGTGATGTTTTCATTGAATTGCATGGAAGCTGAGAAGAGCAGACTGAGTGGTCCATTGGCACAAAGGTCGATAATACAGTGGAAGTTGACTGTTCTGTGTTCAGTTCTCGTGTCGGGCAAGCTTTCTGTGTTTGTGGCATCTGTTTACATGGCTAGCTGCCTTGCCATGATATACCCTTAGTTGCTGGATCGGCGTAAAACATCTCCCCAACCCCTACTTGGTGAAAAACAAAAATAAATACCACAATCGCACTTCGCTATTCTTTCCATTGTTCATTTGGGTTTTTTTATCTTATTTTAAATGTTTGTCATTTTAGCTGTTAGTTCCCCTTTTCAACTTTTGCCTAAATAATGTATGTGCACTGACACCCTTCTTTCTCGCCATGATTACATGATTAGCCAACTTCACCTCCTAAAAGGCTCATTAATCGGGAATTAGTTTGCCTGTCGGGTTAACTTCATCAGCGAGTTCTCTACATCATGTAAAGACAATTTTACTTTTGGTAAACACTGCCGATGTCCATGAATACAAGTGAACAAGATAAAAAAACTGATGTAAGCTGTCAGACTAACGAACTGTGTGAGAGATGAACGGCATGGTACAGACACACAAACAGTAGTGTGGTAGTAGGGACTGACCGGTAGGATGGAGAGGTGGACAAATGAAAGGCAGATCAATGGAGTGTGTGAAGGACTGACTATCAGTCTTGAGACATGTTGCTAGAAGCCAAGAACTGTTCAGTAGGAGTAGCGCTGAGCGGGTACACGGTTGCCACCCGTTTGATCACGACAGCTTGGCGCGTGCAGGCGGCATTTCGATGTGATCAACACAAAATACACTTCACCTTCTGGACACTAAAACGGTGGATAAGATTTTATCCCTCTTCTTATCTTTTAGTTGGTTAGGTCTGTTTCTTGCTCTTTATTTTTTACTAAGTGCTGACTGCATTTGTTTCCCGGGATGCATTCAGTTCTCTTTGTCTCTCTCCATCTTTCCTCCTGTGAGACGGAGAAACAGACAGAGATGTACTCCAGCATCATCATTCTTCTTAATCTCCTTGTCTGAAGTGTGTACACGGCTCCCTCTCTCCAATTCACTGCAATTTAACTTGGTCTAATCTGCGGACCACGTGATCTTGACGTAGTAATCCACGGGCCGTGTACCTGCTCCCCACATTTCCAATGATAAGATTGTGGATCGGAGCAGGTGTGCGACCTCAACTGAACTCCTGATGAACTGCGTGTTTGTGCCATCGTGCCCTTTGAACTTTCTACACTTCTGTTCTGTTCACTAATGCTTCCATCCCCTGTGCCGAGGTCTGGCATTCTCTACTCCGGCAAATGCATTCAAAGCACAACCTCAGACTAATGTTCAGACTAGCTTTTCTCCATCCCGAATTCTTGCTCCTGTAGTTTGGTGCTGTGTTGTCTTTGTATATTTTACATTTTTGTCCCCTCGTGTATGCAACGCTCGATTCAATTAAATTAGGGAAATAAGTTATACAAGTCTAATTACTACCAGAAATAGTTTGGTGACCAGACAAACATAATGGCGGTAACAAAACAGAAAAGACGACAAACAACTCGAAAATACAAAAATACAAAGTACAAGTAATTGGAGAGGTTTGCCCTGACACCAAATAAATAATCTATTTATACATGCTAATTAGCCAAAGAGGTCGCGAAGTAGCGGTTTTGGTTTCTTTGGAGCCAGAAGGCTAAGAAGAGATTAAGGAAAAGGAGGGATGGGATTAAGAGAAGAGAAAAGAGCAGCAAAACTCATGAACACACACACACAGACATGTACACAGGTACATCATCAAGTTAAAAGAAAGCAGTCAGCATTTTAAAGTTTACCACCTGAAAAGATTGGAAGCTTTTTTTTTACCTGTGAGGAAAGAAAAAACTTTTGTGTCCTCATTGTTAACTATTTCTCCGACAGCTGCTGTAGCCATTCATAATGCTATTTCATCCCTTTTCTCGCTCCGATGACTCTTTTTATCTGGCAGCAAAACACAGAGTAGACACTCAGTCAAATGAGGGATTGGCCATCCACAGGCCTGCTGACATTTCGCTTAGCTTCCGGCTCCCAATGCCAGATCGATCGCCGTTAATGGAAATAAAATATTTGATCACCACAGCAATACTTGCAATGTCTGCTCACTGGGGTTCTCTTCGTCTTCACAAAGAGTCTTTGTGCAACTAGCTTCCATCAGCCGCAGGCCATGAGTTTTTCTCCCTCCCCACAGTTTTCTGTCTGCACTACATCCAACCCAGTGACTGTCTTCGAACTGGAATCACAATGAAAATCTCCATTATGACTGTTTGATATGAAAAACTTCCTTTTGTGTCTCTGTCTCTCCCCTGCTTTGTGTCTGTCTCTCTCCTCTCCCACCCTACTTCACCAAGCATTCGCTTACAGCACCAACAAGATTTTACATGATCAGAGAGTTACTAACAGAATACTAAAGAATAATTTCCAGAAAGTTCTTCAGACAGCTAATGTAAAAGCCTGGAGGAAAAAAAGAACTTGCTGTTCAGGTCAGACGTTTTCTCATCCGGGGTAGAAAGGATTTATTGTCGGCTTGTGACGGAAAAGTGTATGTTCAAAGGGAGGTAAAAAATAAAAGCAAAGCTCTTGTAGTCTGGCCAGCCCGTCACGTGTCCACTTAATGTGTTCATGCCGAGAAAATGGAGCGAGGAAGGCAAGGAAGAACACGATATCGAGGACCTGTCGTCAGTGTGGCGTCTGTCTCTTGCGGCCATTGTGTCCTCTTAGTGCTGGCCTTCCTCTGCCGATGAGCGATGACGGGCTTCACGCTTGACAGATGAATGAGCGGAGGATGAAATAGAGGGATGAAGGGAGCTGCCGTCTCCTCCTGTTGTTACTGTTACTGCCACTACTCATTAACCCATGATGTAGGAGACACACACAAGCTCAGTCTCAGTCGATGACCTATACACAAAATAAAAAATTAAAATAATATAAAAAAAATAAAATAAAAAATAAGACAAGAAACAAAGTGACATTCATATTGGACTTTACTGTACCACACTTTATTAAGTAAAGTTTTCTAATACATCACACCAAAACTTTTCCGACAGGCAAGTTAAATTACATTTCTGTACTTTCCTAATTACATCGTCTCCATTCAAACTATTTGCTGTGGATGCCGCTATTCTTTTGTTATAAACGCGGGAGGACAAAAAAGAAGAATGTCGTCTATTATTTCCTTTACTCAAAAGCTGGTAAAAGTAAGAAACAAAAGAAAAGAAAGAATGCCTGAAAAAAAAATATTATTGATGTCGTCTGGGTCATTTAGGTGACGATTTATTGGAAAAGAACGAGGAGTAACCATAGAAACTGGTTTTAAATAAATGTTTTTTTCCTATGACGTCATAGACGAAACCTCGTTAATCCTCAACACCTGTCTGAACAGGGAAACCTGGCAAAGAACAATACGGAAATGCAAACTTAGAAAACTAGGTTTAACCTTAGAGTACTTGTCGGATATTTTTTTTTTAATGGGGGGAAAGTGTAGAGACAATTGTGAGAGCTTGGAGATAAAATGCTGGCTGATGGCGGTTTACACAGGAAGCAGCAGGACAGACATTCAATATACTGAGCATTTCCAGAAGATTGGACTGTCTTAAATAACCGGATGAAAAGGGAGGACAAAAGAAGATGAGCAGGGGAAGTCCATTATTATTTTTCCCAAATAAAAAGTGATTGTTACATAAGCTAGCATCTTCCTCTCTGTGAGTGTATATATATATATTTTTATAGCATCGTAGCAAACGGTGGGACGGTAGTAGAAGGTAGTTTAACACTTTACCTTCATATCAATGTTTTTCTGTCTGAAATTTGTCTTTCTTATCGCTTTTCCATGCTACGGGAGGAATATGATAACAATTATTATTTAGCATTCTCTTATCTCTCTCTCTCTGTTTATACCCAACGCCCTGTATTCATTGAAGTCTTGATTTTTTTTCAGTGTGAATAGACTGCGTGGTTGTGCGTAGATAACGTATTCAATCACGATAAATATTTTAATTTAATTAAAAATGTTTGCTATTTTTTTTTTTTTTTTTTTTTTTTTGCTTTTTCTACATCAAGGTATGTTCCCCTCTTCTTCGCAAGTTTATATCTGTCCCACACGGAGACATACACACACACACTTTTTGTGTTTTTATCACATACTAGCCAACGAGGATGCATTACAGTTTGGAGGACCCCATGTAACCCTCCTTCCATCCTTGGCCGCCTTTCCGGCGACTAGCAGCTTCTCTCCCCCTTGTCGCCATTGTCCTCAGGTTCGGTGGCCAGAGGAGGATGCTAACAGTGGAATCGGAGAGGATGATTCCCTGCGCCTGCCGCCATTGTCTGCACTCTGCCTCGGAAATGAAGAGGTCCATTCCAAATAATGACAGGAGGGCAGCAATAAAGAAAATAATAAAAACAGCAAAATAGTGTGTGTGTGTGTGTGAGAGAGAGAGAAAGAAAGAAAGAGAGAGCTTATGTTTAAAGCTGCCTTTCTTACTCTCTTCCATCAGATGAAGTTCTGTGGCCCGGATGACAGAATTTGCTAATCATGTGTTTGGGTCCTGGAACCCACAGCAACCCCAAACACAAGACCCAGTTCTCTGAGTGAATGTGAAAGAGAGGCGATATTTGTCAGGATAAATATTTCAGTCAAAGAGTGCTCTTTAGGAACTTCTAAAGTTGTTTTCTGCTAGAAATCAATTATACAAACTCATCCTTCACTGTACGACTTATTACATTCTTCTTGAAAACCTGTCCATAAATCAAAAGTTCTTAAATGAAAGTGAGTTTCTTAATTCCACACTCAAAAAGTTTAGTCCACTTTCAAAAAATCCCCACCTTGTATCAAACTAAAACACTAGTAAAAATTTCCTATTTTTAAAAAATGTAAATAAAGTATTAAAGAGCATTTTTCCAAGGAACTAACCATGACTAGCGAGCTTCATCTTTAAACCAATGCAAACACAAATTATTGGTCACAAAACATTATATTATAAACAATTATAAACACAAAATATACTGTACATTATACAAGGAAGTGAAACAGCCCTCCACTTTCTAAACATTTGCTAGCTGCTCAAAAACTCTTCTACATGCCCTGTACACGAGCAACTAAATTGTTTATCAGAGAACGAGAACTTTGACCGACCCTTTGACACGGTGAACCACTCACAGTTCGCAGGCCTGTGTCCACTATGCTATAAGATCATTCATTTTCTCTTTCTCTTTGTTTATTTTACCGGATGTCGATGGTAAAAGGACGCTAGTCTGGGATTGAACAAAGGCTCCCAGTCATTATCATTGGCGCCCGAAGTTTCTGGCTGGTCCTCATCCTGACTTGGGTTTCAGAGCGAGGCTGTTACATCAAGAGATAGTTGCATAAATCAAATCTGGGTATTAATAATTCTAAGCGTTGTACCCAACGTCCATAAATCAGAAGTTCGTAAATTCAGGGATGGGTACGCTCGTATCACGAAGGGAAAATCTCAAAACAACAAGTCAACAAACGTACAGACAACGTAAACAAACACGGCGAAATCTTTGCAAAAATTGCTAACTTGGAGTTAGAGTAAATAAAATGGAAATAAAAATAAATATGAAAGGAATCACATGCCTGATGGCCGTGCACTATCGTGTTCGGTGTCCCGGAAGTTACGACCCCGCGGAGGGAAGTCAGTGACGTCGCTGGGGTGTGACGAGTCCGGCGAGAGGGTTGCCGAGCAAATTTACAGTCTCGTAACCTTCGTGGCGTAACCAATGTGTGGGTCCGACCTGCACACCCCAAGATATTTCTTTCTGAAGGCGCCATTAAGCTGCCTTGGGGGATAAAGTTTATGTGGACACCGACATATGTAACCCTGGTGACGATATTTTGTTTATACTGATCTTGAAAAAGTCTTTGTGCAGACAATGTAACATTTATCAGATAATTTATTCCAGCCATACATTCTTTATTTTCTTATCTGTCCGCTTCCATTAACACATCAATGCTATTTGTTTATCACTGTTGGGATAATATATTAATTTTTTTTCCTAGTCCGAGACCAGATACTGCTTCTCATCCAATAATGATGAGAATAATTCAAAAGAAAACAAACAAAAAAGAAAGCTGTGCCAGTTACAGAAAATTAATGTTCATCAGTTTAAATATGTGTTTTGTCGTTATTCGATCGCCGTCTGTTTGTCTGGAACCGATCGGCCTCCTTTCAAAAAAGCCTTCAGGCGCATGGATATGTTGGAGACGGTCCTGAGTCCCGATGTTGTTTCTGGCCGAGGGACAATACACCGAAGTTGTTTATCCTAACACCGCAGCTGCCGCTAACAGCAACAGATTTCCGGACGAAAGGTCTCCTCTCCTTGTTTGGAGAAACTCTCCTGCGAGCTTGTCTCCTACACAAGCGTTTAGTCCTCGCAGTTTGCAGACGTGATCGATGCTCTCGAGTCGGGCGGCAGTTCAAAGAGAGGCGGGTATCTTTGGCTGCGAGCGATTGCCGACACTGATTTGGGTGGTGCAAGGCATGCTGGGATTGCTTCAGGTGTGAAGTAACGCCATGAGAGTGGACCGAAGCTTTAGGAAACTGATTAGTTTGCATTCATTTCCATCGAGTAGAGAAAAAGTCCCATAGTTTAGTGGCCCGTAGGGGCAGTCAGTGTAAGTGGCTCAATGGATCTAGGGCAAGGAATATGGACGGCGGCTCAGCCCAACCCTCTCCTCCTTCCATCATTTTTCCTAAATATATCAGATACCAATTTTTGCTAGGTAGACAACAGGAATTATTTCAGGAAGGGGTCCCAGCAGGGTGAGATCAGATGTTTCCACCCTGTGTATCAGGATCGGGTGGCTCGCCAGGGCGTGTCAGCAGTAAACAGTGTTGGGCAAGTAACGGCTCTGTTATGCAGAAGGCTGATCAGTTTCTGAGAAACGGGAATCGAATAACGACTTTTGCATCCCGCCTGCCCTGGCGACACATTTCATTCTTCAAGCCCTGCACGAACAGATTTGCATCGGTGGTGGATGAAAAATGGCTTTGGAGTCTTTTCAGTCTTCTTTATGCTTCCTTTCTCTCTATTTTCCTCCCATCTTTTTCTCTGTTTCTCTTTGTGTGTGTGTGTCCCCTGTTTCACTTCCATATCTACTTGCACAATAATGTCATGCTCTCTACTACTGTTCTTAATTCCCTGTTACTTCTCCACAAACTATTCTCATGTGTCTTTGATGGCTAAACATTTACATAATGAGAGATGGGGAGAGATGATTGGAGACATATGCATTAGTCACGCCCTGACTTTCTGTGGAAGGTTCCAGCATGTATTACATAAGAGGTACACGGCCCGCGAAATCATCTGACCCTGCCCGCCAAGCCAATCGCAGATTTCAGTAAATCTTTTATCCTTCTTCTTCGCAACATAAATGTATATTAAGTGGATAATGATAATGTAAATCGTGAGGGACAAACAAGGAACATTCATCACATGACAGACAGGACACACCAGTACCTGACGGCCACATATTGACAATTTTGTAAAAGTATGCAGACATGGTCATCATGCAGACATCCTCAAGCCAAGGGTAAACAACTTCCGGTTTGATGTTGACACCCGAAGCGTTCTTCGACCATGTCGTCTTATACAAATAAAAAAAAATATTATGAACATTGGTGTGTATCCGAGCAAAAAGTTCACGCCTACAGGGGTTCAACATTATCCTTTGATAGATTTCTCAAAAAAAAACTTTGGCTGGAAAGAATTTGTTTTTGTGTTGATGCAAGCATGTCTGTGTGTAGCATTTTTGTAAACACTTCATGAAGGAGATATATGTGTACTCACTAATTATTATTATTATAAATATAATTTCACTGCGCAACTACAAACAGAAAATTGTGCATTAGTTTGAAAGGTTTTGTTATTATGTTGTCTACTCTAGGAACATTTTAATAATGAACACACATTTTACAAACTTCAAACAGATGTTTGCTATGCTTTTCATGGTGGCAGAGCAGAATGTTTTCACACATAATTACAAAAAGGTGGATTGTGGGACTCAGAGGACAGTAGTGCCAGGCAAGCTGGGATTTGAACACACACCGTGGCGACCAAACAGAGCAGACTTGTTTTTAAGATAATTTGCCACAGCCTGCGATGCGATAAATATCAAAATTATCCCTTGAAGTAAAAGGTTCCCCATCCCTGTTAGATGTGCAATGGACTGCACATAACACTACTGGCAACCAGTCAGACATGTTGAATCGCACTAGCAGACATTGTTGTCATGATCATGATACATGTGAAAAACTGTGTGTGCTGGACATACACTCCTTTTTTGTTCTTTTTCTTTTCTTTTCCGTTCTTTTCGTTTGTTTGTTTGATTTTTTTTTGTTCTGTTTGGTTTGGTTTGATTTTTTTTTTATTTTTTGTTTTTGTGGCTTGTTTGTTTGGTTTTTTTTTTTTTTGCTTTTTTATTTTATTTCTGTCTTTCTTAAATCTTTTTTATGTTTGTTTTTTTTTTTATTTGTGCTTGTTATTTTCCATGCTTTCTTTCTTGTTTTTTTTTTCTCTCTCTCTCTCTCTCACACACACACACAGAGTTTACGTGTTTCTCCGTCTCACTGCTTGTTATTGTCAACAAGTATTGGACTATCAAAGTCTTGGTTAGCACATCTTGTACTTATACTACACAGACTTCCGTTTCTTGACTTTAATCCCTTCTTTTTGTCTTTTTGTTTGTTTTGATGTCTTTTGGGGGATTATTCTTCGGTTTCCTTTTTCGAGTGTTTAGTTTTTATACTATATAGTAGGGATGGCAAGATTTTAATAGGGACAAGTAGCAAGTTTAATGAGGTTCAGAGGACAATCAAGGAACAAGACTAAAGACAATGGCATGAGAAAAATCAAACTGCAAGATTAAAGCACGGCATCAATAGAACATTCAAAAATTAATTAATACGATAATGAAGGTTAACTTTTGAAACCTGAAATGCTTTTCATAACAGTTCACCGATACGGAATCACAACAGCTTCAGGAAGGACAATAACATCGGAAATGACAAAAACATCTTGATTCCGAAGTCAGGTTTATTCCCTGGTTATCTCATGTTTGTTTGTTCACTGACAGCAGACTTGCAAAAGAGAAACAGGAAATGGAACTCTACAGGAAGATCCTTGGTGTCTCCTGTAAAGACCACATCAAGGAGGAGATAGGAGAGACCATTACGCAAATAACTGGGCCTGGGACGACCTCCTGTCCACAGTGAAGACACGGAGACTGAAGTGCTTTGGCCACATCTGGAGATCATCAGGTCTTGCAACAGGGAGCCGACAGGGAGGCAGAGGACAAGGAAAGCAAGAGCAGAAACGAGTAGACAACATCAACAAGATTTAACTGGCCTGTCATTGAGGGCATCCCAGAGACTGGGGCAGAAAATCGGGAAAAATGGAGAGTTTGGTGATATGATGGTCAGGTAGGACTACGGCTAGTCAGGTTTGATGATGATGATGATGAGGAGGAGGAGGAGGACGAGGAGGACGAGGAGGAGGATTCATTGAAAACTTTATTAAAATGCTGACTTATGGAAGAACTTTAGGAACTGAATTTTGATGGTTTTCACCATTTCATCTTTTTTACATAATAAAAAGGTTTCGCAGAACGAGAAGACCCCGGAATCTTGATTCCAGTGTTATTTGTAATTACGTGGAAACTGTGGGAGAAGTGTATACATTACACTTATTTAGACTTGTCCTGATGAACTTAAAGTGATTGAAAGGAAGTTTCCTTTCTTGATGCTTTCCTAAAGCTTTTATGTTAGATCTTCAAGCGACATGAAATTGTTGCTGCTTTCAGCGCCACCACAAATCACTTAACACGAAAGTATAACGAGGGAGGCTTTCCTTACACTCAATCGTCGGGAGCGTTCTAGGGTCGTGATGGTGGTGATGTGTGTGTGAGAGAGAGAGAGAGAGACATACAAACAGACAGGTAAATAAAAAAAATATTGTTTTGCTGAAAACTCAAACCCCTTTCTAAAGTCATAATTAAAGTGTTGCACTTGAGAACCGTTTCAATAATTACATCAGTTCCCATAACTTCAATCCCATCTGTTTAGGTATCCGATGATCTGATGAAATAAAATGCCTGGCGTTCAAAGGCGATTGCTTTGATTCATCAAGTCTGTGCCTAGTGTTCAAGAAGTGACTAATGGCTAAACAGATTAGCTCAAGGTACCAGAAGAAAAAAAAACTTGTACATGTATCAAAGGCACAGTTTCTTATTCATGTGATTTGACCACACAGACATAAAGACCTCGCACTTTCTGATCTCACTTCCGCCGCCATGGAGCACCGATTGCAGATCGATGAAGTTTGCCTTCAGTGTGGTGCGACCTCGCGAAGTCTCATCTAAAAAAAAATGCATTAAAAGGAAGCAGCCTGCGCCACCGGGGCCTCTAATTAGTGTCCAATCAAAAAGACGGTTTGAACACCGACAAAGAAATTAGCCCGGTCTGCGGAAGGACCATACAAGGCCAACATGTCAGGACTCACGACAGTTGGTGCTTTTAGTGCCAGTGATGAAGAACACCTTCCAGTCTGGCGCCGCTTCCGTGGGGCTCGACAGGGGAGGGAAGTCGATGTCGAGGAAGGGGAGGGAAGACGATGTCGAGGAAGGTGAACTGTCTCTGGTTACTTTTCGTTAAGATTAGCGGGCTGCCCATGCAAACTGCACATCTGCTGCTGCTCCTTGTTAACCTCATATGTTCTGTCTTCCCTTTCAAATTTCATTGTTGCTGTTTTGTTTTCTTTCTATAAAAAAAAAACAAAACAAAAACAAAAACAAAACACAAAAAAAAACCACGGGCGTGAAGTCGTTATAATCTGGAGAAAAGGGAGCAAACCCCGAAGCCAAATAAGCTGAAGAGGTTGATGTTCTCTGAAGATCTCAGAGAATTTTCTAGAAAGTCTAACGAATGCTCCAGTTTTTCTTTCAAAAATATATCCTCCATGAGCGATGTAAAAAATAATTTTCATCTTTTTCTGATTATTGGAGATGTAAAAAGAACAATGAACGCATTTCATCAGTGCAGAATAATTTGTGTATTTTCTGATGACGGAAATCTGTCTGCCTCGTCCAAAAAAATATGTTCTGGGCGGCATAGAAGAGTGGATCACGGAGTGCAAAGCTTTTCAGACGGAAAGAGGCGAAAAAACAGAAAAAAGTTTTGTAGGTTCCTTACATCAACCGACTCACACATGACACTATCTCAACCCCGCTCCTTGGTTCCTCTGTGTGTGTGTTTTCTGTATATATGTGTGTCTGTGTGTGTTCTGTATATATGATATATGTGTGGTTTTTTTTTCCTCCCTCAATCTTGCTATAAACAGATGACAAGTCTCCACATCGATGTCATCATATCCTTTCTGCGTTCTTATCTTTCAAAGATTTGTTACAGTTTACTAAATATATCTTTCAGGCAAAGACACCATTGAATCTTACAAGCCAAAAAAATGGTCATCGGACAAATGAAAAGTTTAGGTGAACAGATTTAAAGGATATAGAAATACAACTGAATGTAGAATACAAAGTATTGCACCTGAAAAATTTCTTTCAATCTATCTTTGGAAAACACAACATGCAGCAATCTCCGAAAGTATATTTGAGAAGAGAGATTTTTCTTACTCTCTTGGAAAGGCTACTCTGCTGCTGAAAGTGAAAGTTTTCATGGATGCAAAATTGTTCTCTCTTTTCCCCCTTCCTCTCTCTTATCACTTGTGTGTGTATATATATATACACTCGCACACCTTATTATAACAGAAATTCAGATAATGGTCACATTTTGGTACATAGAGCAGAGAACAGATGAGCATCCCTCACGAAAAGCCTGACCCCGAAAAGAAGAGTGTGGTTCCTAGTACATGTACCTCCTCCCCAAAGGTTGAAAGGTTAGGAGACGAACTTGACTCCTACTTGAGAATGAAGAGAATAAGTGGGTATGTGTGTGATGTTTCAGTGTGTTGCTTTCTTCTCCTTCACCTGGGCCTTCGGAGAGTTCCTCTGTAAGGCGGTCCACTACATCCAGGCGGTGTCCATGGTCTGCTCTGTGATGACTTTGACTGTCATGAGCGTTGAACGGTAGGAGCTTGTACATTTCCTCCACCATACTTATACCACAAAGACAATTTTTAAAGTTATTATTATTAATCAAAGATAATTGCAACCCGAAAATATTAAATGCTTTTTAAGTAAACACTTTTTGTTTTGTTTTTTGCTGTAACTGAGATTGTCTTTACATGAGATTCATTGTACTTTGAAACAGTAAATCCTGATATTTAAATTTTTCGAAAAATACTCTGATTGGTTAGAACAAATACTTCTGCATTGAAACTGAGTGAAAGGTACATACCTTGAGTAAGCAATACTAGTTTTTTGAGTTGGCATGAAAAATGGAGTTTCGTTACAGCTTCACATTAAGTTATTTCTTATTTGTATTCACCAAAGTGATGTGGTTAATTTATGCAGCAACGTGGCCATTTTGTTTCCACTGCGCGCCAAGTACCTGTGCACGCGAGGACATGCGCAGATCGTCATTGCCGTCATCTGGGTTCTCTCCCTTGCCATGGCAACTCCTGTACTCGTTGGCCAGGTAAGTTTTACACCTTGAGGAACTTTGCCTTGTTTATTTTCCGCCTACCGCTTGCGGTGTAGATGATTAAACAAAACATCTAACTTCCCACGCCACCATAAAACAAACTCAACCATCCAGCCAAATGATCAAACAGTAAACCTTAGCAAAACTGTGCATGCATCGAAATATTGTGTGGGTGTTTAGGGAAAACGGCAGCAGGCATGAGACATTGTGTATACTGTAATAAACAGTAATAAAAAGTTTAATTGGTTGGACATTGGAGGCTGAAAAAAAAAGCAATAAAACAAGTTCTTTTTTCAGAAGTTAAATGACTTCATGAAGAGGAAACTCAAAACCCAAAACTTTTAATGTTTAAAGCACTTTTGGCAATTTCCTCTAGCTTTTCTCTGTCTTCAGAATCAGATGTCTAAGCTCAACCACAATCAAAAGGTCGATGGCGGCGATATTACATAAAGGCAGTCAATTCTGTGGAATGATCATCTTAATCATGTGTTGTAAAACTATATATATAAAAAAACAAAATTACCCTGTAGTTATTGCATCATAGATATATATAAGAATGTGACAGTAACAAAGTAACCGATGTGAAATATTGTGAAGGCCAGTCGTGTGTAGTTTATGGCAGCCATTTGTCATCACTGTCTACCGTTTACAAACCATTTTCAATAAATAAAAATCCACATCTTTGACAGCCAGGCATTCATTACCGCGAAGAAATATTTTCGGGGCGAAAGGATGGAACTGAATTGGTTCTTGAAATCTCTTTTTACGTGCTATAAGGGACACGGTGCTCCGCGGAGCCCGGTCGCCAAATTGCCCGGATGTGGAAGTGACAGAGTGACCTGCCCTGACCTGACGTGTGCCGTTGCCATCTTTCTTTCCAGAAACACAAGGAGGTGGGACAGGTCCGCAAAGCCTACTGGTGCGTGCGGGAGTGGATGCGGCCGGAAGTGGGGATGGCCTTCGACGTCTACATGTTTGTCTTCCTCTTCCTCCTCCCTGTATCCATCATGGCCGCCGCCTACACTGGCATCGCGCGCGCCCTCTGGCGGGGGTCAGCCCTGCGTCGCTCCATGACAGTTCCCTCGTGAGTACTTTCGCGACATTTGTGGATGACTACATCTGTTCACCACTCTGTTAATCTACCTTTCGATTTTTTTTTCTCCTTCTATCCTCATCCATTCTTCTCTTTTTCTAACCCCTCTATTGATTGTTTATCTTTTTTACTTTCTCTCTTTCTGTTGACATTTATTTATCCATTTTTTCTTTCTCTTGTTCTACCTTGGTCTCTCTCTCTCTCTCCTGTATCTTTGTCTTTTTATTTGTTCTTCACTCAATTTTCGTGTCTTGATGTAGTTTACTCGTGGCAAGCCTTCCCAGTCCTGTTTGTCACCCAATTCAGCAATCAGACCCATAAACTAAGCAGCATCCTCCCATTTATTTAATCATCTATCTAAAGTACTGTTAATTCCTGTGCTACATTTTCTCGTTATGTCATCAACTTGCTTCAAATGGCCGAGCACCTCTGTTGGAGTTCTCCTAATATGCACTTCAGACAGCCATTTATCTTTGCGAAATAGATTCTTAAGGGCCTGTTGGTCTTGAAAATAAATTGTGGTGAGAGGCTGGCGCTAGAAACAAGAGCCACACAGATGTTGTCACCGTGTGTCTGACCCAGACAGTCACGAGGACACAGAGGAAAAAAAATTCAGTTTACATGTTTATTCTCAAATTCGTGTACTTCTGATTGTTTAGTGTTGTTGCATTTTCAGTATTGTTATTCAATGAAAATTTTTCAACAAACAACTTGATTAACACAGACATACAAAAATCACTATTTTGTTCTTAGCTACTTGCCAGGGTTGAGGATATGACAGTTTCTAGAATTCGAATCAGATATCCTGCCAAACACATCAGTGATGCTGACTAAGGTTCTATTTTTTTCTGGTATGTTTATATTGCGCTTAATATTACTTGCATACACATTTTGTCTGATATTTAGAGTACTTGGGAGAATATTTTTTCATTTTAAGGTGTTTTTTTTTAACAATAAACGATTAAAACAAATCACAGTATCAGTTAATTGAGCATTAATATCTCTTTGACTTTCTTCTGCAAACCGATATCAAATAAATGAAATGCAGACGCAAAGAAGTTATTTAATGAGTATTAGACCACTAATTTAAAACAAATGAATAATTAACAGTTATGATAAAATTTTGAAAACTTATTGTATTATTGACCGTTAATCATTTGTAAAATAAAGTGCACGAGACCATACTAGAATCTGGCTCTGGGAGTAAAAACGTGTCGGGGCAATAAAAGGACATGGCTATAACTCACCCAGAATGCTTACAGACCAAAGAATACTTGACAAAGTTGACTGACATCAGTGATAATAAAGGCACTAATGGGTTCGACAAAAGCTTTGCAACAAAGTGTTGACAACATGAATGCCTGTGAGTGCATGAAATGTTTGGGGACAACTGTGTGTGCGAGTGCTCGCTCGCCCCACGAGACGTGGCAGATGAATGCCATCAGCCCTCAAGTGTTCTGTCCGACATAATGCAATGTGAAGCCAGTGCGATTGCCTGTCAGACATGGTATAACCTGAAGTCAGACAACCTGAATTGCCTGTCAGACATAATAACGAGAATTATCGTGTAGTGGACGTGTCTAACATTGATGTCATGTAAACTGTAGATGGCGATGCTCGATGTTTGTCTGCCTGTACACTTATCAACCTGTCTACACACACACGGACAGATGAAAAGACAACAAGTTTTCTGTCAATTGCCATTTTTTTTCTCTTTGTGTTTAATCTGCTGCTGCACGATGATGCCAGGGTCAAGTTGTCCTGTGTCTGGGTCGAAATGTCCGTTTAGTCTACGTGTACCAAAAATATAGAGGAAGAGGAGAAAAACAATAATTTTCAGTTATCTCGATTTCCTGTTCACTTTCGCTAATTTCACAGTTGTGTGATTCTGTCGAGAAAATAGAGATTTACGATTTCCTCCAGTTCTTAGCCATTTGGTAAGTGTTCCTGGAAATGATAACGATTGAAAAAAAATATATTAATTTGTAAACGACAGCTTATCTCGTTTAAAAGTTTCTTCTGACCTCGATTTACCTTCACACTTTATCAAGGAAATAAACAGGTAAATGGGTAAATACAGGAGTAAGTATACAGCAGCCGATATGTAACACTGAGAACTCTGTCTTTCATGGATTTGTTCTCTTATTTCTAGTCTTTAATTAATGATTAATTATTTTCTTTCTGCTTGTTTCTTCTCTGCTCAAATCGTTTCCTGCTTGGCTTTGTTTCTAATTCGATCGAAAATGAAAAGCTTCACGATTACTTTCTGATCTCAAAATAAATTGGTCAAAGATTTATCAAAATGTTTCCCTTACATTTTTTCCCAATTTTTCTCACTTTAAAAAAGCTGCAATCTATCGTTGAGAGATGCAATTTGTGGAGAAGAGACTAGCTGTGGCAGTGTGCGCTGAACATTCATCCCTCTCCCTCAGGATGCAGGCTGTGACAGGGGATGAGGAGGATCTGTCTCTCCACCAGCAGCAGTCGCCCACTTGTCCAGGCCCCCCACAAACTGCTGACGCCCCCTTGGCTTCAATGCGCGTGCGCTCGAGCGGTGTAATCAAATTTCTTGGGTGTTACGGAGGTCCCGAAGTGGGCTGGGGCTAAATCAGCTACATTTGTCACGGAAACTTGCTCCAAATCTTTATCTGTCGTCACAAAACAAGGGGAGGGAACAAACCAGGAGAAGGGCGGACAACCCTGCACGAGCGCAGGCCAGTCTGTGTCTTGCGGGGACAGGCAAGCAGATGAATGAGAAGATGAAAGGTAAAGGGTAAATGAAGAGGCTGAAAGATTAGGAAAGGGTGGAGAGGGAGGAGTTGGGGGGAGGCAGGCGGGGGTAGGGGTGAGAGCTGGAACAACGAAGAGGTCGGTGGGGCGGAATGGTAATGGCGAAATGTGATACAGATATACATCCCGAGTGAAACAGTGGAGGTGAGGAGGAGAAGGAAGCGGAGGAGCCACGGACGACGAGCTGGGTGAGAAAAACACGAGCCGGGCACGAGCGCCGCCTGTATTGTCACGTGACTCGAAAGACGAATGGCGGATATACATCTTCTGCAGGTCGGGCTCTAGTGAGATGGTTTACAGGACTCTGTCTCACAGACAGGGCAGGGCAGGGCACGGAGAGTTCTCGAGGGCAGCACTTATTCTATGTAAATTCGAATACTTGTCCCTTGGTGTGGGATAAACTGTATATATCTGCAAATTGTTTACTTGTTTGTTTGTGTACGTTCGTGCACGCGTACTTTAATATTTAAACATGAGGTTTCTATCAAACAATGTGTTATGAGGCACATTTCTGTTGTTTTTTTTTTTTCTATGTAACCATCGAACTCCCTCTCCCTTATTCTTTCTCTCCCTCTTCTTTCTCTCTCAGTCTCAGTCTCTAATACTATGCTGTCCTTCAACAATCTGTTTAACAATATGTTTAATGTACATGTTTCTGACTTAATTCTGTCTCTTTCTCCAACACTCGCACGTACAAAGTCTCTTCTCTCTCCTTTTCTGTCTCTTCCTTCTTTGCATCTTTAGCTCTCTGTCTCTCTCCTTTCATTACTGCCGAAAATCTCTCGCCCTCCTGTAATTACCATGCTTCACCAATAAATCCGTTTCTCGGGGCTGTGTTGCCTCACGTGTAACTCGGACCACAACACTTCAGCCCCTGTCGAGCGAATTGTGAGGAAACTTGATTACAAATGTCTGCTTTTCATGGTTTTCACTCGGCCACAGCTTTTGTAAGCTACTTACGCATGGTCTGTCTGTCTGTCTGTCTGTCTGTCTGTCTGTCTGCACCCTGTCTGCCCACCTACTATTCTGGGAATTTTATATTTATTTCTACCCATAACACCCAAGGCGGACCGAGGGCATATAAGCAAGTTGGGAGAAAGTCTGTAGGTGGCAGCCTGCATGCAGACAAATCATCATTGTCTCTGCATGTTCTGTCACAGAATATTTTATCGACAAGGGAGGAAAGATATCTAGTTGGTATTAGGAGATTTTTTCTGACACAGATATTTCGTAGCAACTACCAGCTTAGATGTAAGAGTTCGGAATGAAGCTCGTATAGTCATAAAAAAAATCTTCAAACAAAAAGTTTGTTAGTACCTCAATGAAAAAAACAGAAGCTAAACTAGTGGGATGTAGGACTTGAGCTGTCACCGGAAGACAACTCGAACAACTGTAATCACATAGTTGAGTTGGTTTGCCTCCGGCACCTGCATCTGTTGTTTGAGATTGTGCTTCACTCGCTCCTTTCCCTCTCCCCACCCAACCCATTCCCCACATTCCCCTAACAAAGCATGCAACCGAAATTTGTATCACAAAGTATTCGAATGCCTTTAGTCAAATATAATAATTTTGTTATAACTAAAACTATTTACATGGTCAAGAAATGGCGGTCTGTAAATGTTTTCTGAGGTAAATTTTTGCAGTCCGAATCTGGTGAAATCGGATAGTTTGCACAAAACAGAAGAAATTACTCACATGTTCAATTTTCTTTCCTGAAATTGAAATGTATTTATCAATTTAACCTTTAACTAAACACTGCAAAACGAATTACTTCTTACACAGCTACGTTCGCAAATGATTCATCAACGATTAAAAAAATAAACTTTTCTTTCACGAGTGGAATTGTTTTGTTCTGAGCCATTTCCAGTTTATCTGTAAGGACACGTGGTAACATTTCGGAAGCTGCATTCACTTTACTCTCTTGTACTGACACAAGCTAATCTAGCAATATATTTCGGTAAGCAAACATTGCCCCTCCCAGTGACTTTGACATATAGAACTCGGACCATCAGAGATCATAAACATGGTGGCGAGAAGCAATGACAAATAAACGTGTTGCTCGTGATGCTGCCCGCATAAATTAATTGCCAGCAAAAGGAGAAAAAAAAAACTGAGAAATTGGTCGGTCCATTTAATCCGAAGCGCGCATGCGCACCAGGAAAATCGTGATGTCGGGCATCAATGGCGAGATCTTTGTCATCGGTTCTTGTGCGAACTTCGCTAAGTGCATCCTCCACCGCAAGACATAGGATGTGAATACCACTCAGCTCTCGCCCTTTTTCCCCCTCCATGGAAGGAAGTAATTTTCTGTGGTTAAAAGCGGCAGGAAGCCTGAGAAAGAGAGAAAGGATGTGAGTACCCGACTCTTCATCCTGGCATGCCACAACCTGCGTATTGAACCAATCGATGCTAAAGAAGTTAAATAAATATTTACAGGTTCGTGTATATCAGATAAATTACTGCAGGAATGTCTACATTATCATCGTGGCTCGGATATTAATTGTCCCATTTATTGAATTATCATCTCTATTATTGAAATTTAAAAAGAATTATTTTTTTAATTATTGTTTCGATTCCTCCACTAATGGCAAAAGGTCAAATGGAGATTTTAGATGATAGATAGGTAAAAGTTAGGGGTAAAGGATACTAACCAGTAAGACTGGTAGGAAAGGATATCATGAGAGTTGATGGTGTTTGTCCTAAGCTTCAAAGCCAATTTCTTTCTTTTTGTTATATTCCTATATGATCTGTCATTACTAAGTGTATGAAAGTATATCTATAGTTATTATTTAGATACCTTCACGTATGACAGAAAGGAGCAACTGCAAGAAAGGAAGACTTTGTTGTCTTGTTGACGGGTCAGGGTTCAACAGTCAAAGTTGAAGAGTTCTCGGTCTCGCCTAGCCTCCCCCCGTTGTTACCCCTCGTATCTTTTCGTCTGCACTTCTCCTTGCTCTGTGTTTATTGCCTGGCCCTGTGTTGCCCAACATCCCTGGCTGCTGATGTTTGTGGCGACATGGTGTCCGCTACATGCACCGGATAAAGATCGTGGAGGGAAATCTTGCGACAACAAATCCTGGCCACAGCAACAACCTCCACAACCGCCGACTTCCCGGTGAGATTCATGGGTGCTGTGGCCTGCACCATTGTTCTAAGTGATTCACTGACATTCACGAAGTATATATATATACAAGGAAGGAGAAAAAAGGAGAAACTTTGCCGAACTTCTCACATAAGGCTGTGAGAAATCGTGGCTATGACCTTTGCCCTATTGACAACTGTCGTTGCCTTGTAGAGAGAGCGAGAGATTCCAATCTGTTGATGGCTGCAACCGTAGCTTTTTTATTTGTTTCCATCTATGCATTCCAGTGAAGTCGACATGTTCTTTGTCTTTTATCTATTTTGTGTGTTGGAATCTGATTCCAATACATGGTTCAGTTGGATTTTTCTTGTGAGTGGATGGTCTGTAAGTCGTTGACGATCATTAAGGACAGAGTTTGATAACTAAATGAACTACTCGCGCGAGTGTATGTATTTTTTTTCATTCTTATTACATAAACTACTTTTTCAGATGCGGGAAAAAACTGACATTAATATGTCAAATTTATAAATTCAATTTGAATGTGTGAAAATATCTGAAATACACATCTTACATACTTTTCTAGTTACTGACCACAATTTCCTGAATATTTCAAAAAGGAAAACATTCAAAACTTAGCTAGTGTTTGTATATACGAAACTTTTTTAAAAATATTTGATTTTATTTCCTGCTGCTTGTTTGGCCTAACAAGAATCGATCACGCTGCATTCAGTCTAACTAGTAAAACTTCTATGAAATGCTCGAGCGCTTTCCAGTTAAACCGAGGGTCGCGAGATTCTCGTGCATGAGCGGTTGTCGTGGTCGTCTCTGAAGTGGTAGATGGAAGTGGTCCATCATACCAGTTAGGGCCCTCGCCCTGAGATCATTTCCCCGCATAATACTAGCACTTAGAGGACAAACTGTTTTTCTCCTGAACGCAGGTTGCATTTTGTGAAACATAGTTGCTGCTCCTGTTTGTCTAGGATGTTTTGTTGCGAGTTAATTTTACCCTGGTCTTGTTTACTCTATTGATTCTTTGATTACATGGTGCCGTTGGCTTGTTCATTCCATCTCACAGGTTTGTAAGTTTGTTTTTATCTTTGTTTATTTCCTGAATTTTTCTACTGTTTGGGTTAAATTAGTTTTGTCGGGATTTCTTTTTTTTAGGGGGGTTGGGGGAATGGCTGGTGGATGGGTGTGGGAGTGAAATGTTTGATGTTTGGTGTTTTGCTGTTTTGATGTTCAATAATGTTGCATTGTTTGTATTTTTGTTTGGTCTTGTATATGCTTGTGCTTGTCGTTTTGTGCTTGACGATTTTGTTTGTTTTTATTCAGTGGTGCGTGCAAAGGATATGACTTGACCAGACACTACAATTTTTCAGGGCCTACACCTGTGCATCTGCTCCTGCCGTTGGTCTCCGAGGCCGCAGCAGGCGCATGCGCGGAAGTACGGACCTGCCGGCGCCACAGACCCACAGCAACCACGCCAACAACCACAACAACAGCAGCGGCCCGCAAGCCCACTACTGCCGTCTAGACTCCCTGGACTTGGAGGTGGGGCCGGCACCCAGCAAGACCACCCCAGTGCCAGTGGCGGAGGAGTCTGTGTTAGCAGCAGTGGTGGAGGATCGGGGTCAAGATCCGCCTCCAAAAGGTCAAGGCTAGAGCAGGAGAAAGTCAAGGTGACCTCGCTGTTTTTATTGTCAAGTTACTGTTTCTCATTTAGTTCAGGAAATTAATGAGAAAACTACTAAACGGTACTTTGGTTCCTTTCTTTATTATTATTTTTATTTATCGTTGGTGTTGTCTAATTTTATAATTTTATTGACTTGTTTTCTTAAGGTTCAATGACAAATATTTCTATAATTTTTCTTGCTTGGCGAGCAGCTGATGAATCCAGCAGAGATAAAGGTCGTACCCTAACCTCTAACCTTTCAGTCAGTGGGTTCAGTTTGATTGGTTGTTGGGTTTTTGGGTTGGTTTTTGTTTTGTTTTTTTTTTTTTTTGGTTGCTGTTGTTTTTTGTTTTGTTTTTTGTTTTTGTTTTTTGTTTTCTCGTTATGGCTTTTTGTGGGGGTTTTTTCGGGGCCCATCTTCTCTCCCACACAGGTAGAGGACTGGCGCCTCCGAGATTGAATGCCAGTACCCTAATCCCCGGCTGTCCTCTTCCCCATTCCAGTGACAGATGTGACTAAAGCCTTAACATAGAGAACGCAGAGCGTGGGAGGATTTCCTTCTCAGCTTGTTTTTCACAAGTCTTCGAAAATAAACCAAGAAACTGTCCTAGTTGTTGGTCTGTCGACAGTAAGTCACCGATGCCATCTTTTCTGCGCAGTCTGCTGCTTTGTGGACTGATGAGGTGATGAGAAACACTGGCTGGCGATGCAGGACTGCAACAAGTGTTTGCGATAGGGTTGTTCTTCCTTTGGGTTGACGACTGGTTGCTGGTATCTGTGGTGCAGCCCAGCATCACGACCGCAACACAGCATCTCACTGTACCTCCACCACATCCTTCATCTGCAGTTCTATTTGGTCACCATCTTCTACAAGTGTAGACTTATACTTATGTGCTAAAGTTATCGAAAGCCTTATGATTTCCAGATAATTAATTCTTCTTTAACTAGTGAGAGTTAGTTTTCCCTTGCTTGCTAGCCCTTTCTCCAGTGATCTCCCTTTGCCCTTATCCCTTCCACAAAGAAGCCAACGTCTTGCTTGGCCTTTGGTCTTTTTTGAGGTTTGTTCTGCTTCTTCACCGGAGCTCTTCAGCCAAGAAGAGTTCAGTTCCCCGCCTTCCGTGAGTTTTGTTATTTCCATGGAGTACAGAGACGTGCCTGTGGCCTGTGACTGAAACAGGGTTCATTTTCTCCTCCCTTTCTGTTTCGTAATTTCGAAGTGGGCAGACTTTCGTCTCTGTTCCTCTCAAGAGAGGGATTGTGTTGCTACTGATGATGTGGAGGTTCTTACTCTTCACTCCTCCATGGCCTCGCTGTCTGTGGTGAGCTGCTGCAGCTGTCGAGCTTTGGGAGGCTGGGTCACACCTTCTCTCCATCTGCAACTGGCAACAGCAGGCTTTCCCTCTCCTGCGCTGCATGTTAAATGAATTATTTTCTCTCCCAAACAGATAAAGTGCGTTCGCTTATCTCTTCGGTAATCATCGCTTCAATGTCTCGAATGTCCGTGTGAATTTACAAAAGCCATGCTGTGAATTCTAAGATAAAATCTTTGTTTGGAAGAAGATATTTAGTCTGCGTGTTCGGAAGATAGTTTAAAAGCAAATAGTTGTGAATAGATCTTTTGTGGTGTGATGAGAAGTGAAGCTGCAAATTTTATATAAACAGGTGGGATGAGCTCGTTCATCGCAGCCACCTTCTGATAGTTAAAATAGTCTTTTCTTTTCTTCTGCTGTTTTTTTCTTATTCATCCTCCTTCATATTACTAACGACCATCATCAATAGCGATTCCCAGTAGGTGTCTGTCTGTCTCTCTGTTTGTTTGTTTGTTTGTTTGTTTGTTTGTTTGTTTGTTTGTTTGTTTGTTTGTCTCCTTAGTCCGTTTAATATGAAATACCTTCAAGGTTACGAAGCAACACTTGACCATTCTCTCTTTTCCTCTCACAAATTTTCACACACACACACACTGTTTTTGCACTATTTTATGTGCGCATTTATTTGCCCCAGGATGCACCTCATTGAAGAACGATAACAAGCTTTATTTACAACCAAAACAAACAAACAAAAAAACAGGAAAGTTTAAATCGTTGAGTCCACCCGCGCTGACTGCCGCACATACTACATTTAATGAAACATTAAATCATCGATAAATTATTAGCTAAAAGGAGTGTTGAAGAGGGGTATGTGTTAAACTGTATAATTAATATTAGTAATTACAAGGGCACAGGAGCCATGACCGCACATCTGAATCAGGTGAAAAAGCGCATCCGACCTGCTAATACAGAAGATTCCAGATGGTTCTCTGCTAAAATGCTATTTCTGTAGTTCTAAAGAAAATCTTTTGAAAAAGAGATAAAATTAATAATGCCCCCCACGCAGCTGACCAATCTGCTGCTTTATGGACGAGGGCAATGAGTAGGCAGTCAGCTCGGATTGCCAGCCTCCATTCCTCCAACTGCCCCAAGAGACGAGGATCCCTGTGGGAGTCAGAGAGATCCCGTAGGGCCACTTGGTGTCGTAGCTACCGTTGAAGTTGATGAGGTTCTTCCAGTGTCCAGTTCGTGTGATGACTAGCACGCACCAGCCATCGTCGTGGTAGCTTTCAGCGCAGACGCGTCCACCGGAAGCCACGTACATGTTGCCGGCCTCGTCGAAGGCAACCACCCGCGGCTGGTACATCTCCAGGTGGGACAGATCCAGGTTGTTGAACATGGTCTTCACGCTTCCACTGTGTAGTGTCAGGATGTACACGGTGTGGCTACCCCAGTCCGACACGTAGAACTCATCCCTGAAGCTAGTGACGAAGAAAGGTTTGTCCATTCTCCGATCGGAGACCGACCAGGTCACGTGGCCGTCACGTGAGATGACGTCGACGGTTGCCGGAGAGGAGTTTTGAGGGTCCTTTGGGGAACTTACCACCAGCATGTCCCCGGGACCAGGAGCAATCCCGCGGTAGGCTCGTTTAGTTCTCACCCTTGACACCAGGGTTGGTTCCGGCGTGGAAATATTGACGATGTACATCACGTGCTTATCTTCCGTGGATACGGCCACCAGTCCATCGTCCAGTAGGGCCAGAGACCACGGGGTTTGGTCCAAGGAAAGCCCGGCCCCTACTTTCGTCGGGGCATCTAACGAGGCGACCCTGACCTTTTTCTGTGCGAAGTCGACCATGACGATTTTTCTGTTCTTCGTGATAACGAGGGAGGTTATGAGGCTGCTACCCCGGGTGATGGCATCAAACTCTAGTATCGGCTTTTCTCCTGCAAAGTTTTATAGCAGTGAGCATGGTGCTTAACTAGGAACTCTAACTCTCAAAATGAAAATATGTTACTTCAAACATTTTATTAACAAACGCTTTGAAGGTGTGTGGTTTTCAATGAGAAAGATTTGCTCATATCTTATGTTTGCTTACGGATTATATACAGTTGAAACCTCCCAACTAACACTTGTTAAAATCGACACACGCTTACTTATTCTGCGATTGTTGGGCTTGACTGGAGATTTACGGGAGAACTAGTTCACCAGGTAAGACATTTTAAACAAACCTCTGGATCGACATTTAATATGAACGTCTGTATGTTCAGACAAATTCAAGAACTGTAAAACATTTCACTAAAGTGCTACTTGATCAATGGATGCTACACAGGACAGAGGTCAAGATGGCTTCGAGGCTGAGTATAGTCTGAATAACACAGGGGGGCAAGAGGGGTTCAGAGTTTACTCCCCTTCTAGAATCTCATGTGGTGTATCTCCTATTCACGAACAGAGATGCCTTAGCGTTTATACTTACCATCTTCTCCACTTCCTTCCTGACTTTCCTCTGAGATGTCATCACCACATTCTCCAGTAATGCAAATCCATTTTCTAAGCTCTTCTGGGAAGTCCTCTATCCTCAACGTAGGCTCACCATCGTGTTCACTTCCGTCCGCACTCTCTTCTCCGATGTGTTCTCCACTTCCTTCCCGAGTCTTTTCTCCGATGCCTTCTCTACTTCCTTCTCGACTCTCTCCTTCGGTAATTGTCTCGTAAAGCGGTTCTCCATCCACCTTTGGGTCTTCGGTAGGGAAAATCGGGTCTAGCTCGGATCCCAGATCCCCGGATCCCTGAACTTTGTCTTCATTCGCAATCTTCCCTGCGTATCTTTCCAGCATCGACAGTCTGTTGTTGATGTTCCTGTACTCTGTCACCAACTCTGCCATGACCTCGACTTCCACATCGAGGCTGGCGACCTTCTGCGTCAGGACCTGGACGGACGAAGACAGGTTTGCGATGATTTCTCTGTCTTTAACGGCTTGTTCTTTGAGGAGAGACATTTCGTTGCTCATCCGCTCTAAGAACATCATCACCGTGGACATGAACTGGGTATTCTGTACTGTCAAGCCTTCTGCAACCACGTGATCAGGTACAAAAGGGAATTCTTTCCCTGATTCATCCAAAGTAATTCCGCTGGCTTCGTCGACCTCAATGGCGGGTAACTCCTCAAACGCATGAGCTGAAAGTTCATGAGATCGAATTGAAGTCCTTCAAAATAGAATTTCAGTAACGTTAAGCTGCTAACAAAACCATTAAATAATTATTCATCTGAAAAAAATGTAACCGCAAAAATCTACCTCCTCCTTCCTGACTAACTCTATTTTCTTTAACGACAAAGTGTAGGAGATGTTTCCATCGCTTTTTATTATCTGTCTTTCGACCAGTCGTTGCTGAAATGGTCAGGGTTTGTGGAGTTTGCTAGGGAATGATGGGGGTTGAGGGAGAGAGAAAATTATTTTGAGATTTACGTGTGAAAGACAGTGGAAATGAAACTGCTTATCTCTGAATTTCCTAAAAACAATAAAAGTCTGACAAAAGCTGAAATGATCTGTCCCTATTTACTGATGCTGCAATAATGGGTTATCAGACTGAAACACTGAATGGTGTAACTGTTCTAACTAGCTAAACAGCTTCTAACAAAATTGTAATTACTTATCTCATGATAAAATTATGTATGTTAACTGCCTAAAGGTCGCGTGGACGAATATATCGAAGGACTGGGACCTGATCAAGGGAATTCTCCTAGCACGATCATAAATAATAAATTAGTATCGTGTTGTCTTTTTGATATTAGAATACTCCTACCTCTCAAAGTCCAGGCTACAGCCAAGATGACGAGGGCGGCCTGCATGGTGGTCCTCTCTGTCCTGCTCCTCCACAGAGTGTGAACATTTCAATGGCTCGCCGACTAGAAATGCTACCGCAATTAACACTTAAATTGCTTACTTCCATAATTACAGCAATATGTGGCAGGATCTTTCAGAATCACCTCCGGATGTGACATTTAGAGGTCGCACAGTTGACGATCACCCGACGTCAGTCACTAACAGTGGATGCATTGTCGATGGGTTTAATTTCCTGTCGCCCGCACAGTTCAAATTCCTTGAACAATTTTGTTGCAATGACCTTCTAACTGCTCTCATCATAAGTGATCTGACATTCAGCAGGGATTTCACAATGTGTACTCTCTCGCCTTCCACCTCCTCCTCTTTTCTCGTCTTTCTTTCTCTCAGTGGAGTTTCGCAATCTAGGACAACAGACATGAGCCAGCTTCGCTAATTTTCTCTTTTCTTTCCACTTCGAATGCCGCCAGAATGAAGTCTGTAAACTGGAATCTTTGTGATGTAGGTGTAGAAGTGTGTGTGCAATGTGTGTGTAGATGTCCATGATGAGATGTCTTTGTACTGGACATGTCGCGGTCTCTCTGTAATGAGGTGTCGGAGTGTCTTTGTAACGGATTCGTAAAAGACCTCGAGACCATTTCATATTTTTAATCGTTTAATTCAATAACAAAATGAACAATGCATGTGAAAATATGGAGAGAACAAGATGATAAAGCGTGTAATGAGAAATAAAAACTCGATACAGTACAATACTTTCACAACCTCTGGTCAATCATCCTCTCGGTCGGGCCCACAATACATGTACACATCAAAGCGGAGCCTCGTCTTTCATGCCATTCCTCCCTGAAGACTTATTCGTTACCAAGGGCAACATCAAAGATGTGATGATTCGAACTTAAATGATGCAGGGACATAACCCACCTCCCGTCCTCTGTACCCTGACAATATTGTTCTACTTGTTATTTCCACCTGCCGCCTATTCATCTGCCGCTTTCTTTTGTCCTTTTTATTCACTACCTTTCTGTAACTACACAAATAAATATCAAAACATATCTCCTCCTAAACTCTTTTTCTCTTTCTTGTTTTTCTGTTTGGTTACCACTGGCACCACTTTCATTATCAAGATCTTGAACGATGACTGAGCTAGGTCCTGATTCAGTCCAGCCATCAAACAACACTTGCACATACATGGAGAATGGTCAGGACCTGAATTCTAACAGGCAGATGTCATGATCCAAGATTTTCAAGAAGTAGTGTGATCCTCCAAACAATAGTCTCTCATCGTCTTCGTGTCAGGATCCTAATATTGTTTCTACCGCCGCCCCTCGTCCCCAGTCTGTCAGACATGAGCCATCATCCACACCAGACCATCTCCTCCTATTCCAACATGACTTCTTCATTTCCAGCTCTAGCATGATGAGCTAGGAAGTGTAGACTGTGTCTGTGATGTGCTTGTACGAAGTCTAAAGTAGTCATTGTACATTATTTCACTGAAGTAGTGGTAATAAACTCGTAAATATTTGTCCTTGTTTACATCTAGAAAAAACTTTTCTCGTAAGAAGAGAAGAGAAACTTTTGTTTGTCCCTGGAACTCCAGAATCTGGAACAAAATACTCTACCAAAAAAAAAAAAAAACACACACAAGTCCTTGGCCTCAATAGTTCAGTTATTTTCTCCAGGATTGTTTAGAAAGTTCCGACTTTGTTCTTTACTGTCAAGACGAGACACTGTATTCTAAAGTACAAAGTTAACGACCGCCGAGTGCATTATGAATAATGAACATTCATAGTCTACAAGAACTTGCAAATGATTCACATTATGTTCGAATCTTGTCTGCGCTTGCGTGAATGGAAGAGTAATAACTACCTCTGGACGTTTGTACAAGTGTGTATGCGTGCGTGCATGCTAGCGTGCGTGCGTGAGTGTGTGCGTGTGTGTGTGAGTGAGGGAAGGTTGCATGTGTTTGTGTGGCTACAACTGCCCGTTTGATTGAAGAGAAAGACCTTGCTATCAGTGGCCATCGCTCAAACGCATGCGTGCACGTGCCTGGGAGAGAAAGACCGGAGAGGAGCGCGTGCCCACACTCACCATCTTCTCATCGATCGCCGGAGACCCTCTCATCGATTCCTCGTAATATTCTTTAACAGATTCCCTCGTAGCCCTTCCCAGTGCGTCCTGAAACCCGTTCTCATCGATTCCTCAAAATGTTGTCGTCGATTTCTCAAATATATTCTTATTATTTCGAACTCGGCAGGGGACTGCACCGTCCTCCTCCCCCACCACCACCTTGCTCCCCCGCCCCTGGCAATCACCCCTCGCTTACTCTCGTTCCTCATCAGCCCTGCTCTTGGTTTATACGACAGCAACCACACCTAGCGTCACGTGACTTGGTGGTGGTAGAACTAGCGGTGGTGGTGGTGGTGATGGTGGTGGTGGTGGTGGTGGTGGTGGTGGTGGTGATGATGATGGTGGTGGTAGTAGTAGTGGTGGTGGTGGGAGAGGGAGAAGGGGTTCTGGCTGACGTGCTCTTTGCCTACAGACTGTTCGGTGGGCGGGGGCTTTCTGCGAGTTGGAGAAAGGTCACGGGGTTACTGTCATGCCGTCGGTGATCGAAGCTCAGCTGATAATTAAAGGAAAAAAAAAGGAGGAAAGAGATTCGCATACGTCTTTGTTCCTGAGCTTCTCGCCATTACCGATCTCTTCAAAACAAAGGGTCGAGCCAGACATCTCCATCCATCTTTTTCTGCCATCAGGTCTTGTAGTCCTTGCTGCAGGAGATGGAGGATGGAGGACTTAAGAGTTCGCATCCTGCTCGCGCTTGATAAATGTACTCGCAAACATCTACCACATGGACAAGAGAGATCTGTAGAAGTTTCTGTCAAGGGGATAACAATACTGAAGAAACTGATAGTTGGTGGAAGGGAAGGGGATACTTTGGTTTGAAAGAAGACATTCATGCCTCCCCATAAAAACACACACACACTTTTTTGTACATTACCGGGCCTGGGGTAGCTACAGAGGTATTCATGGCATTTATATGTAAGGAAAGGAAATATAAAAAGTGACAAAGGTGGAGCCACAGGAGCAGTTTACAGGTTTTCATTTCCCACATTTAAGTAACCAGTCAAATGAATGGCAAGGGGAACAAATCGACAAGAAAATCTCTGGGGGTGATGCAGAGAGAGAATAGACAGAGGGACACAGCCGGAGAAAAAAAAAACCAAATGAAGACAATGATGGTAGAGTATCTCGGAAAGATAAATAATCATTGAAGGTGGTGTTTAAGAAGCCTATTATGCAATCCTGCTGTTTCTTAATTAAAATTCCTTTTGAGAGGAAAACATCCGAGGAAGTCCGGAACAAGAAACATCAGAAGGTGTCACGCAAGTTACTCTAATCTTGAACGAGTAGAAAGCTTGAAGCACGTGAACAGTTTTTTTAAAAATAAAATTTATGTTTATCTCGCAACAGCTGAAACAAGACAAAAAAATTCAAAAGTAACGCACGCATTTAAATTTGATGAAAAATGTTTCTTTACGAAAACTGTGAAAACTACTCCCAAAGTACACAGGTACATCCCCTGATGCTTTCCTGTTTGAAAACAAATGTTTACCAGATAATCTAGATCACGTGGGCTCCTTCTTGTCTCATAAAACCATTCAGTCAGCAGGTAATATCATGATGCTTGACTCCTCTTCAATGCCATTGGTATAAAAATAGATGCCATGAGTCTACCCTCCTTCTTTCTTTCTCTCACCTACTCCCCTTCCCCATCCTCAGAGGCACTGCTCTCGAAGAATGCATTAGCTGAATTACTACAGGGAACACATTCTGAAAAGATTGGTTTTGCAAAGGAGATCAGGCAAGTCAAGATGGCTAGCTTACTCCTTTTTCTATTCGCTACCACTTGTCTGAAGTCTAACCTTCTTGGCGGTCCAGCGTCTTCATATCAGCGAAAACCATTCTAGCTTTCTCTCCTGCTCGTCTTTGTCTCCTCTGTCCTTGCTCCCTTCCTCTCTTTCTCTCCTGCTCGTCCTTGTCTCCTCTCTCCTTGCTCCCTTCCTCTCTCTATGAGAGGTCGATGTAAAAAAAGAAATGGTGTCAAGTTTTCTTTTCTAGCTCTCTGTAGAAACCACTTTGAGTTCAGCCGAGTGATTAGTCCACCATGGAATCTTACCTTGTCCTGCAAAGTGTGGCTAAATTAAGCTGCTCTTTCTCCTCCAGCATCCTCTCCACACCTCAGTTCCTTCCGTTCATCTGTGAGAGATGAACTCCATCGGCCTCATTCAAGAAGATGAGTGGCAAGGGCATGTTGAATAGAAGCAGAAAATAATAAATTATACACACAAAGATCTGCTTTGCTAAACAAATATAGTAAAGCATCAACCGCACTTTTAATTTGAAAAAAATAAGCCAAATTATACTTTTTGCGATTTCGTAACAACAAAAAAAAGATGCATGCAGATGGTGGATTTCGTAGACTGGTTCGAGTATCTCGAAGACAGAACCGGGGGAGGAAGTGAAAGAAAGAGAAAGACCAACAGACTGAGGGGCGGACGTAGTGACTGCATCAAAGATAAATCGAACTACTGAAGTGAATGATCCAGATAAGTGAGCTCGGCCTGCTGACAGACAGAAAATGGCAATCGAATTAAGCGCTGATGAAAAGAACCACGGAGGTTGGTTTCCAATCTTCCCGGCATAGGAAAGGCGAAACCCTTCGGCGTCGATCCTCCACCAGTCTTTCTTCACTCTTTTCGCCTTCCGCGACTCAAACTAACAAAGAGTTTCTCAAAGTTACCGTTGGCTCCGTAGTAATCAAAGAGCCCTTCGAACGGTGAGAAGTTCTTTTCAATTTTTCACCCTTACCATCTCCTCCACTTTTCCTTTTCCCAGTTACCACGATCCTCCATATTCCTCTCTCCTTCTTCTGATAAGTTGGTCTATTTGACTGATGCTCAACAGATTTATTGTTTACCCCAAGATGAATATCAGTGTATTGAAATCTGTTTCCAATCGCCCGTTCTGTGTATGGACGCAGAATCATTAATTCTGGACAGTCCAAAGTTTTATACTTCTGGACTTTCTGGGAGGACTATAAAAAAGACAAAGACCATTCACTGTTAGAATGACAAACTTATTCTGTCGAGGGAGAATGGTTATAAGAACAGTCGAAAGCATTGTTACTAAACAAACAAGAGCAAAACAGATTGAAGTGGAGACATCACACACGTCCAGGTGTTTTATTTATAGTTCTCACCATCATCACCGCCAGCAATGGCCGGCAATCGCGTGGTCCTAAACAGTCAATCAGTGCTCGCTAAATTAATAACAATGTCACGTGCCGGCAAAACTGTCGGCTGTTCTATTATCCTGACCGCTGGCTCTTCCTCCTGCCTCGTGGCAAATGACATCCTAACCTCCAAGTCCGTTTGACGCAGTTTTTAGATGTCTTCAGAATTATTACCATTAACAACCACCAGCTGCTAGGCTATTTATCATCGGGAAGTTGCAAGTGGCAATCAATCCTTTCTGTTCAAATTTTTATTGGCTGTATTGGCGGGAATTTCTATGGAAGCAGACCGTCCAAGGATAGGACGACGAAGGAATAAGAAACAACCATGGGTCACAAAGGACATCCAAGACCTCTGTGACCAAAGGAGAGAAAAGAAAACCCGAAGCAGTCGTCCTGTACAGGACCTGATGACTATCGTGCTAAATAGGTAAAAGTGGAGGCACTCCTATGTATATGTTCCCCCATCGAGGAGCAACTCACCAACTGACCGTCGAAGGTTGGTCAATGGCATCGTCGGACTGTTTTATTGTCCTTCTCTGTGTTGAGGTGTGCTATTTATTTGGCATTATCTTTGTATTCATGCGCTGTATTGGATGTTTATTTCTAAATTTTTCATTGTTGTTGTTGTTAATATATGAAAGGAAATGCCAGTCAGCTTGTTTTGTCTGATAACGCGAATTACCTTAGCACTATTATTATTATCATCTTTCTCTTTACACGCAGGTGGTGAAGATGCTGGTCGTGGTGGTGATGCTGTTCGCGGTGTGCTGGGGGCCTCTGTTGGCGCACAACGTGTTGGTAGCATCCGGGGTCTTGGAAGCCTACCACTACGGCTACCTCAAGCCTCTGAGGCAGGCTCTCTTCCTCATGTCGTACCTCAACTCCTGCCTCAACCCCTTCGTCTACGGCTTCATGTCCGCTCACTTTCGCGCCAGCTTTCGACAAGCCCTCTTCTCCTGCTGTCACTTCCGGTTGCGCAAGCGCATCGCGTTCGACACTGCAGCCTCCTTCCGGTCAAGATCGACGGTGGTCAGCTTCCGCTGCGAGGCAAGGATACATTGCGGCCCCAGGCCCTGCGCCACCAGACGGCAGACGACGGGCGGAGAGGAGGGAGACAAGGGGTATTCGGGTGTGGACAGCCCCAGTGTCAGTGCCACCAGCATCGAGGACAGACGTTGACAAGGGAGAGAAGAATGGAATGAGGTCACAAACAGTCTGGGATCAGTTTTTATTTTTCACTCGTTATATCTGTTTACTATTGTGTTTACTAAACAGAAACACTTCTTTTTGTTTTTCCATTGTTGCATTTTAAAGTTGTACAGCACGACTAAGACGATGACATATTTAGACAGAATGTAGGGAGTGATTCCCCCTAAATAAAAAGAGGAACTAAAATATTTTAAACAGTTAATTGTTCTCTAGGTGTAATTTAAATTTGTTCAATGCAGCTTTGAGTACAGACTACCTTTCAAACCTACCCTTACCAAGAATCTCCTCTCCCTTCCTTGAGGCAAACATCGCTTTCGTTGCATCTGTCAATGGATATTTGACATTAAAAAAAAAAAAAGGTTGGAGACGACCGAGAAGACGAAATATGAAATAAAAATATCTATAACGACGAAAAATGAAATATCTAAAACTTTAAAGTTCATGACAAATGCACTTTTCAAAATTTTCAGTTCTGCTGAAACAAGTCTCTAGACAATCAAATACACAAACACACTTACTCTCTCTCCCAAAACATACACATATATATATATCGCCATAGAGTCCATGTAAGGTACCCGATTGTGATTCAACAAATTTACAAGACAAGCGTCTAATTTACTTATAACCTCCTTAAATAAAATACCACCATCTGGATTTCTTAGCCTGCGATCCTACATCAGGGATGTAAGCTGGCAAACTACAGCCACAACTTGTTGTACACAAAGGACAGGTGGACTGTGTGGATTGTGTGGACTGGGTGGACTGTGTACTTGTACACAACCTGCTGGCGACTGAACATGGAAGTGGGCGGCGGGTGTGGGGAATGACTCTTTCATTTCAGGTTTCTGTTGGTCGAGCAAGTACAACAACTAGTAAGTAAAACGTTGACACTGTAAGACTATGTACTACTTTGGTGACCCTTAGGTCAATACCTTCACTACATCTTGTCCACCACAAACCCTTCCGTCTTACATATTCTGAGTTTAAAAAAAAACATGAACTTTTGAACTGTATGCAGACACTACGGGAAGTGGGCATGTATGCATGTACTCTACAAACTTCAGTGACAATGAATGGAAACAGGAAATGTTCAGACTGAGTAATGAGTGTGGTGCAAGTACATGCACGTGGACTACAAACTTGTGATAAAAGAGTTTATTATTACAATGGGTCTGGATTCCGGAGATGTGATAAAGGACGGCGAAAGTTGTCTCAGATGTGAAAGATCAGTGACAATACATTCATCTTCCCCAGTTATGTTGTTTACATGTCATATTTGTTATAAAATAAATTGAAACATTGCATGCACTCTTGGAAACTGCTTATTTCTGGGTCCAAGCTGGAGGCGCTGCTGAATTGTGAAAATAAACCCTGACTGAAGTGTCTGTCAGTGAAATGTTTGAACTGATGGCTGTGGCCTGACATTATTCCTCGCTCTATGTGCTTCAAGTGGCTGAAGAAAGTCCTGCAAATTTGTAACTCCACCTTCCAGCACCTGCTGGACAAATCAAGAACCTTACACCTGAGTGACCAGAGGAAGATTTTCAGTCGCTGACCAGACCGATCTTCCAGTCTATGATCCTCTACCCCGGAGTCGACCACCCTCTTCAACCCTTCCGAAATAACCTTTCGTTATAAAAAATAAACAAACACATTTGTTGTGCAGGTTCGTCGCTTCACCCCACGCTAAGAAAGTAAATGTCATGGATGTGGTCATAACAAGCTCTCGTACTGTCGCAATCTCTGCATTCAGTCTTGGCGAAGACATGGCGAGGACATCTCACGAATGGTCCACTTACAGACGTCCTGAACATTGTCATGTAGGTTGTTGCCTCCACTCTGTCGTTTCAACGGATGTATCAGTGTTCACATGAAATAAAAACGAATTTCTGATACTTGTTGTGACAAACGTCAACTTATTCTTTTTTACTCATGATGATGATGATTGATGATGATGGAGGATGGATGATGATTGATGATGAATGATGATGATGATGATCTTAACCTGCTCACTTAGAATTTCTCGCCTGACCGAAGGCCACTGTAATATGAAATTCTGGACACACCCTGCGCAAACCAGCTGACACCATTACCAAGCAGGCACTTGACTGGAACCCTCAGGGTAAGAGGAGAGTTGGGAAACCAAAGCAAACTTAGAAAAGAACAGTAGAGGGCGAGACAAAGGACTCGGAACACATGGGCCCAAATGAGGAGGGGTGCTGGCGAGGTGTTGTTGTAGCCTTATGTTCCTAGAAAAGGAACAAGGAATAAACATAAACAAGATTCTGATTTAATGCAGGAAATAAAAGCATTTTGTATGCTAACTTAAAAAGACAGATTATTCACAGGCATACAGTAAACGTGGGAGTAAAGAGTTTCCGATAAAAGCCCGAACTGTTTGTGTGGTGGGAGAGTGAACAGGAGATTGGATAAGTGTGCTCGAGTGTGAGAGAGAGATTGTGTGAGCCTGCGTGATAAATCACGTGATTTCAGTTTTGGCGGATGTAAAGTCTGGTGTAATACTTCTGAACTCTTCCTGACACTAAAATGTGACTCATGAATCACGAGTTGATCAGGAAGACGAAGTAGTATCACTTCCATCTACAGCCAGCGTCACTATCCTCTCTCAAGAATGTTTCCTCTCTTGTAACAACATTCCCAATATGCAACAGTGTCTGCTTGTCTGACACACAGTCTGTCCTTTGACCTGAAGTGAGAGAGGTGGGCGGGCTGGTGATACAGAAGATCCGCGACCACCAAGTTCAGTTTGGTATGGTGAGGTCTGTCAAACCCTTTGATTGAAAACAGTGGTCCATCATTACAACAGAAACATCCTTTTAACAAATGCCGAAAATGTTGCTTCCAACCTTCCAGCTTTTGTCCACTATTTAAGTGCAAGTACAAATAGAAACACTGAAATAATTTGACAAGATTACTAAATATGCCATAGTCCCCTATTTCTGTGCAAACATGAATTAAAATACAAAAATAACTTTTGAAAGATACTAGCATCCTCAAAGTCAAAAGAAAATTTTCATGTTGGCTGAGTGTCAGAAATAAATGGTGTTGCTTTGTTATGTTTGTTGTTATGTTGATGTTTATTACATGTTTACATGGTCATTTTATTACACTATCGATAACGCAGCTTACATGTAATATTGTTATTACATAAAATCTCATTTGTCCACAATTTTCAGTTTGGTTTAGAAAAAAACTTTCTACCCACTTCGTCTTCTTTGTCTGATATTAGCTGCGAAGGAAAGGTTTAAAGGGCGGAAGACTGTTTTGAAATTAATAGGAGCTGTCTCCTAAGTATGACAGAAAATGTTAAACAATATTCCACGGTTTTCGAGTTCAATCCACTGAAAACAACATCCGTTATTTCTTCATGTCAGTTTGGTGCTCTTTAGTATCTTCGTGTAGACTTTATTTCATCGAAAATAATATTTTCATAGTATGAACAGTATTCGAAAGGATTCAGGGGACTGTTGCCACAAAAAACTTTTTCGTCTTTGTTTTCACTCTCGCCCTCGAACTTGAAAACTTTCATTTTTAAATGTTGGTTTTTATTTGCTTTACTTTCTTAATATTATTCATGAATCTCTTTTGTATCATAATAACAAAGTCAAATGACATAAAGTATCAGTGTCTCTCGTTGTTTACTTTCTTTCCTTTTTCTTTTGAGCCAAAACCTTTCTAAACACTCGCGTTAATCGTTTGTCAACAAAGAAACAAGACATACAAAGGACTAGTAAACATATTCCTTTTGTCAGTAGCTATTCACCTCCCATTGCTTATTTAAAAGCTAATTTGTCCTTCCTGTCAATGAATGTAAAATGATTTGAGTTGCTGATAAGGCATCAGACCGCTTTGAATAAAATAAATGCATGTCCCAGTATCAATATCATCGTAACTGGCCATGGACAGTCTCAAATGTCAACAAAATTTCCAATAAAAATATTTTTGTGTTTTCACAAAGTTTACTTTTCTGCTACTCATCCTAGTTTCTCCATCCTCACATCCCCAAAATTAAAGCCACTGACCAGTGGATCAAGGCCTGGAATATTTGCAGACCTAGAAGTTTCGGGGTTTTTTTTTTAAAGAAACTTTTCGCTCAAAAGAGACTTGGTGGAGTTTATTTATAATGTGAAGAATGGTTTGTTACCATGGTGAGCCTTTTAAGTGGTTAATGGACTCGGTAATTTTAGCATCGACTAAGCTTTGTCTCCTGCACTTGAGGACAATCAACCACTTCCAGTCTTTGATGACTCTTCTGGTGTCTGGATGCCCCTGTTGAACGCACTCATTGACACCTTCTCTTGAGTTACCAACCAAAACAACAGTTAGAGTGCAAACTGCAGCTGCGCAAAACGACCTTAAGACCCGGAGGTTGGGGGAAGTGATGATGGTGGTACAGGGGTCTGGGGTGTTTGATGACCCAAGTCAGAGACTTCTATTCGACACTGTGTGTCATTTGGTCGCCTGCTCGAGAAAAATACAATTATTTGTCTTCCTGAGAACTGTACTTCCACACACACCAGTAAGTAAAATGTCGGTCAGTTACGTCCACGGAAGTCCATTGTTTCGTTGTTTGGGTCCCACATTTTGACAATTACTTGTCAGTCGCATCCATTCACAGCAATCTGTTACATTTCCTATATTTTTGTATAGCTATGGATCTCGCCCTCTCCTAAACCCTTAACAGTCGGTGGGTTTGATTTGTATAGTTTGTATATACCGAGACCAAAGATATGCAGTAGCCAAGACTGTAAGCTGTGCCATCATGGTAGCTGACAACAAACCCAAAGATTAATAAATGACCACTGGATGAACCATCAAGAAATATTCTAGCAAAAAAAATTTCTATTTTTGGCTCTTCCCAGGTCCTGAGACCGTTGATTGCTGTATTTCCTTAATGTGAAACATGCGTGCTGCCTTAATGAGTATAGGTGATGGAACAATAATTATTGGCGGTCTGCGGGGGCGAAAGTTTGATGTTTGCATTAGTTGCCATGCCAACAAGATCTTGACTTCCTCCCTGTCCCACATATACTCTCCCTCCTCGTACAGACACTTGCCTTCTGGCATCCTCCCGCAAAGTGCGATCTTCCCTCATCATGTCAGAATGTCTCGCGGGAGGGGCTACAAAGAGCTGTTTGTAACAACAAAAAGTTGGGAGCTCAGATTGATATCTAGTTTTTGCCTTCTGCTCACTATTCGTGTTTATGCACATATTGCAGTCGATGAGACACTCGTTTGATGAAACCCCTGAACGCTGTTTTCTACATTCTGAATGCTAATTGACTCTCGAGGTATTCTATATTTTCTGGACATCTTGAGAAACGAGCATCTACTAGACAAGAGAAAATTTATTAACTCTCGATTGACCGTTGTCTTTGTTCAGAAGAAGAATGTTGTGCGATTCTTAATCTTTCCCTGGCCCCTATCCTGAAAGTTTAATTGTAACGGAACAGATGTCAGAAATCTTTTGGGACCGTAGTCATGAAGAAAGAATGAGAAAATGGGAACTTAACAAAAACCGTTTTATTTTCATAGTAACAATGCGATAACCAGATCCAGTGGACACTACTTCATGTTTCTTTACCTCAGATGATCTTTGTCACCGCTTTTTAACTACGGCTTCAGGTGTAAAACAATATCTGAGGGTCTAGACACCGCTTTCTAACAAGATGCTTGTCCTATCCCTCCCCATGTTGCCCCAGGACAAATACCTTACCCTTGCTTTATACCTACGGCCCCTGGCTGTGTACTTGTTTCCAGCCCATCCCTATGACAGAAAAGGTCTACTTTTGATCCTATGTTCCAATCTTAATAATCCTCCCTCATCTTTTTTTTTTAAATTCTTCCTCCCATTCAATGTCTTGAAGAATGACCCAGCCTGCATGTCCAGGAAGCGTTAACTCTTCTTTTCGCCATCTTGCGAGCGTTTCATCCGGGCACTTTGCTCCCTGATTAATTTTTTTCCGACCAACTTATCCTGTGTTCTCATGGTCTTTCTCACGTTTCCGCTGCCGTAATATACAATCTCATCCTGGACGCATCAGTTCTTTTTTATGGGCGGTTTGTCATGTTCCATATTTCGCAATCTTACAAAAGCCGTATTGTGGCATCTTCTTGTGAATGGTGCATCTGTACGCAGCCATAGCATGAAAGGGCTTCAGGAAAACTAGACAGAGGGCAGAGCCCTAGTGAGAGATAACTCAACAGCACAACTCGTCACTCATACCAGAAAACATTCGAAACAGTATGACAGGAAATCTCTGTGGTTAAGGCAGACCTTAATCTTCAGACGAATAATGCCAGCATTAATGAAGCTGACACACTGCTACTATTATTTTTTTAAAGAAAAATAACATAAAACTCTGTAAATCTCAGAGCAAGAGCTTTGTCTCGATGAAGATGTTCTGCCAACACTTACAGCAAAGAGGAGAAGAATGAATGGTCACACGAAGCTGTTAATTAGAGTTCAAGTACAGAAGGTTGTTTGATAGTACGGAATGGAATGATCGCCCTCATTGTATGATAGACAGAAGACAGAAAATCCCAAACAATTTTAAACTATAATACCAGTAGAAATAATTGTCAATTCAACAGAGTCTTTATTTAAGTGGTAGTTGTTATCACAAAGTCAATCTTATCAAAGTTTAAAATGTTCAGTTTTAAGGTCCACATAAATTCTCGAAAAACCTCAAACCTTCGCAAGAACATCTGTTACAGTTTTATGGGGAAGTAAAATACATCGAAGTTCAAGCCCCAACTTGCTTCTGTCGCTGTTCTGAATAGAAATGGAAGGGGAAATGTTTCATTCAAAGCCTTTTTACAACCCCACTGTCGTTTTTATAACTGACCGTAGATGGAACGCTCTTGTCATAAACAGAGATCACTTTTGTGGCTACGAATTTTCCAGGGCCTTGCTGGCAGCATGAGCGAGTAGTCAAAATCAGCATTCATTTCTTTAAAATTATACAAAAAAATGAAGAAGAAAGACAGTTGGGCCGCAATCCGAATATTGTCATTCAAAGCGACATGCTAATACAACGTTTTCTGAGTAACAAAACAAAATAAAACAAATTTAAAAAATAACAAAAATAAAATGGGCAGACGACTAGGGTCAGTGGAAATTAAAAAGAGTTGCCTTATTATTCATGGGTTCAGAGAGAGCTTAGAACCGTTCGCTGGTCTTTCTGTCGAAAGCGATCCGTTAAGCCACCCGGGCGAATGCGCCGCATGGAGCATCACTGACAGGTTCAAGCTTCCCCCACAATGCCAGCTCCCCGCTGGCTGGGGTGGCGACCTTTGCCAGATGCAGGCAAGCCTCAAAGGAAGTGTTGTAAAATGTTGTAAAATAATACACGACCATCGATCTGCGTCACACAGATAGGAAGACACTCCTCGGGTGATTAGGGAAGCAAAATGGCTGCTGCTGACACATCGCTTGCTAACTTCACCGGCTTCTACTTTTGAAATGCGGTTAGATGCGAGATGTCCGTTTCCGTTACAGACATTTGATTAACAGCAGGACTAGGGGGTTCTTTTCTGTTCCAGCTGTGTCTCCATTCTTCCTCTCTCTCCTTTACCCTATTCATAATACGAATGTTATTCAAAGAGATTTCAAGGCTTCTCACTCAAGACATATCCAATTCATTTAAGCAAGAGAGTGCAGTGGATGTGACAGCATTTATCTTAGTCGGAAAAAATGTATTATCTAACAACAACGATTGTTTGAGATTTTGTCCTAGTCACATTTAGGATGCATATTTTTCATATGTGCTTTTATATCAGGTTACAATTTCTAGAATGTCCCTCTCTGGCTGTGTCTCTCAGATTTGTCTCTTTTACAGACAGGTTACATAGCTCTCATATTTGTCTCTGATGGAGGTACGTTACACATCTTGTATTTGTCACTCTAGGAGATGTAACCTAACTACAAACCGCTCTCTTACTCTTTGACAGCAAGCGCACTGTATTTTGTTTACCGTATTTTTCAAAAACGTTTGTGATGTATAGTGGCCAGGGGCAACAGCTAACTAGCTGAGACGGGAGGTCAGTAAGAGTATCAAACAATAAACACTGAGAAAGACAATGATGAAATATGGACACACCATCCTGGCCAACAAGAAAAGACTAAAATGCAATGAGCGCATCTCAAATTCATCAAAATTTGCAAAAACGTTCCTGCGGGGAACATCACAGGGAAACGGAAAAAAGAGATGAGCAGGCAACAGCTATGAGTGGACTAGCTGGTCGTTCAGTGCAGCCAGGAAAATGGCGGAGAACCGAGAAAGATGGTGAGAAAATATTGTAATGTGGCCCTACGACCATACGACGACGACGACGACGACGATGATGGTGATGATGATTTTTCCTCCTTCCCCTATTATCTGAAAGGGAATAGAAAAGTCGCCGACATACATTACTGCCCTTGTGTTCTTACTCCCCCTTGTGACGTCACTATCACAAATCACGAGCGTGTCTGTCTATTCTCGCTGCTGACAGGCGGGAAAATACGAGAGACGCAGGACAGAGTAGCTAGCGGCAAAAACATTTTTATTTCTTTTTTGTAAGGGGAAACTGAGTACATTTACTGTGATAGAAGTATCGATCTTGTCCCGCGTCTGACTTTGTTCTTGAGGGGTCGGGTGGGGTGGAGGCAGGTGGGTTGGTGGGTTAGTGAGGGGATGGGTGGGGCAGAGAGCAGCAGATAATCGTGGAAGAAGAGATGGAGACGCCGCCTGCCGGTCCATCCAGAACTGACCACCATGGCTGGTGCGCGTTGATTTGTTTCCAGTCGTGCCACTTCTGCGGGGACTTCCAGGAGACGAACGCGCGGTCGTTTGGAATGCTTGGCCACACACCTCCGTCAAATTAACTGGCTTCGCGCTAGCACCACGGTGTGCAGCCGTAGTATACTGGAGAAATAAGCCCAGGCTCCATCAGACTATCTTGAAAAATGTTGTGTTTGGTAGTGAGCGCAGGGTGTGACTGAGATCTGCGATCCACAGTGACAGAGTAACCGTGAAGAGTGAAACAGCGATGCACGTGAAGACGGGGTAGATCGGGGTGGTAGATGGGGCAAGCTGGCAGCGCAGACCGTGAAGAATTAAAGGGGCGTGGTTGTTATAAAAAGCCGGATTTTCTAGCGTGAAAATCTCGAGCTCCAGAACGCTGGTTAACTTTTTCTAGAGCTCTCATGACGGTTGAAGTCACACCCACTTCTCACAGCTGGATGTGTATGGATGGATTGGTGGGTGGATGGGTCAGTGAGTGGGAGAAAGGGCTGGATGAGCGGGCGTCACAAATATTTTCTCAAAAAGATTTTAAGTATATTGAGTTACAGTCGTTTTAGTAACCTATACAGGTGATGGTGGGGCGGTGATCATTTTTCTTACTGAGTTTCACTTTAGCAATCAGTCACTGAAGGCCTCTCCCAAGCCTTTAATGTATACCTTCAGGCAAACCTGAGGAAGTTCCCGTCGTTTAAAAAAAAGCCAGTCTCCCCAAAAGGAAGAATTTATGGCTGTTTAACAGTAATCATTCTGCGTGTTAATTATTCCTAATATTTCCCTTCTGTTTTGCAACATTGTTGAACGCACCCCTTACAGTATATAATAAAACTTAATTGACAAGTCTGGGGTTCGATAAGTCGACTTTTTTAAAATTAAAAAATACGTCATTAACAGCCCACCTGTCTCTCTTCATTGAAGTGTGTTTATGCACAGAGATGATCGGGGCTTTCGCTACTGATCTCTGTGCTAATGAAACCTCAAGGACTCACTCCTTCCATATTCTTAGTCTTGGAAAATATATAATGTCTTTATAGCCGAGGTAGAAAAGAAGAAATGGGGATGAATGTGATTGTGGTGGCAAACCCTCTACCTAAAAGTTCAATGCACCATAGCTGGACAGTTTTTAATTCCTCTCCCAACGGGCAACCATTGTTGTGTGTGCGCGTGGGCGTGTTTGCGTGTTTGTATTAATTAAAGAGGCTCAGCTATCTATTATCACGCTCGAACTAAGCAAAGGGACATAACTACAGCAAATTCCATTAGTGACGATTTATTTCCCTTACTACTTAATTTGTCACCCATTTTTATTCAAACCGATTTCATTTGCAATCAAAATTTTTGCATCGAATTCTCCTCAATAAACAGGTAGCAAAATTATATCGTATCTAAGATATTAAACCAAGCAATGTAGTAGCGGTAGAGAAGGATATGGTGGTGTTAACTTCTAGAAAATAGTAAATGCATGATTTAGTTGAATTATTTGACCTTTGATGTTCACGGCATTTACAGCCAAATTTTGATATAACTGATTGGTGCAGAATTTTACTTGTTATTAAGTTAACTGAAATTTCAGAAGCAAATGTACTTTATAAAATGCGGTCGATTTATCAGTGCTAAAAATAATAATAATTACCGACTGGAGTGCGCTGCAGTGCACTTGATTTCATATGACATAATTCTTATCTTTCAACACGATTAAAAGATGGACCATGGAAGAGATATAGTAACTAATACAAAACAATTACATGTTATCAGTTACAGATGTGCGAGAAGTAAGGGTCGCGTTCTTGTTTACAACCCTGCACGAAAAGTGCACGCGGTGGTCATGTGACATATCCCTGTAAACATTTCGGGTCATGTGACCACTTAGGAACCTGGAGCTAGCTGCAAGGAGCATCAGCTGTGACGCTACCTAGGTTCTTCTAAAGGCATTTTCTGCTAAAAGGCTTAGTAGTATGTTAAGCCTGGAATGAGAATAAACAAATATCGTCCCAGGCTTCGACTCGGCAACCTGCATTCTGCGCTGTGTTTTGATGTTATCCTCGCTCGGAATGTGTAAGTCTGAAAACAAAAATAGGTCAAGCTTTAACTTGTAATTATGTGCTTCACTTGATGGGAGTTTTCGTGCAGTCAATTTATTTATTGCATGTCGTTCTTTTATATACCTTTAAATAAGTGCCAAATAATCTATAGTGTATTTCTAAACAGTGGTATTTGCTAAACTCAATCGTATATCAACCATCACATCAGTTTTTGCCAGTGCCCTCGCTTCACGCTATTCCCTATAATGTGTTTCTCTGGTATGTCGGCGTAATACTGTTTGCATGTGTTTGTGTACGCTGTGTGTGTTTGTTTGTTGGTGGGAGGGAATAATAGATTCTTTTGTGCACATGTGTTGAAGTTTTGAAGGACTTACGGAACGTGCGCATTTCGATGACGAAAATATGTAGTTCCTATATTTATACAAACATCACCTTGACACACATATCGTCGTATTTGAAACGTGATCAAGGGAAGATGATGTTTATGTTTACATGAGAAAATTTCCATTAGCCACACATACATCCTCACATTATTTCCTGCAGCTTTGTAGTAGAATATTTTTTTGAGAGAAGTATAATGATAAGATGATGTGCTTGGATTTTAAACCTGTGCACTTTTTGAACAGTGCATTGTATCAAAAGGCGACCACATTAATTGTGTGATAGGGATGGTGTTTCACCTCACCCAGAAACACTTGGCACATTTCAAACCTGTTGTTATTGTCTTCCCATTTGTCTATCTAACAAGTCAGTTGTGTGCACAAAGTTGCTAAGTATGACCTTTTATTATGATTTTTTTTCAAGTTTATGTGAGACATCACCTTTTTGAATATTGTTCATTTTTCTCATTGTTATTCTCCTTTTCCTTTCTCTTCTCTTCTCCTACTTTTCCTCCATTTGTGCATCTATAATCTCAGAACTAGTAATATGACAAGAAAATTGATCAGACTTTGATGAAACTGTTAGTAACTGTGCCCATTAGAACTAATAAAACATAACTTGAAGTGAAAATTGACACTGGGAGATTATCATTCTTATGTACTTAGGTAGGGCACACTTAAAAATACATAATTACTATTTCTAAAGCTGCAGGAATTCAGTATTTTGTTTAAAATGTCTTTTGATATAAGAAACATTACTTTTTAGGCACATGGTTTTCCTTCATTTACTTGTCCATCCTAAAGTGGACCAGGAACCTTTGCCCAACACTACACTAATATATAAGTAGGAAAGGCAACTCTGTTCCCAAGTCTTAATTTTCGTTGTTTTTAAAGGCCTTGTAGCATGGTAGTTCATATGCATTACTGTAGAGCAGAAGGTTATTGGCTTAAGGGTTATTTAAGACAGTGACCGCAAAACTCACTCTGTGTAATAGTGTTTTAGCAAGACTGTTTTATGCAAAAGCTTTCCTTTTTTTTTCATCAGGACTGCATCTTCATTTTTGATTAAGCCAAAATGAGTGTCCAAGCACAAGAAGACGACTTGAACACCAGTGCAGCATCACAGTCAGAAGCACCACTTCTTCCAGCATCAGTGGCAGAGGTTATAGACCGATCTGATCCCATCGTGCACAGCTGTCCTTCAAGTGCATGCATAACTCCACTCCCAGTCAAGAAGCTTAATCCACCTGATTCAGATACTGGAACAGATTTGCTGCCTGTATGTCGGATATGTCAATTGCCAGGTGACAAGGACGATTTTCTGTTTTCACCATGCCGATGTTCAGGCACGATGATGTTTGTACACTACCTATGTCTTTTGGTGAGTTCAAGTGTTTTGTGACAAAATTCAAAAGTTTCTTTTTTCTCTACTAACTCCACAGATATATTTCTTAATATTAACTTTAATAAGCTTAAAAGCAAGAATAAACATTAACAAAAAGACTGGAAAAGTAAAATGTATGAAAAATGAGAACCTATCGTCAAAACAAAACTATAATCTAAAGAGAATATTTGTTACATTCACATAGTTGCTTCACACATGCAGGTACCCTCTCATGATTTTCTTTTGTTAGTTGTATTGATGCATTTATTTCCTCTTTTAAAAACATTCCATTGAAAAAATGTTCCAGTCAACTGGCATGTTCTAATATATAAAAGTAATTGTAATAGATAACAGTTTGCTGAATCATTTACACTTGAAATTTTTGGCTTTGGAAAAGAACTTTTCCGACCACTTCTGAAATACATCTCTTTACTGGTTCTTGAGCAGCCACGTTTAGCTGTTGAGTGACACCTTTGACACTTTTCTGCATAAGGGTTCACTCTTAGTCTCCTAAGTGTGATCATCAAAATGCCTACATCCTGATTTTGAAGATCATAAAATTTTGAATCAGAGCAAAGAGATGAAAAATTGAGCAAATTGAAGAATTTTAACCTGACAGAAAATAGGGTTACTTTTTTATTTTTGTTACGTAGTAATATAGAATTTCATGAGCTGAAAGATATTAAGAGCCTGGCACACTGGTCTATGACACATGAGAAATTCAGTGTGGATTGATTTATACTATTTAATGCTTAGTATAAGGCCTGTTGTGCTGCTGATTTTAATGATCAAAACTTTCTCAAGACTGTTGCAGACCTTTCATCAGATGTCAAAACACACAGCTGCAATCTTTAATTCTACAGGATATTCAATTGTAAAACTGGTTTTGACAGTGATATGTCTCTGTGTGTGTGTTTTTAAGTTCAAATTCTTGACATTATTTTGACATAGTTATCAGTTTTTCTGAAGTTTTTAATCTTTCTAAATTATCAAATTTTGTTCTTTCCAGAAATGGATAGAAGTGTCATCTCGGAGGACAAAAAAAACACCTAAATGTGAACTTTGTCATTTCCAGTATATTCGCCACAAAAGGTTCAAGGTAATTCTGATCGTAAAGATTGTTTAGTGAAGCAGTAAGGTTTTACTAGCGCTTAGCTCTTGTTCAGAATAATTTGTATTTGAGGTTTTATCACAGAAATTCAGCATATAAATTTTATTGACAGTTTCCAGTTTTTCTCTAATAAAGTTTCTAGGGATTTTTGATCATGACATAGAACATCTTTCAGAAGAACAAAACATTTTTTGCAAACCTTAATTATTAAAAAGATTAGGTATATCTTCTCCCTGTTACATTCATTCCTTGTAGATCACGTATGTTGATTTAAATTTTAGTCTTCAGTTGTATGCAGAATGTTTAGCACCTTTTTATCATTTGAACACAACCAACCAGTAACTCCCCACACCCCATTCACATTTACTGCAGACACTACTTTCTACACACTAGCTTTGGTTAGTGGTCTAGCTTATAAGCCCTACTACATTATCTAAAATATTCTCTTGTTTGGGATTTATATATATTTTTCGCTAAATTTTTATACATGTGTAATCATGGTGTATGTGTTGCTGAATTAGACATCTGTTGTGGTAACCTCAGTTATGCTTACCCTAAATTATTTATTGGTCTCTTCATGGACTGTTTAGCAGTATATTCCAGAAAATATTCTTCTTTATGGAAAGAGGAAGAATTTTCACTCATAATTAACGCTATCGTGCCGTGGAGGACACCGGTATGAGTTCACCGCGGCTTATCAGGCTTGCGGGTCACCCACCGGTGGGAGATGCATTGTTGTATTTTTTAAAGACACGTACAACGCGTAAATAAGCGATAAAACAAATGGGAGAAAACACGGGGACCTTAGGACTGTTCCTTCCAACGATTGCTTCCCTTTAAAGGCTGAATAATTCAACCAATCATGTGTTTACCTCGTGTTTTTTTCTGCAGTTTATAGTTTGTTTACACGTGAGCGCCATATTGAAATTTTGGGGTTCGCTTCGATTTTACGTGGATTTGTACTCAAACAACAGAAAATGTGAAGAAAACAGTGAGTAATAATTAAATTCTAATGTATATTTCTTAATAAAATATGATCTTTTTTGGTACTTTATGCTTGTATATACATGTAAAAAAGTTTCTTTAATTTCTGAACGTGTGACATTCCGATCGCTTGTGAAATCTAATACATTTACTATCTTTCATGTGAGCTTACTACAAGAAATCAGAGCCTATAATTCTTGAAAATTCACACCACGCAAATGTGTTTAAATGCTCTTTTAAACGGCATATCACATATGTTTGTCTTTTTTGTAGTTAACAGATATTAAATTTTTAAACACGGGTGAAATTAGGCACTCGGTGCTCCATAGTGATTTTATTTTTTTTTGCGCCGCTCTGTACATTCTTAGCGTAACCGATAATAATATTATTAAATGCATCAATCTGATTTTTTTTTTTTGGACAAGAACAATGTTATAATCATTTCAAGTTTATATACAGTTATAAAGTGTGATTTCTGAAGTGTAAACTAGTGCTAGCATGATATATTCTGTGCATCCCTGTGTGAAATTTTTTGAAAGTTCAATTTACACAACAAACACTTATATTGATTGTTGCACTAACACAAAATCTGACTATTTAATAACCAAACAAAAAAAAGTGCAGATTCACAGTAGGATATTTTTGTATTAACTATTCAGATCTCATTATTATAATTTAAATTTTTTTTCTATTCTTTATATGTTATTTTTAATGATTTTTGAAAGCGGTGGAACCTTTCATAGCGGAATGGATAAATAGGATAGATAAAAGACTGAAATTAAAAAGATTAAAAGTAATACAGAGAATTGTATGTTAACTGATCATTAAAAATAACTACTCCCTTACACAATAAAAAATAAATAATAAATTTATAACTTTTTTTCGGTGACTTTATCACATTGGCGGTCCAAGAGGTGTCAGTCGAGACAGTTGTTTTTCACGTCATTCTTTTTTTTATCAACCTTCTTTATTAGGTCAGTCTGTGCAGATGCCAACACACTACTGTTTCCTGTCTGGAACAAAGCCATTACTTGAGATCATTACCTCAGGCGTCGCCACAAAACACTAATAAAAGCCAAGGTGACCAACAAATGTATTCTTTTTGCGTATTCACTTACTATATGTTTTCCTCACCATAACAAATAAACACGATGAGATAAGAATAAAAAATACAAAACAAAAAAAAATTAAGAAACATAAATTATTTTTAATAGGAAACAGTGGTCATAAAACAAAAAAAAAAAAAAAAAAAAAAAAAAAAAAAAAAAAAATAAGAAATATAAAATGAAATTAAAATATAAAAATAATTATAAGTCATTAAATTCAGGTAATGCTTTCTTTGCAGCAATAAAAAAAAAAAAAAAAAAAAAAAAGAATAGAATAAAAATAATATACTCTACATTGGATTATGTATTTTGTCTCTCTTCTTCATTGATATGACTGTTAAAATCTAAGTACGACACACTGTCTATACGGACTCTTCCTGCAGGGTTCCTGTTACAACACAATGAATGCGATGAGTCCTATGAAAAAGATAAAGATGTAACAGCAAAATCAATCAGTTGATTTAGAAAGACAAACAACAAATTCATTGAGCCGCTTCGACTTAATATAACAGAAAGGTGAGTGGTATTGTATCATAATATATCCTCACATTTAAAAAATAAAACCGTGAAAACTGTACAACAGCACCTGCTTTCATATATCTATTGCTGTTTGAAAAAAAAGGGGACTTGATGTAAATAAATTTAAAGGAAATAATTTCAGAATGCATCTGTTGAAAATATAAATCCTGTAGTTTAATAAGTTAGTAGAATTAGTTTTTCTTCAATCTTCCCTTAAGGAAAAGACATTATTCAATAAATAACAGTTTAGTTTTATTTTTGACTGCTTTTTTTGTATATAGCAGCTTCTGGGAACGGGAGAGAGCTGGAATTAACATTAAATGTATAAAATATTAAATAGAGATGGAGTGCATCTTAACCCATTTTTTGCATGTTTGCACGCACAATTTGACATGGGCATCATTATAAATAATGCTCGATTATAATTGAGAGAAAGCCATGTCTATTCTGCAGGCAGATAGATAACAGGCATACGATGTATTAACTGTAATGCATTCAGTAAGTCTTCAAGCAAGTTAAAAAAAATAAAAAAAAATAATTGGTAAGTGGTACAAAATAATTGATTCTTCACCATATTCCTACAATTTTTTTACTTCTTACTAATAATTGACCTCTGCAAACCTATTTAGAATGTTTAGGAATGGAGATGGTATTTTTAACAACTTGATGTATAAAACTGTGATTCTACTTTAAAATCCTTACATTTTTAATTTAATTGTATCATACACTGTTAAAACAAAAAATGAAGTCATAAATTTGATGATAGCAGCAATAATTGAACGTCAATAAATATAAAATTTAAATTAATAATGGTATAAATAGTAAATAGAGAAAGTAGGAATGTAGAAATATAAAAAAAAGAACTAAAATAAAATGATCAAATCCTAATTGGATGTTTCTATCTGTTGCAGACAGACTATAGCTGATTATACATATCCTTCTATGAAGTGTTTTCACAATTAAGGTCTTTCGAAGAGTGCAATATATAAATATGTGGAGACTAGTTTGAGCATACAAATGTCTCTTTTATTTTGGTAGCCACTTTTGTTAACCTGAGTAACCACTGGAGATATAAGCTTCAAGATTTTCTATTTTGGCAAATCTTTCTAATTTGTTTCAAGAGAAACTTGGAGATTCGATTGGTATTTACGACCTTATGCCTAAGAACGTTTATTAAAATCCTTATATATGAATTTGAATTGTGCATGAAAAATGGATTGTTTAAACAGAGAAAAATAAGTTTGCTAATTCAGTATTTTTAGTTGAAAGAACAAGCCATTGGTTTTAGGACAGTTAGTTAATAAATTATTCTTGTTAAAATGGTTTTCAAAAAAAATTTATTGTTTATTAAATATGGTATCGTCTGCCTGCAAAGAAATGTGCAATGCTTTATATAACACTGCTACAATTTATGGATATCGTCCTGGTGTGCCTAGTAACTGCATTAAAAAGTTTTATCCCCTTGCGCTTGCAAACTCTTATCGCATAACTTTAAGTAAACAGAGAGCTTATAAAAGTACTTGATATTTTAAAAAAAAATATTGAAATTCTCCTAAATAGGATAAATATTTTTTAATTTGCTCTCAATTCGCTTATCATAAATGGAAAAAATTAAATATCTATATAAGCGAAAAACGGCCTGAAAAACTAAATACTTTTGGCACTTTCTGAGCCACCATAGTTGGGAGACTCTTGTACAATCAGTGGCAAAGGTAGAAAAGTCTATGTTGTTTTGATTCTATTCGAAAATTGCAATAAAGAGCATACCATAGGCAGAAAACAACAGTGTCAGAACGCCATCTTAATAAAAAATAAAGCATGGACATGACATCTACATTTTGAATCATATGATCAATCTCATATAAGGATAACAGTGTGTGTGAGAAAGTAAGACAGGAGGGAGAGAAAAGACAGCATTACTATGAAGTAATTGGAAAATGAATACCAAATTTTAGCGACTGCCATAGTAAATTTGATCTTATACAATATCGAAAGTTGTCTGCTCTACTTCTTCATTTCATTTGTCTTTGTGGGTTTTTAATACCCATCTGTGATAAATAATCATTACTGCACAAGATTTTTGTTTAATGTATTGTAAATTATCTTTACTTGTTTTTGTGGTATTTAATCTGTCTGCAACTAAATTATAACCACAAAACTGATTTAAGCCATGCAAAACTTTAATCATATGCAAATCCACTTAATAGGATAGACAATGTAGACACTTCAAAGTGACACATTCATAAGTATTGTACCGGGCCGTCTTGCACATAGCTACTGTAAAGAATTTTTGATAACTAAGAGTTGTAAAGATATAAACAAGTAATTAAAGCTATTTAGCTGTATATTAGAGCACTTTAGCATACGTTTTAAAATGTTTTCACCTAAAGTACAACAACTCGCGCTGTTCTTTGAACTGACAAGATGGTTTTAAACATCTATACTGGTCTATGATGAATCTCCCAGCTATTCGGGAAGAACAAAAAAACACTGTTATAAGAAAGGAAAAATTAGTCAGAAAAGCCAACACACACACGCACACTACGACAATTAAATATCCTAAGCACTAGATCTTAATTCTATAGTATTTACAAGTTTGTAGAATAAACATGTGAACTAAGGTTTGTGTCTTGAATAAAATTTATGCTAAAAACATGTTGCGCAACTAATACAAAGGCTTATGGAAAAGTGAATTCTGATCTAAAGAGTAGCGAGAACATTTTCTCGATTACTTTGTTGGTACGTCCCTTGAAAAAAAGAATCCATTCACTGTTTTCAATTATTACTTCATGACTGCATTAGATTCCCTAGTGAATGCATGTGTCTTGCTATAATTATAAATATGTTAGTCTATAAAAACAAAGCTTCCCTTTCAATGAAAAATTATATATATATTTTATCCCAATAGATATGCATTTAAATAATAAACAGTCTTATCTTATTTAAAGGATTTTAGTTTAAGAAAGAGAAAGTTCTAAAATGGACTTGAAAAAACATCTACAAATTTTACTAAAATAAAAAAAAAAATCTAAAAATTGGGCTAACAAAGCTATAACTATTATGATGATTCTTTAAGAAATGCTATTTAAAATATGTTTTTAAAGGCTCATTCGAATTTATAAACTGCATCTAAAATTATCATAATTCAAAATAAACAAAATTAGAAGCGAAATCTTGTAATTACTGAAGTACTAAGTTCATTTCCGAAGAATAAGCATTCCGTCAAAAAAAGTTATAGTATAATGGCATTGGTTAATGATATATTCTTTTTATATATTTCTTATTAATTTCTTTATATTTTTGATTGGATTTTATTTTTTTTTTTTTTTAATTTATATATACCTGTAATAATTATTATCTTATCAAACTCTTTGAATACTGGAGTATTCAAGTGGAACATTCATTGGTTTGTTAAGTTTGAGTTTTTTTGCAAGGCGTAAACCTCAAGTGGGAAATGCTACCTTCAAAAAAAAAAGTTATTTGAGCGTTGATCTAATTAACTCTGATTTGATTTCTTCATCTAGAACTAATTTGTTTTGACGTAAATTTATGTTTGTGTTATAATTTAATCTCTGATTGTTATTAAGAAGTCAATAGTACAAAGTTCAAGGTCTCACGCAATTGAAATTGTTATTTCAAAACTGCAAGTAGATTGAGTGACAGGATATAATGATGATGTTCCATTCAATTTTTTGAAGTGATTATAATGTAGTAATGTCAAGAACCCTATGATGGATCTGTTTGGTGCATGCATTGGTTGGGTTTATTCTTTCCTATGTCGATTGAATAGAATAGGGCTTTTCCGGTTAGGTTGCCATAGGTTTTCTTGGAGGTGAAGGTATCCCTTGAGTGCTTCATGCTTTCAGAAACTTGCAACCCTTTTTTTTTAATAATTTGTTGAGTATTTACGACCTTTTCATAATTTGTGCAAAAAATTCAAAAAAGTATAAAACGACTTTTTCTGATTATTGTATTTTTCTTTATTTTATATTTTATAGTATGTTTATTGATTTTTAATTTGAAACTAATAATCTATGAATAAGTTTGTCCTTTTCGTCTTTGCTTATTTCAAATACATATTCATTTTAGTTTGTCAGATATAACGATTATCCCACAGTTACATTTAGAGAAACCAATTTTTGATTATGTTTCTGACTATGTGTATTTATATTATGAATTGAATAATTTGGATTGTTATCTCCGCATGTGTTAGTTCAATTAACAAGATATTGTCCTGTAACTTGCACTGGGTCATTTTGGGCATTTGGGGATCATCTGAACCAACTGCCTCTCCTGTTCTTATTACAAATCTCAATGAAAGCATTGAGACATAGAACAGCTACATTTGTAACTCTATTGATCTGCCATATTTCTTTTATCTTATGTATTTACTATCCTTGGTTCTTCTAAGTGCTGTGTAAAAAAAATTATATAATGCTGTAGTTCTCTCACTGTGAAGTCTTTCTCAAGCGGGTGATTATTTCTGTTTGGGTGTTTTTTTTGTGATCTGACAGATTTGGCATCTACTACATGGTGTATAATACGTGACCCATTGTGGTACACTGGCGATTAATGTTAATAGGATTTTTTTATCACATCCATAGGGCTGTACATCTTAAGAACTGAAATATATGTATTGTCTTTGTTGGTGGTGCATTTGTCATTTAATAGCAGTTTGCAAATATTACATTGGACAAATTCTTTGTCAGTTTGGCTAGTTTTCCTTGTGAACTTTATAAGTATTTTCTTTTGTGGAATGTTGGTGAGGTTTTTTTTTAAAGTTTTATTTTATCCATAATATATGTGTTTTGTGTAGTCTAATATTTTTTTTTTCTCTTCTATCGGTCTCAGACTGCTTTTTTCTGTTTCATTTTTTGACTTGATTATTTGTCTATTATATATTTATATACTCTTAATTTATTTCATACATGTTTATTGTTTGATTATGTAATATTTTTCGTTGAATAGATTTATTTTTTGTGTATTTTTTTTGTTGTTATCTACATCTTCATCATTTACTATATAATTAAATATTCTGGCATTATAAAGTCTAATTATTTCCTATTTTTTTATTTTTTTTCTTTGTATAATGTCAATATGATTATGTTGTCGCTTGTACTTTTATTTTTACTTTTCTCTCCTTCAGCAAGGAGTAACGCATTTCTTTAGAAATTTTAGAATGCATGAACCTTGTTTGCGACCTACTTTATACAATATTTTTAAGAATCACATGCTTCCTTTTTATGAATTGTAGAGTATCCACACACAGTTCATTAAAACTTCTGAGCCCAGGGAATAGCAAAATAATATCCTTGACACATGCAGGAATCTACTTAATTACTTAATTAATTGCTTACTAGAGATTGTTCATTAAACATAATTGTAATTGCATGCAGGTCAGGGCTGGGCCTGAATCTCCATAAACGTGAGTTAAAAGGTTACTAGATACAAGTTTGTTTTTATGCATACCTAGGTCAACATGAGTTGAAGGTGAAGAAAACGGCGAGTTTGGGGGTGGCAATGGTTGCTGCCTGCCTCCAGCTCCCTTCGGAGGGACTCTCTTCGCGCCAGCCCGATAGGTCATCGTTACATTTGTCACATAAAAAATATTCCTGTGTTAATGATTATTCGCTTTAAAAAAAAAACCGTCTACTGTCACAAAAACAGTGGGAAAGGTTACTGATCAATTAAAAATCTAAATTCGTGGTTACGCTAGTATCGCTGCCCAACTTAATTGGGAAGAAGAAGGATTGATCGTCTTGCCTCCCTGAAAATTGTTAGGCCTGAAAATATTTTTAAAGAAATAGGTTGAAATACACTCGCTGCTCATGAACTGATCTGCAACAATTAGCTGAAATTATATAATCATGATAAGAAGTATCCGAACATAATAATTCTAAGAATGTCTGTTCCATTCCGTGTAAGGCAATAACTACTGTTAATTTGTGATACTGCAGTAGCAACACCAAAGATAGTTTATTTGGTAAAGAAACTCTAATGAAAAAACCAGACTGGAAGAAAAGCTTGAAGGCATCAAGTATTGGGCATCATCGATGATAACACTTAAATCAAGTCAGACCTGAGTGATATTATATGGCTCTAGATGGACCTGGCATGGACAATCAACCATGCGCTAAGTACAAATAATGAAATTACAGTCCATTATTATAAATAATCCTAAAAAATAAAAAAAAGATCGAAAATTGATCAGTATCAATACAATTTTATTACTTTAACAAGTCGTAAATTTTTATATTGCTCACAAGCATCAAGTCTATATCAACAAGGCCATAAAAAGATAGCCCCTTTTTCTCTTATTGATATATGCTCGTTATACATTTTAAAATCAAGTTTTTTTTTATATACAGTTCGTTCCCTTAGGGTAAGCTGTCTCTACGCTGGGAACACCCCCCTGAATCAGTGTGACGAGCAATAACTATTTTTGAAATTTTTATGTTTAACGCTTACTTGAAATAAAGGGTGGGGGGGTTTCTAGGATTTAAATGTTGAGGACACATTCATCCTTGAGAGAGTTAGTGTGCGTGAAGGATAAAGAAGTGAATGACGAAAGAGCATAGTGACACAAGGTTTTCAGATTGGATGCGAAATGACGAGAAAGAATGGAGAGACGAGCGTGATCTGCGAACAAGTGGAAATCAATGAGTAAGCAACCCTAATACCGTGAATAAGGTTTAGATTTTGGATAAAACATTTAAAACATGTTTAAAAGGAGTTTTATAAATATTTAAACATTTATTAAAACATTTTGCATAAGCATTTTAAAACATTTCATGTCAGTTTGGGATAATAGTAATAATACAATCCAAGATGTGTTTAAATAAACAATTTATAAAACTTTATGTTTGGCTGTAATCAGTATAGTCCATTTTATTTAAGGCGCATAAGACACCTCCAAAAGGTTCTAATAATAGTCCAGATTCCCCCCCCAAAAAAAAAAAAAAGAAAAAAATTAAGAATTTCTGCAAATTGAAACTCGCGTAATAAATCAATCCAGCACATCCAGGCCAAATATAGAATTATTTACAGTGTTGAAGGTTAGAACCTATATTGTTGAGCATGTCATCCTAATAACTCAGACAAAATAATAAATACGTAACAGGCCTTAGTCCTGAAAAATGACAGAAATCTATTAATACGGTTTACATATTAATCACAAATAATAATACATGAATAAAAAATGTAGATGTGTGTAATATCACCCTATTTCAAAAAATATTTATCAATGTATTGAACTTAACACAGATCTATGGTTTTGGGTGGGTTAATTTTATGCCACACAACAGAGAAGTAATCTAGCTTCGCCAGTTTGTTCAGTAAGTTATGTAGTCCTAAAGACGAGAATTGATGGATCTATCGCAAAAGTGATTGATACCGATGAAAACAAAGTAGCCTCTTAATTCAACATATTATAAGTAGCAAAATAAAAAAAAAAGGGAGATATAGCTCTCCAGGAGTTAAATTGAAAAAAAAGTAGAGACACTCAAAGCGAAAACTTTATTTTTGGTTTTTTTCTTTTCTTGTTCATCTGTTTGTTTACATCAATGATATAAAAATCAAACCAATATCTCACGATCTCATCAAGCATCCTGATGTATGTCAGAGGAATAAAAAACAGTTTTGAGTAGGATTGACTTAATTGAACATGGAAAAAGAGAAACAATTCAAGATTCTTAATGCGACTGTCTGATGAAGCAGCTGAAGGGATAATGCAGGTTACATTGCTATTTGTGTATCAGCCCTAATATACAATTACACAATGGAATTGGCAGGAATGTGTATACATGCCACATGTGTGTAATAAAGTTTATAAACATGGATAAATAAGGCACAAAAAAAGAGCCACCAAGCTAAAACGCTCCAAAAAATGTTACTTTCCTGTGTTTCTTCTATTTTATTGTACAGGTCAAAATAACATGCCCTGACACATTAATAAGGGTCTTTTTATTTATTTCCAAAAAAGCCCAACCTTGAAACAAAAAGGGTTGAGAACGTTCTCTATCCAGAGATTTTTTTATAGAAAATGCTTATACAATCAAAATTCTACATCTCTTTGTCAAATCATACTGCTGAATCCAGAAAAAAGCTTAATTTAAATAATAAATGTTAATGGACAAAGAAGTGAAAAACCAATATGATATGTCACTGAAGCAATAATATAGGTATGATGAAAATTGATTGATGCTCAAAAATCAAGCTTCGTCGAAAATTCATCTGTTGGTACCCAATGTACCCTCAAACCATTTCATAGACACATTAATAAAGTCTTTTTTTATTATTTGCAGAAATAGCCACTTGTGAGGCAATTACAAACAGTAGCAAAGAGTGGAGTAGCCAATCTTCTATCAGTGATAGGTTTTTAATTTAATGAAGACATTTAAAACTTGTACTAACGAATGTTTTATTAACATTTAAACATTATTAAAGCATTGCATATTCTGTAATACACCAATGATTATTATAGAAACAATTATAAACGTAAGTTGGCTGTATCAGAGTATAGGCCATCATACATTTTAGAGGCGGCATATGGGACCACTGCAAATGTATATCAGAATACCGCTGCTCCCCCACCCCACCTCAAAAACAAATAAAGAAAATGTACAGAAGTTTCGGCAATGAAATATCATCCGTAGACATATAAACAAGCACATATTTGATAGTTTTACACATCTCAGGTCAAACTTAACGTTTGCAAAACAAATTTTGAAGTGATTTCTTGGATTATGTAGAAAAGTAGACTGTGGAATTATGTGTAAAGAGAAGGCCAAAGGCAACAGATATCCTCATGTTGCGTTAGATCGTGCTCAATGCGAAGCTATTTTGTTCCATTTGTTTATTATCCAGTATCGACGGGCAACATGCGAGCTGACGCAAATCTCCAAACGGATCTTTTTGATTAAGTCATTCAAGGGAATTTAATTTTAGGAAGTCAGAGCGACTGCAAGTGGTCAGGCGGTAAGTGAATCCCTTCAAGAAATATAAAGTACCCACTAGTATTTGTAACAGACAAGAAAGGGGAGTACATTTAAGATTGTGGGTGGCCAAATGATAGCACAGGTGATGATTTGGTTGAATCGACAATAGGTACTGATGGAATTGACTGATGCTCAAATCAACAAGCCGTCAGAAAATTTCATCTGGTTGTTACCAATGTACCCCCTCAAACCTATGCATGCCTAGACACATTAATAAAGTCTTTTTTTTTATTATTTGCAGAAAAAGCCCACTTGTGAGGCAATTACAATGCAGTTAGCAATAGCAGTGAGTAGCCAACCTCTTCTACAGTAATAAGGTTTTTAATTTTAGATGAAACATTTTAAAACATGTAAAAGAAATGTTTTATTAACATTTAAACATTATTAAAGCATTTTGCGTAATTGTAATACAAACCAAGATGTATTTTAGAAACAATTTATAAAACGTTAAGTTTGGCTGTCATCAGAGTATAGTCCATCATAATTTAGGGGCGGCATAGGACCACTGCAAATGTAATCCAGAACTAGCCCTGCTTCCCATCCACCCCAACATCAAAAAAGAAAAAAAGAAACAGTTACAGAATTTCTGCAAATTGAAATTTGTTGTAGACTAATATCAACAAGGCACATAATTTTGAATAGTTTCATCAACTCTCAGGTCAAATTAACTTAGCGTTTTGCAAAACAAATCTGAAGTGACTTTTCTCTTGATATGTAGGAAAATGAGACTGTGGAATATTGTGTAAAGATGAAGGCGCCAAAGGCAACAGGTAATTCCCTCATGCTGCTGTTACGATTTGCGCTTCAATGCGAATGTTATTTTTGTTTTCATTTGTTTATTATCCGCGATACCAGTGGGGAGAGCATCATGCGAATGCTGACGCAATCTCCACGCGAATCATTTTTTACATCATTCAATGGGGTTTTAATGTAAGGAAGTCAGAACACGCTGACTTCTAAGGGCAGTCAGGCGGTGAGTGAATCCCTTCAACAGATATAAGGTACCCACTAGTATTTGTAACAGACAAGGAATGGGAGTACATTGAAGATTTTGGGTGGCCAAATGATAGCAAAGGTGATGATTTGGTTGAATCGAATATAGGTGCTGATGGAATTGACTGATGCTCAAATCAACAAGCCGTCTGAAAATTTCATCCAGTTGTTACCAATGTACCCCCTCAAACCTATGCATGCCTAGACTAATAGCATGAGTGGTGTTCAATGCGCTTGGAAGAAGATTTGTCTCTCACAATTGTGGTCCTTTTCAGCCATCAGATTGTTTGGTACTGTATAAATTTTGGTGTGAACTTTCTTTTTGGTTTTCTGCAACTGCTGATGTGAATTTTATTGGAGTACTTTCATGAATTTTAGTAAAAACTGGAACTTGAAGTTGATACTGGCTTTATTCTACTCACTGACAGTGGCACAGGAGAGTTAGAGGCTTTCCGTTGGAACTATGGTGTATGTGTATTGTGAATGATGGTAGTGTCAGGGCTTCTCCCTGAGTAGTGTTTAACAACAGTATTTTCCTGTGGGCAGCGACAGTATTGAGTGGTTGGACAAACTGAGATTGTGCTTTGTCTACACACTGCAATGTGATCATTTTCATCTTTTGTGAATGAGTCAATTACACTACTCTGCTCACTAAATCGTGAACTGTGCTCAATGGAGGTAGCACCTGTGTTTTCGAGCTCTGTGATTTCTTGCTGAATTTTTTTTATAACTACCATTGTTATAGTGTAATAGTGCCGTGGATTTTCTGCCTTCTTGGTAAGATTTGAAGTGCTGATCCACGGAATATAAGTTTTATGTGCCTGGAGCGAAATTAGTCCTAGCTCCTAGTCTACCTGATTTTCTCACGTTGTCATACCGGCATCTGCGCTTCGTAAGTTGTGTAACCTCCCCTCCCCAATCCTTCTGACCCGGCCAGTATTAGCAGTGCTGCTATGTCTTTCCGGGGGAAAGCAAAGAAAAGTTTGTTCTCATCACCCTCTTCTGCTGGCAAGGAGAACTCAAAGAAACGGAAATTAAAAACCGCGACGCCATCTCCCTCCTCATCCTCGTCACTTTCATCAGCTCCTGTGCATGTTGCCAGTATGCCTTCTACCTGTGCATCAACGGTCAAAGCTACAGGAAACTATGGAGACTATGGAGGCGGTCCTTCATCATTCCAGGATAAGATCCTATCGAAGGTAAACGAGGCATTGTCAATTTTCAAACCTGTGGTGATGACTTCTGATTGGGAAAATGATTCCCATCCTTGCGACAGCTCGATCTATCGTTATGGTAGGGGAGGTAATAAATAAAAGGTGTGACGGCCGAGCTGGACAATCGCTTACACCAGACCTGGGCAATCCGGCCCGCCTCCTGTCTCTGACCGGCCCGCCCGCTGGCCCGCCCGCCAGTTTATATACTATATATACAGTATTGGGTAAAACTGAGTTAACTATATTAGTCCGGCCCTCTAACACCATCCCAATTTCTCATGCGGCTCCTTGGGAAAATTAATTGCCCACCCCTGGCTTACACAGAGCCGCCTCGTTACAGGCACAACAGCAACCAGTGACTGAAAAACTACTAGCTGCTGTACGTACACTGACGTACGAAAACGATAGGTTGCAGCAGTACAGTCGTCGTGAATCAGTAAGAGTGTTTGGTATTCCTCTGAATGAGGGAGAGAGGGCAGAACGAGTGGAGCAGAAAGCCATCAAAGTCCTCAAAGATACTGGAGTAGATGTCTCTGCTACTGACGTCGATGTGGTCCACCGCGCTGGAAAGGCAGCTTTTGGAACCCGATCTGTGCTGGACAAGTTCGTCTCTAGACGCAAAAGGAATGAAGTGATGGCAAAGAAAAAGAATTTAAAAAGTAAATCTGGTTACGAGCGCACCTTCATCAACGATGACATCACTCCTCTTCGTGCCAGGCTGCTCGGTTATGTCAAGAGATTGGGCTACATGGGGTGGCCTATAGACGGCAAAATAATGTGCACCAAGAAATCTCCTCCTGGACTTTCCCCTGAAGATCACCCAAAACAAATAGCGATCGAGACCCCAGATGATCTTTTCAAGCTTGGGGTGAAAGCTATTGACTACGCTTCTCTTGGATTGGAGTATCTGTCCGAAACACCGGCAGCGGGTATCTCCCTTGAACCTGAAGATGAAACCCCTACGATCGATCAACAGGCCTAGGCCATCCCAGGGGGGGATAACTGATGGAATTGACTGATGCTCAAATCAACAAGCCATCAGAAAATTTCATCTGGTTGTTTCCAATGTACCCCCTCACACCTATGCATGCCTAGATACATTAATAAAGTCTTTTTTATTATTTGCAGAAGCCCATGATAGACCCAGAAGCAGGACCAAGCCAAGGACGTTGCAGACATCAAAGACGCAGTTCCACAGCCATTATCGCAGGCAGCATTAGATCCACAACCTCGGATCTATATTAATAATGAAGAATTTTTTAACAGAATGCAAACTATGAAGAAAAACCTCTCTCCGATGGACATGATTCAACAAAATATATCACTTATGCTCGCAAGCGGTTAAGTCGCTGCAGCAGGATTAAGGTCCACCTGTATCCAAGTAAAAGAGTTGAAGAGAAAAGGTAATTCCTTCTTGTTGCTTCTGATTTTATGCACAGCCTAGGGAAAAAAAAACTAAAAACCTGACCGCTGTGTTTACTTTGCATGCTTGGGAGTACTGTTTGCTCAGGAAAAGCATTTAATATTGCTTTTACTGTCTTTGTGACAGTTTTACTTTGTTAGTCTTATTTTGTACTCTGCTTGTCTTCCACAAATCAGTGGTGTGTTATTTGGGTGTTCTTATACTAGTAGGTTGAAATATGCACGTGTATAATGTCTTTTTTAAAAAAAAGCCTGGCTTCTGGTCAGTGTAAAGGACAAGCCGAGTGCAACATTTTTTCTTCAGGATCAGGTCAAGTTAATTTTAAAATAATTCCCAAAATAGGACTACATAATTATGTTTAAGTTTACAAATATGCGCCTTGAAATATCTCCATTCTCATCTGCCACTAGAAAAAGTAAGGGGAAGATTACTCTCATAATACTGAACAATTATGTTATGCGCCAGTAGTATTTGTAATAGACGAGAAAGTGCATTGAAGTTTTTTGGTGGCCAATTGATAGCACAGGTGATTATTTGGTTGAATCGACTATAGGTACTGATGGAATTGACTGATGCTTAAATCAACAAGCCATCAGAAAATTTCATCTGGTTGTTTCCAATGTACCCCCTAAAAAATATGTATACCTAGACGCATTAATAAAATCTTCTTCTTATTTTGTGCAGAAGCGCAAGCCAGGACCAGAGCCTGAGGAGGCGAGGGTGCTACCTCAGATCTATATAAATAGGAGGAATTCTTCACAAGGATGTTAAATATGACCAGACACTTGTACCCCCTCACACCTATGCAGTGATAATGAATAATAGAAAACGCGGTAGACCTGCATCCAAGTCCAGGAGGCGAAGAGAAAGTTACTTCCTTTATGTTGCTTCTGATTTTATGTACAGAGGAGTTTTATCAGAGAATGGCTAATATGACTAAGAATTTACCGCCTATCAAGTTGCTAAGTCTACAGGATATTATTCATGATACCTGCTGCAAGGTCGTTCTGGAATCACTAAATTATTTGCAGAACAAAGAGGAGGCAGAGATGACAGAGGAAACTCCAAAATCCTTTGAAACGGAGCTCTTTGATCGAATGGCATACATGACAAGAAATTTACCACACATCTTGTTAATACGCCTTCATGATAAAATTCACCACCTCTGCAGCACTGCACTGGTAAAAAAACATGCTACAGCAGCAACAATCTACTTTAAGCAAAAACGCTTTCCTATGATTTTAAAATTTTATTATTATTATTGTATTGTTTTTTATTTCTTTTAAAAAAAATTACTTACGTTAATTGTGTGCCGACCTTTATTTCTGAAAAAGGTAGAAGAAGTGGAGAGCGAGTTTTACATGCAGATTTATATTCACCGTCTCAAAAAGAAATAAATGATGCTGCTGATGAACTGTCATGAACATCACATTCATTTTACCTCCTCTTTCCTAGATTTCTTTTTTTCAGGCAGTCGCTCTGGGGCATTAGCTAACAAGGCCACACCCAGAACACAAAAGAAAGATGCAGCACATATTTTGCTGGAGCACACATCTATGCTTTGTGCATTCTCTTAAAACAGTTCACAATTTAAAGTAATTTATGCATTTTACCAGTTGAATGGAAAATATAACCATCTTTTAATGTGTTACTACATTAATTATTTTGTTTGGTTTTAGAAAAGTCAACTGAAAAGTTGTGTTGTGTACCCAAATGTTGACTAGGCTTCAGAGAAGTACACAGTAATAAAAAAATGGTGTTTGCAAACATTGAGCAACATAGTTATAGGTTTAGTTAGTTATTTAGAAGTTCAGTGTCTACTAGCTGTATGGGTTTTCTCCATCTTTGGTCTTTTGCTATCTAATATTTAGTGATGCTGTCTCATACATTGGTTCCAATTTTTGTGAGCATCTACTGTTGTAGCTGCATTAGTAGGAAACACCCTCATCTTTCTTAGCCTTCAGCTGCAGAGTGATGGGATGAACATCAACATATAATTCTTTCATTAAAGAAATTACAGTGGTACCTCGACATACGAGTGCCCTGACATACGAGTGATTTGAGATACGAGGAATCGCACACTACACCGCTGCACACAACCCCAACATGCAGGGCGGATGTTAGGGTCGTGTGCAGCGTCTAACAGTTTCTCCCACCTCAGACTAGACCTCAGTCTGTGTGCTTGTTTCCCTCGTTTTCGAAGCATTTTTGATAAGTTGGGTTCGTGTTTTTTTGCTTTTTGTACATTTACAAAACATTATCCCATTTATTTTTGTAACCATGGGTCCGAAGAAGAAGATGATGTCTATTGAATTAAAGCGCGAAATCGTAGAAAAACACGAGCAAGGTGTGCGAGTAATTGACTTGGCGAGGATGTACGGGTGTAGCACATCAACGATATGTTCTGAGCTTAAACAGGAGTTGATAAAGGGTACAACGCCAGCTAGGGGCGTTACAATAATTTCTAAGCTCCGGACTTCTCTCCAGGAAAAGATGGAGAAACTATTGACTGTGTGGTGACAGAGAAGCAGCTTCAAGGAGGAACCTTAACACAAAGCATCATGTGTGAGAAGGCACGAGCGATTTACGGTGATTTGCTGAAGCAGATCCCACACACTTCCACAAACGAAGAATTTAATATGTTTTTATAGAATATGTATTTGTTGTTCATAAATAAATGTTTCTTCTTGTAAATGCACTTTTTCTTATTCAAAAACACTTAACAAAAACAACTGAGGTGGTGTTTTGGGAGCTGGAACGGATTAATGGCATTTCAATGAATTTCAATGGGGAAAATTGCTTTGAGATACGAGCAATTTGACATACGAGCAAGGTTACGGAACGAATTAAACTCGTATGTCGAGGTACCACTGTATTTCAAAAGCTTATAGGGGAGTATTACCTATTCTTGTGGCCCTATGTTCCGCTGAGGGCGAATAGGAATAATAAGAATAACCTATTCATGAAATCTAGAGATACATCATTGAATGCACCAGAATGTGAGCAGCTGCTCATGTTCTGTTCCTTTGTATGCTAGGATTATTTTATGAATTACCTCTGTAGTCACATGGATTAAAAATGTTTGATTTTTGTGGCTAGGTGGTTCCTTATTTTCTGTCAAAGATTTATGGGAACAGCACCAGCTGTCTGGCCTTTTAGGGGCTGACAATGATGTGCTCTCTACAAACTGAATGGCTACAAACCTGATTAAATAGCATTTTTCATTATGTTTGTTAAGAATGTTATACATAATTGTCTTCACACATTCTGTTTGTTACAATTGGTTTAAATAAGACAATCCAGCCCCCACCCAACCTTTGTTATCTGTGCAAATGATGTAAAGCTCTCCCAGATAGCACTGAAACATTTTATAAACATGCTAAAAAAGTTAACACACTATGTTTTAATAATGCTTGCAAAAAAATATTCGTAAAAAATAAATTATGCCCATTAAAATAATGTTTTAACAAAGGCACCATCAGCCCACCACAAAAGCTTATAATCAACAAATTAGCTTTGGGACAGTGGCAGACAAGAAACACAACAGGAAATGGTAACAGGTGCTGTAAGCTGCAGGTGATGCCGAAGCAGGCTCTTGAAAGAGCTAAGTATGCAGAAGGCCTAAACTAGACAAATATTTGATCAAGTGAAAAGCATTTACATGACAAAAGAGATCCTTGCTGACAATTGGGTAAAATATCTGTCCGCTACGGAAAAGCTTTCATGAAGCCTTTTTATAACAAACAGAAAAACAATCAAATCACCTGACAGGCTGACAAGAATACAAATATAAAAAGTTATACAAAAAATGATACACACCTCCCCTGTCAACAGGTGGATGATCTCAAAAGCATGCTTTACAATGCGAATGGCTGTGAGTTTCTTGCCATTGTTACGTTCCAGGCATCATGAGACTGCATGCTAAGCGCTTTACAATGGGGCGTTGAGCCTTATGGAAAATGCTTGACTTGGTAACGTCCTGCAGAGTGTTGTAGAAAATTGACATACTTCTCCTTGACTGCAATATAATCCTGAAAAAGGCAGCATTGTCTGAGTTATTGCTGTAATAGTTGTTTTCCAATTTGAGTCTGTGACAAATCAGTGTAGCAAAGGAGAAAAGTGGAGGAGGGGGGAACATATGTTTTAATGCTGTATCACGGTGTCGCGAGCTCAAAGCCAGTTCTGTAAACAGTTGCCACATGCAAAGAAAGCTGAACCCATGACAGCCAACTCTCAGTATTGGTGATGCGCCACCGGGTATATTACAGGAATGCTATCTGAGCAGCTTGCAAAATTAAGTGGCAGATCTTGCAAGTATGCCCTTCTGTTTACAACGAATAACTTGAAAGCTAAATAAAAGATTTATTACTACAAATCTTTCTTCAGTCATCGTTTTTTTTAATCACAATTTTAACAGGACAATGTAAGTACAATCAGCTAAGCTGCTTGATGAACAAAGTCTACAAGATGATAACATGAATGATGCTAATGATATTTAAACATTACTTTTTAACGGCTATTGACTTACCGTCAAGCTGATGTCTGATACTTGAACAGCGTCGGCAGACCATTTTCTGAACAATTTTATTTCTGCCATGGCTTCCGCTGTAGTAGATCGAAACCTCCGGGCAGTTCTAAACGTCTGGGTATAATCTGCGTGGGCACGCCCTGTAAAGTAAATCGACGAAAAGTGAGACTTGACAAGGTGTACACCGCCATAGCAGATGCTGGCTCATCCCAATTTTCGGTCGCCATACTGAAAAATAAAATACATGGTCATTGTTTTTCACTAATTTACGAAAAGGGTTTCTTTCCCACGTCAGTCAGGAACCCTCACCACCGACATCCCATTTACAAAAGTTTAATTTTACAAAATCGCAAAGTTATTTACAGAAAAAATCGAAAGCATAACAAAAGATGAAGAAAAAACTACAATGGTCATGCACCCAAAGGAAGGATTATTCTAATAGAAGCTACAAAATACCGAAATATTTGATAATATAGCAAGCATCGTTTTCTTACTTTGACTAACCATTTGACTAACCAGAGTAGTTCACAAGCAGACGGGGTTCCCTTTCCGTTGCAAGGATCCCAAGGATTGCAGCTTTTCTCAAAGTTGGGGCAGAGACGGGAGAGAATTAGCAGACGAAATATTTACGCAGCAACTTGCAAGCATTTGGCGTAGTTGATTTCTTCACGCACTTGTAAATAAACAAACAAGAGAATATGTAGATTATGAACGTGTTGGTATAGTTAGCAGAAAACATATGTGATTTTAGTAGAAAATACTTTGTTGCTCCACTGTGCGATGACTGAAGTTTGCACAAGCTTTTTATTATTTAAAAAAATTGCCAGCGTAGGTGCTCAATATATAAAATCATACAGCTACAATTCAACGCAGATCGAACCTTTGAAAAAGAGTGCTAAAACTACGCATGGACACGCAAAATGCCCAATGATAACGAGCCAAGGGAGAATAATCCGTGTCAATAACAATGACTTCGTACACAATAGCATCCCCTTAATAACGCTGTGTGTCGCAAAACATGGACAAAGATTTAAACATATCCGTCAACTTGACTGGGACAGATTCTTTTCCTGCTACCAAATTGAAATCTAAACAGAAAGATTTTGTGGAACAGGGTAAGACTTGCGTTGTTTAATCACTGGTAATCGGTTCTAGTGTTGAGTTTTTAATTTTCGCACTTCTACAGTATCTCTCGTCTTTCAAGACTAGATGTTGTCCATTTAATATCATTATTTATTTGTGGTAATTTAGTTTTTCATTAGCGTAAGTCTATATGTGATCGGTATAATCTCAGGTAATAAGGATACAACAAGTCACGGGCAGACTGCCTCATTGAAAGTATAGATTGTTAGATCAACATGCCTCACCTGTTTAAAGTTGCAGTTGAAAAGGTTTCAGGCTTTTTTCAGCTTCTTTGTGTGACCATTATATAGATTGCAGATTCTTTTGAATCAGTTAGTGACCATTATAATGTAATTGTTGACTGTTTGCTTCAGTGAGTTACCATTATAGTGGTGTTAATGTACTTTGCTCTAGTTAGTGACTATAACCATTAGACATTGTAGGCCCTTAGGTTTTGCTAGTAAATGACCTTTATGATACTTTATTATGATGCTATGGCACATATAATCTTTCTTTGATTCTCTTTACAGGTTCTTTGCTTCAGTCAGTCAGTGACCCAGCGTGGGGTTGGCCGGAGCTGCGGGAGGAACTTATGCCATTGTAACAGGACATGTCATTGGCATTTTGATGGTGAGCATTACTTTAACAGGGCATGTAACTAGCATTCTGATGACTAATATCACTTTATGTCCAGTGTTGGATCAAGAACAAAACATTATTCAAGGGGATTCCTCCCTAGTATTAGCAAGTAGTTAGCAGTGACTTCCAGGTCATATCTGGAGTTAGAATGGCCATGTTGTCAACAGGCAGCTAAAAGAAAGGTACGTATTTCTTTGTCTATATATATATAGTTCTTAATTGTCTTATATATATAGTTCTGCAGAATACGGATTATAACTTGGCTATGAGTTAATGTGTATGAGTATTAAGATATCGGTCGAAGATACCATTGAACTTCAGCACTTACACACATACATGATCGAGCCAGTTGTTCAGCTTTGATGATCAAGCGGGTCACATGACTGGCTAAAATACAAAAACCTATACTTTTATATTCTTGGAAGCTGGGCCACTGTACCGAAGATTGCGAGTTGAGCTTCCATACAAATGGCATAATAACTTTCAGATGTTTTCAGATGCAGATCTTTATTGACTTATCAAATAGTCCATGTATAATGGCAAGGTAGCATACCGCATTTGTTCAAGTGTGCTTGTTTCACTATTTGTACCTAACCTTCCCTTGTCTTCTTTTTATCAATACTGGTCAGCGCAGAGAGTGCGACCTATTTTTAATTAGGTCTTGGTGCTGCGCATGGCAATGCACAAATTACATTAAAAGTTCAGCCAACATCAAATAGCCAAAAGGTTTGCTCTTTTGAAATGGATAAGAGCTATTTCCCTTTCCCTGTTCTTTCCTAGAGAAAGTAACTTTGGTCAACCCAGCTGTGACCTCAGGCGTGGTTACACGGAGAAGCAAAGCAAACCGTAGCCATAGTAAGGTTTAATGACAAACATTTACATTTGTCTACTAAAAATAAGGACATTGAACAGTATTGGATTAATCAATCCTGTACCTGATACGACTCACTTTCAGACTTAAACTATTTTTCACGTGTTTTATTAACGTTTTGTTATATGGAAAACGATTATGTAAAACTCTACTTTCAAGGCAGAGGAAACGAATACATTCGCTTTTTTACCAAAACAAAAATGATTCCAGAAGCCTACAAAATTATTCATAAATGTATGGACTACTAACAGAATGAAAATTAAAGGTGCTCACCTTTTTTAATTTTTGGAATTTTCCTGGGGCATCACCGGTTTGAAGCAGAAAAGAAAACTGATTGAGGCAGACGACAGAAAAATAACGTGCAGAAGTGAGCAAGGTTCATCGAATCTCTATGGTATGAAAAATTACTGAGTAGAAGGATTCCCGAGGCAGCCACCGAGACGGTTGGTCCTAGCTGTACAGGTGTGAATACAGGCAGGGAAATCAGTGGATTTGGTTCCTTGCCGAGTAAAGGAACTAATGTAGAGGAACGATTAAGGAGGATTCCGAAGGCAGCCGCTGAGTAGGCTCTTTCATTTCGTCTTTGTTTCAGACTTCTGGCTTAACATTTCACTTCTGCACGTTATTTTTCTGTCGTCTGCCTCAATCAGTTTTCTTTTCTCCCCAAAACGTCAAATAAAATCCAAAATTGCGTCAGATTATGACGTTAGATTATGACGCAGCAACCTCGCTCACGCACGGGTAAGGGCGATAATGCCTGCCTAACATTAACAGACAGAAGCAGCAACCCCTAATTGTCTCCACTGCTCCTGCGGATGCAGGTGAAGGTATTGTCTGCTGCTGGCTTAACACGTACTCCCAGAGCGTTGCCAGGCCGGTGCATACCGGTTGAAGTGATCCGCAATCACTAAGATGTGCTGGAAGCCTCCATTAGCTCCTTCTAGGGTAAGGAAGTCGAAGCACACCAGCTCCAGTGGTTGAGTCGTAACAACATTTACTAGCGGTGCACGACTGTCCGCTGGCACCTTTCTGCGAATACACCGCGGACACGTCTTCATATAATTGTCCACATCACTGGACATCCCTGTCCAATAAAACCTGCCTTGCAAAAGGTGCAGCGTTCGATCACGACCTGGGTGACCCACATCACCGTGCAACATTTGCAACACTCTGGGCACGTAGCTAGATGGCAGTACCAGCTGTTTGCGCGGCTACTCATTGATAATTGTTTCACGATATAAGACCCCATCTCTCAGCTTCAGATGGTTAAAGTTTTGTTGCAACGCACGATGGACGGGTCCCGTTGCTGCTTCACACGACGAAAGCAGCTGGCTTTTTTCTATGCAGTCCATCCACTGTGAAAGAACAGGGTCGCGTCTTTGGGCCTCTTCCACATCTGTTGTGGACAGACTCCCCAGACTCAGGCCTGGCGGCGTGAGGTTCTCGTCTACCACCCTCATAGAGAATGAAAGACATTCTACGTACGCGACGGGCTGTACTGAATTACATATTGCTCGCACGGACTCTCCCTCGATGTGATGCTCTGGCAGCCTCGACAGTGCGTCAGCGTCTACGTTAATTTGCTGCTGCCTGACCTGTACGTGATGTCGAAGTTGTAGCTCGCCAGCGCTGCCAGCTGTTCCTGATAGAGGACTGCTCCTAACCCCGGCGCGCTAGCATCGACATGCAGCTGGAAGGGTAGCTTATAGTCAGGGGACCCCAAAATTGGTGGAGAAAAGTCCTTTAACGTCTGAAATGCTGCCTCCTCCTCCTGGCCCCACTGCCACTTGGCTTGTTGGCTCTTGTCAGATGTCTTCCTGCCCATTTTCTGCTTCTGAGATACTGGCGTCAGATCGACAAGTGGTTTTGCGATTTTGGGGAACCCCTTCACACATCTTCTGTAGTATCCTGCAAAACCTAGACATCGTCCAACGTCCTCTGGGGTTGCAGGAGTCGGCCAGTCACGCCCTTTTGCACATTTTTCTGGGCCAGATTCAATCCCTTGTGAGGGGACAATATGCCTGACATACCTCACTTTGTCCTGGCAGAATGAACACATCTTGGGGTTTAGTTTTAATCCATTCTCTTCCAAGCGCTGTAGTACAATATCTTTGTCGCCGTTACGTACCACTGCCAGGCAGTTGTTATTCCTAGAGAGATTCCTCTCCCGCTGTACGATACACCGGTACGACAGATGCCAAGGTGTGCTCAGTGATGCTGCCTGCAGGAAGTAGGCTCCATGGGTCTCTCTAGCCAGCTGCAGAAAGTGTGTGAGCACATTTGTACCGATCAGAACGGGTACGTTCCTATTGTACCCACCGTCTGGCACTTAGGGGCCATCAAAGGTCGCCCACCCTTTATGTCCGGCAAAGGCTGAGAAATGTCTCCTCGTTCGACTGCGCTAGCGGGTGGTTCCGCCACTAAGTGTAGAGATGGCGCTTGTAACTCGATGTACTGACATCCTGGAGATTGTCGATGACATACAAGCGGACTTAGTCATTACAAATCGGGGGCGCGGTGTCATTCCGACATTGCAAGTGTGTCTAGCCCTTCGTTTTTATGTAACGGATTGATGCCTTTCAGAATGTGTGTGTGGTGTGTGTGTATGTGTGGTGTGTTATCTCTCTGTGTGTGTGGTGTGTGTGTATGTGTGGTGTGTGTTATCTCTGTGTGTGTGGTGTGTGTGTTATCTCTCTGTGTGTGTGGTGTGTGTGTATGTGTGGTGTGTGTTATCTATGTGTGTGGTGTGTGGTCTGTGGTCTGTGTGTTTGGTGTGTGTTATCTCTGTGTAGTGTGTGGCCTGAGTAATTATAAGACGCAAGCGGCGCCATCTGTCGAGAGATTTGTCTACTTTGGCACTCTTTATTTTAAAATTAGCCACGTGACCGCTCAGTGACCCCTCAGTAACTAGGTCAAGTTACGTAAAGGAGGCAGGTGTATGAAGAAGTACAGCCTGTAAAGGCGATCATGGTCTCTGACTCCGGCGCTCTCTGTCTGAACGGTTTGCGGCGATTTTTTTTTTCCTTTCTCTCTTTCAGATATCAGTAGATATATAGGCGATATAAAACTAACCTGTAAATTAATTATCCGCCACAATTCGCACCTGCGATCAACGAGCGCTCATAACAGTGTACTTACGTCACCATTCACAAGATTGCATGCAGTCAATGCCAATCAGAGAAAGAGAGAGAATGAGTGACAGTTCGGAATATTCGGACGCTGATGGTCTCCATTTCTCGTGCTAAATAAAGTAATAGTTTTTCAGAACCTTTAGGTGGAAACATTTGTCTCTTCCAAACGCAACGACAGGATGACAGTTCCACCTGTGGGAAGTTTGGCTGTTTAGCTGAGGACACGTACTCCACCTGTTGTGGATCCCAACAGCGCTGCATTTCTCAATCGTAGTTTTTTAATTGCGGACTGAAATTTGCAAGAATCGGATAAGAACCTCAACTGATTTCATGAGCCATTCAACGCAATTACAAAGGTTGGAGCTCTGTCAAGCTCGGTTTAATCTTTGAGCCAGATTGTCCAAAGCGCGATTTCGCACTATACGAATTTTGTGTGTGTGATAAGGGGAAGGAATAAAAGATGACCCCTCCCGACAGCAACAAACATCGCATTTACCATGCAGTGCACGAAAGTTTAAAAAATGCATAATGTACTGTCAGTAGTAGTAACGATGATGACACACCATCCCATACAGATTTATGGAAACACCAGGAAAATAATAGTCCAGACAACAAATGTCCTTATTAAAAAACTAAAATATATTAATGTGTTGCCATAAATAAAATAAATATCGCTGGCCTAATCTAATAATTAATTTTCATAAATCTATGGGCCTCTATAACATCTGTAACAAACATTATAATCAAGCAAAATGTAAATAATAACGACTGGGAAGTATTTAAAATATGAAAGTATATGGATATCCAAAACAATACGAGAACATGGGAAGTACAATTTAAGCACAAAGAATACATATATATATATCATAAGAACAAACAAACAAAAACAAAACTAAACGAACCCCGCCAAAACCTCAGGCTATATAAAGCCTAACCCTGACGATGCTATATGTACTGACCTGTCATTACTTCTAGCCCCAACAGCAAGTTAGGAGCAGCAAATGGAAGAAGGCACCCTACAACCCCTTCCCCTCATATACTCCAGGTTCTTATCTCCCTACAGTGCGAAATCACTTTAAAGGAAGCATCTCTTCCACCCCCACCCCCCAAAAAAACACACACAAAAACCAACAACAACAAACAAAAAAAAAAAGTGACAGTAACATTGATATTCTCTTTAATTTGATACCGTCTGCCTTCAGGGGGACAACCTTGATGATGGATTATGTTTTGCCTATATTTTAGTTGGTTGAAACTTGATCATGTCTCCACCTCCTTCATATTTGTGATGATAACAGATTTTGTGTTTTAATTAAAAATGCATGGTGTGTTGACACTGAATGAAAGACATCGCCGTCTATCTAAATTTTCGAACTGTATATATAAGTTGAATGATGTACCTCCACCTGAAAACCCCCTGGGTAACCTGCCAGTCCCAAGTCCGGATAGAGGAGGTGGGTTGGACGTGGGAATACCCTGTTTAAAAAAACCAAAACAACAGAAACTACAGCTGCATCAGTGTATAGATGCGGTCCTTGCTCCACTGGGGGCGTAAAGGAAAAAGAAGACGAAAAATACGCTGAAGTACATTGTCCCACAAAAAAGGCTCGTACTCTCTCTTTTTTAAAAAAAATCTCCTTTTCTTCTTCTTTCTTTTTCATGATGTTTAGAACAGCAACCTAAATATGTCATTCTGCCAGTTTCTGTCTGGTGCGTTGTCGGATTACACGCCCCTCGCTATACTCCCCAGCCACCGCCCACCTCAAGCCCCGCCTTCGATCATGGCCATGCACACTTCTTGCATTCGTAATTTTTTCTTTGTTTGTTTTTTTACGCTGTAAAAAATATATTCTTACAATTTTGTGGGACGCATATACACCCCAGTTTTACAGGCAATGCGCATTCGTTAATCATTAATGAATCCACAGTTTTGTTTGTTATAATTGTGGCTTAGTAATTTCTTAGTGACTGTTTCGATAATATCTACTGCTAACATGCATCTTTCAATGCTACATCGACAAAACAAATGTGCGTGTTTGTTGTCAAAACTAAGCCTTGTGCATGCCTTGCTGTATTCTCTTCACGCAAGATATCACTCGACGTAGTGACTCCGTCGGTCGTAGGGATGCCGCGGCCATAGTGGTCCGTCCGTCCGTATCGATATTCCTACGCCCGCTAAAATCTTTTTATTTATGCCAGTTATAAGTTTACATTAGTCATAAAATATGTAATATTTATTTTAAGTCTTCTCAGTACAATATTTAATGTATAGTACACAGAATATTGGATGAAACATTTTTACTCGTTTGCACTTTTTTCTGTAGTCGAGAGTATTTAGATACTGAGTGAACAGTCTTGTTGCACGCAACTCTGCACGTACGCTGGTCTTCTGCAGTTAGTGTTGCTTTCGAAGGAGTTTTTGACGGTATGGAGCATGTTTCTTTTGTTTGATAAATATAGCAGTGAATATTATGACATTAGGCTATATTTCTTAATTAGACTTTGGACAGGATCTTAATTAATCGTCTCTGATGCACTGAAATTGTTATTCGTCTTCTGACGACCCTTCGTTACCACCGGCATACGTTGTGTTAAAATGCAGTGCGTTCTATTAATTGTGTTCAGATTAAGAGTTATTACTAGTGCAGACTAAAAGAATAACATTTTCTGTGATATATAATTATGCTTTAGTATCGGTTGAATTACTAAGTGATAGTCGTTTCAGGATTTGTATCCACAAGAAGCCAGATCCTTATTTGTTCGACGCCATTTTGATTGGCATTATCGATGCATGACCCCGAAATTTTAGCCGGAAGCATTTGCTTTGAAATCTTTACGTGTGCTTACCACAGTGATATTAGTTTGAAAAATAAACAAAAATGTTATGACATACATAAATCAGTGAATATTGTTGAATCGCTTGTGTCATTTTGCAAATTTATTGTTGTAGTTGACATTTGTTGCGATACTCCCCATAGCTTCGTGTAGCTCCTATATTCCTTGGTTCATCAGTAGTCAAGTGGAACGTTAAAAATGCGTGCGTCAGAACCGTTGATTTTGATCAAAAATGTAACGTTTAACCCCCACCTAAGATTTCATTACAAGTTGATTGTCGACAACAGTGCACTAAATATTGAAAGTAATCAGGGCACTTCCTGAGACTGGTAAACACATCTGTACGTCTTTACTGACAGCAAAGACAAAACAATCAGATCAGTGACTTTACTGGCTAGGCCTTATAGTTCTGACCTAATGGTAGTTCTTGAAGAGACAAATTGTGGAAGGTTCATTTGTCATGATTTATTAGTAATATATTTTATACACTTTGGGGTTTTTCATCTAAAAATTCATGAATATATATATTTTCCACTGATCAAATTTTGCAGAAAACCCACAAAGAAGCATAGATCCTCGAATCATTTTCCCCATTAATTTCTTATAAAAACCCACGAAATAGTGGAAGCATGAAGTAATGAGGGATTACTGTATTCACATTCACTAATGCAAGTTAACCACGTAGAAGTATTTCAGCAAGCTCTCTTCATTTTCAGTCAAAAGAAAATGCTGATTCCATAGTTTAAAATTGAATAGGAAGTGAACAGGCATGTTAGGTTTAAATGAATGACACTTTAGAAAATATTTCCCTATACAAGTTTGGGCTGCAGAAAAATTGCTTACTTAAAATCATTTCTAAATTACAGCTCTGGGATAGTTTACAAAAGTCACAATTTTTGCATGCTCTTTTTTGATGGAAAACAAACTGACCCTTGTTGGGGAAGTAGCCAGACCTGTGAAAATTTGAAAGAGTTGAGCAATGCTGTGGGTACTTTTAAAGTTTGGCCAATTGACCTGTGGAATTTTTTTTATAAATCAGGAATTTATAGTTTGTAATCTGTGACAAGCATGAAGAGCTTGCTGTCTGCAGAAATAATACTTTATGGAAGAATGTAAAGACTTTGTTTTGATCGCATCCTTTGCAGTTGGGTGTGTATAGGATACTGGCTTTATTGGTGTGTAAGGATTTGCTCAAATTTTACTTTCGGTAAAACTGAATTCATCACTTCAGTTTTGCAGTGGCATTCAATTTTTTGTATAGATCATTGACCTGACAAATTCTGTGGCAGTTATTGCAAAATCAAAGCATGCACTGGCCATATCAAATTGATTTTCTTATTTTTAACATTATTCTTAAGTTAATTTTTTTTTCATTGTTGTACATAATTTTATGGCTTAGTTTTTTTTCTTCAAATCAGCACAGCTAGCATTTTGTATTAGCCAGTGATATTATACAGCAGCAAAACATGTCCTATGTTGATAAATTTATGTTGTTTACAGAAGTGAAAACAGCACAACCTAACAGAAATGGAGAGTTCAAGTGGAGGAAACTCAACCCCCAGGATCATGGTTTTCCGACCAACCATGGAAGAATTCAGCGATTTCAACAGATACATAGTCTATATGGAAGAGCAAGGTGCTCACAAAGCTGGTTTAGCAAAGGTAAGAATACAGACGAATTAAAAAATTCGAGTAATTTTACTGTTTGAGGCCCCCTCCCCTCTCATGCATTCTTTTTTGAACTAATTTTGTATGTTGCATCCCCACAAGCAAACTTTATTGCAAAAGATTTGGCATCCAAAAACATGTCACGCTGGGCATAAATAAAAAAGTAAGAGAAAGAACTGTGTGTACCTTCAGGCACTATTCTATTGATCATTTCCCTTAGAAAAGTCGACCATTCGGGTATTTTGTTATATTTGAAATTTGGCAGTGATTCAGTTGATAAAGTGCCCTCTATGTTGTTTATCAATTAGACATGGATTTGTACTAAAAAGCGACGAGAAAATGTAATATTTAAATTCTAATGTATATTATTATAAAATATATGTTTGACACTTTATGTGTTCATATATATATATTGCGGAAATTTCTTCTGAAATAAATTTCTACTCTGTTACCTACCTCCCGAACATGAGCTCTCCATGCAATGCAGTTACCATCATTCTTTTGAATTTAGTACAAGAGAGCAAAAAATATTTCTGAAGTCACATCACAAAAAGTTTAAAAAAATGCTCTTTAAAACGATGTGTCGCTGATTGTATTTATTGTAGGTTAAGAGTTATGATATTTAAATACAGCCAGTCGAAATGTTCAGTCGCAGACAGGCGGCATGGCAGAAAAGGGTTAATGTGTTTAGTTAAACTGCAGTGCTAGTTGTACTTTGTTTATGAAATTGTGAAAAGCTTGTTGTCCATCCATTGCTCATGTGTTGTTCAAAAGGCATGTCATGTGAGTCCTCTGAGAGCCACATGTTTGACACGCCTGTTGTACTGGGCATGGGTTATATCTGTCAATTGGAAATGAACTAGCAGATAATCCAGTAACTATATTATATCGATGACAAAATGAGATTTTAGCTTTTTTTCTTTCATTTTTACTAAGGTGATCCCTCCAGCAGAATGGTGTCCTAGAAAAGCTGGTTATGATGACTTGGACATCATAATTCCTGCACCAATTGAACAGGTGGTTCAGGGGTGTCAGGGTCTGTATACTCAGTATAACATCCAGAGGAAGGCTCTGCATGTATCAGACTTCAAGAAGATGGCCAATTCTGATAAGTAAGAAGATACAACAGTGCAGATCATCTAGATTGTATTTTTTTATGATTATTGCTGTTTTTCACAAGACTGGTGGTTACACATTCAGTTTTCCATTCAAGTATATAATCTCTCCCTTGGGCCTTACATTGCCCTAAAGCTTATTCCAATTATTAGTCAAAGAAACATCTGTGAAACGTATGATAAATGGCCCTTAAACCTTGATTAGACTGGGTTTAAGAACAAAAGTCAGATCTCGGTAGAATACAATATTTCGTGTTTTAAAAAAATTTCCCTTTTGTTCAGGTGTATATTTATAAGAGAGTAGGGGCAAGCAGGCTGCCTTCCCCTTGGCTTCATTGTGCAACTCATATAATGTGCCATTAGACATTATGTATATTTCTAATACTTTTTGTCAAGGTACCTGACACCAAAGCACTTTGATTACGAAGAACTCGAAAGGAAGTACTGGAAAAATGCTACTTTTGGAAATGCTATATATGGCGCAGACATATCAGGGACCTTGACTGATCCTGACCAAGACTGTTGGAATATCAATCGTCTGGGCACCATTCTTGACTATGTTGCTGGAGACTATGGCATTAAGATCGAAGGAGTTAATACAGCATACCTATATTTTGGTATGTGGAAAACAAGCTTTGCCTGGCACACAGAAGATATGGATTTATACAGCATCAACTACCTTCATTTTGGTGCTCCCAAGTCCTGGTATGCTGTACCGCCAGAGCATGGCCAGCGACTGGAAAGGCTTGCCCAAGGTACTTCTGAGTAATTCTTTAAATCTTAGAGATCATAAAAAATAGGATATATACATGGGGCGGTATGGTCTTGGTGGGATCAGTGTATCCATGGTGATTGTTTTGGATTAAAATGACCCACTTTCTCCCCATTGGCCGTTTTTGCTTTATCAGCACACATCACTCAGTTGTGGCTCATTAATGACTTTTTTTTTTTTTCTCGAGAAGTCATGTTTATAAAATTACATTTTTGTGAATGTAATTTATTGCAACGTTTTGCAGAAATTGCTTTAAAAAGTACAAATAGTGCATTTTAAGAGAGAGTCTTTGTTTGCCATGGTAAATGTGTATTGAGCGATAGCTATTACCAGGAGAGTAAATTCCCCTAGAAAATTATCAGTCAAGCGCAACAACAATCAAGCAAAAACAAAGAAGCATGATGTGGTCTTTAAGAGCTTTATTTTAACATTTAAATAAATGAACTTGAAAGTTATAGTTCCTGGAATAAAAGCAACAGGATTGATCTCCCTATTATGACCACACATAATATTGGATTTAAATTAATGTTCTTGATATTATTACATTCTTACGTGTCCCCATTGGGTGACAAAAAAATGTCAAATAATGAAAAAAAAGCTTAATTATCATGTATTTTCAAATCTTTCAAAGCTGAGCCTGCAATGTAAATATATCCATGGCGTATTCTGACAGCTATGGTTTTGACCTCTTTTTGTGTGTGATATTTGTAGATCTGGATCTTGGGGGAGTGGGGGGAGGGATATTTAACCAGATTTAGGAAAATCCTAAGGCAGGAAATAGCATTTTTCACCAAGCTTTATTCAGTCATTAGAAAACAATTTTGTCCCCTACTAGTCTTTTAATAGAATCTAGAAAATCTGGATGTGTTCATAAAAGAGATGATAAATCCCTTAGGAGATGTTTATAGATTTTATAGTCTTAATTTTAAAACAAGTATTTTTTTTTTCTGGCTGGGCTTACAGGTTTTTTCCAGGGAAGTTTCCAGGCTTGCCCAGCCTTTCTGCGACATAAGATGACACTTATCTCACCTTCCATTCTCAAGAAATTTTCCATCCCAGTGAACAAGGTAAGGCAGCTTCTTTGATACGTTTATGTAGTTTAGAATTACAATTTATGGTCTGCAACAGTAATTATTCTGATATCTTTTGCCCTGCATTTTTTTATTACATATTTTATTACATTCTCTAACACATCTGCATTTAACTACTCCATACCTTGAAAGAACAAAAAAGCAGCAAGAAATATTAAACCATTCACGAGCAAGTGGAGAATAAAAGAATATTTGGAGAAAGCGTTCTGAGTAAATTTTGAGATTTTACCGTTACCAAAGAATGCTGTCCTTTTTCCTTTCTCAGATAACCCAAGAAGCTGGTGAATTTATGATCACATTTCCTTATGGCTATCACTCGGGCTACAACCATGGCTTCAACTGTGCGGAGTCCACCAATTTTGCTACAGAGCGCTGGATAGAATATGGCAAGCGCTGCCTGCAGGTTTGTTACTGTTCATAGTTTGTTTCAATTTTTGGTGTTTTTATTAGTTTATATTAAAACTTAAAAGATCTTACTTTAGCTTCTGGTTTGATGATGGGTAATGTGTTATTTTCTTCCAGTTTTGTATGTTTCATACAAAGTTACTGTTGAGAAGTTGAAAAATGCTTACAGGTAGTCCTTGACTTACGAACGTTGATCCGTTCTTACGCGGCGTCGTAAACCGAATTTCGACGTAAGTCGGATCATACATTCATACAGTACTGTACCACAATAACAGTACAATACTGCAAACACTTAGCCTATCCTAACACAGTACCCTACATAATTATCAATAAACATAAGTACAGTAAAATATTGTGCCACACGTGGAATGAGGCGCATGTACAGTTCGACTTACGACGCTAAACCTCTTAAGTCGGAATGAGTATCGTATAAAGCGTCGTAACCACGAAACGACGTAACTCGAGACCGTCGTAACCCGAGGACTACCTGTATTTTGTTCAATTTATTGGTATTAAAAACTAACCAAAATCTGATTTTAAATTAATCTTAATGTTGTTTACAGATTAAAGAATGTAATACTATCAGTAACTATGCTGCAATTTTTGGGGTTTCTTCTCAACCGCATATGCTTTATCTCAATTATAATTTCTTATGTTATAGAAAGTGGCCAACAGTGGATGATCAATGCTTTGTTAATTGGCGAGAAACATTGAGCTTAATTTTATATTTAACTTGGTCTTTGGGTAGCCTTTTACAGTTAGCCCTAAAAGCAGCACAATTTTTTGTATCAGTTTTGTTATGATTACTGCATGAGACGTACATTTTGAGAATGTGCAGTGTGAATGCCGCAATGATGGTGTGAAAATCAGCATGGACACATTTGTCAGGCGCTTTCAACCTGAACGTTTTGAAGCCTGGAAGGAGGGTCGAGATATTGCACCTCATCCAGAAGGTCACACTGTCATAAGGCGACCAGCTAGGAAGTGAGTTCATGGATATACTATTTAAAAGATTAAAATTTGTCCATATTAAAGATGCAAAAGATAAAGAGGGATGTACAGCAGCATTTAGCTTTCCCCTCCTGACACTCTCTTCTTTTTGTTTTTGACGGGTTTGTTGTGTTCCTTAATGTTTTCAGATTATGTCTGGGTCAGGAAGAACTTGTACAGTATATTTTGAAATAAGATTTCCAGTCCCCGAAGAATAGCCGAAAGTTCATTTTCTTTTAAATGAAAAATTTGCTAAATATGATTTTCAGTTTTTTAAATGTTGAATAATAATTTTTCATGGTCATTGTTCTAAATAAGCTGGAAAGTTAACACATGGATATGGAATGGTATTCCCTGCTGATTTGAATATAACTATTTGGGCTTTCGCGTTATCTTTTTGTTTGTACCTTGACAATGCTGTCAAGGCTGGCATATTTCAGTCAGAAGTTGCTCATAGATAAAATGTTTTAAGGCTGTCATGGCTGCAGGAAATGCAGAATGGCAAATCAAGTTAAAGAGTTACTTTTTGCAACAAGGAAGAAAAACGTTAGTGCACAGTGGTGCTGAAAATAGAAAACTTGTAAAGTTTGTAGCTGAGCAGCAGAGGTGTGGAGGGAAATGTTTTTTTTTTTTTAAATGCATTAACTAAAACAAACATACTTTTACAATTATTTACAAAATAAACTGATAGTTCTCCTCTACAAATAAATTGTTATTAAACACTGAACTAGCATTCAAAAGTACATCCTTTCTCGCTCTATTCACACTGCACAAATTGTGGATCATGTAGATAAAGGTAGCAAAACATCACAACTTCCAAACCGAAGTAACCATGTGACAACAGGCCATTGGAACTAGGTCTTGTGCTGATTTGTTCCATATTATGAAGTGAGACTTACAGTTTCTGCTGCTCAATATTTGGATGGTGTCATCACTGATCAGGAATTACTTCGATTGAGTTAGGTTTCAGAAGAGTGATTTAGAAAAGTCTTTTCCTGGCCTGACATGTACACGCCTTAGAAAATCCGCTTTAAAATCACTTCTTTTTTTTTTTTTTTTTCAGCCATAACCTTTAATTTATCGCGGACTGTGAAAAATGCTACCTGGCGTTTATCAGACGGGTTTATTTAATTTTTTTTTTATTTTTTAACATCGTAGGAAAAAAAACAACCACAAACGCACAAGGCACAGTCAAAAAACAAGTCATGCAACACAGTATGCGCACACTTTAAAATCACTTCTTAACGCACACCACGTGCAGTCTCCCAAAGAATCATCGAGATGATTCCTACAGTCTTGACTTGCTGCCTTTTGTCATATCCCAATGCTAGCATTAGCAGCATGAACTTTTTCAGGGAAAACTCCTGTCTTCATGTTCTTTTTCAGGTTTCCTCTTGTGGTGATGGTGTACAAACTCCATTACTTAGTTATTCCCTAGTGATTCCTGAAAACTCAATGCTTTCTATTAAATTTATTCAGAATTATTTTGCAAATCACTCCTCAGTTACATTGACTGTTTTTACAGTATAGAGTTCAGCTAATGTGCTATAATATTCCTCTTAAATTTGAAATCTACAAAATACAATCAATTTAGTCTATTAAAACCAAGGATTTAGGACATCTGCAAGGAATCGGTTTCACGCAGACTGATTCCTTGGCTCTCTGCTAACAATACTTCTAGCCTCGATAGCCTATTCAGAAATGCCAAACTTTCACTCACTCCAAAGCTCAGAGGTGAGCTCTCCTGAACTGATACTCTCACTCGCACACAAATCACTTTTTTGTTTTTTTTATTTGAACATACTCACAGACTGGCTAAGATCATCCACTGCTGCTTCCCTGACATAATTTAACAGGGTTCCCAGGTCCTTACAAGTCCTTACATATTGAGTTTTCGCCGTATTATAAGTCCTATATTGCCATGCGGTCCTTACGATAAAATATTACCACAAATTTATTTTCGAGTCGACTTTGGCGCAAAATACCGACGATTTTTCGCCGCGTGTTTGGTCCACACATCTGTACAACACTAGTTGCCCTTCCGTATTCGCAAAAAAACTCTCTTTTTTTCAAAAGGTCTTTAGAAACTTACTCTTTCTTGAACCTTGATCTTCTAGTACTACTGTGCATAGCTCTATTTCTCTCTTTCTTCCCGTTAGAGTGTGTGTGCGAGAGAGAGACACGTGAACTGACTTTTGTATTACACCAAAGAATGGCTTTCAAATTATTATTACTTAGATTTCCAGAAAACTTGAACATTAACGGTGTATGTTATCAGCGCGCTAAGGAGACTTTTTAAGTTATCTAATCTAAATATGGCAGACAGGCATCAAAATTAACTCTTTGATTATTTATTACTAGAAATACATGTATTTGAGAACATAGAGAAGACCACAGATTCATAAATAATACATCTTTCCGACCATACAAGAGAAAAACTTAAGCATTGATGACTGTCACTTAGGTCCTTATGAATGCATGAAAGGTCCTCATAAGGTCCTTACTTGGCACCATCCCTGTCCCTGGGAACCCAGTTTAATGTTTTGATGAGACTAATGACCATTTTTTAGATAATAGCAGAAAACAGCAGACTATCTTGACTGTCCTAGTAAATGCAGCAATTAATATATCTCCTGCCCATCGGAGCTCACTTAAAGTAAAAAGTAAAAGCATTGAGCAAGTAGATTCTTATACGGGCTTGGCTAAGAAAGAGGACTATGGAAAGAGAATATGCGAAAGTTGCCAAATTTGCATTTGGATGCCCATTGCCAACTATTGGTAGTGACTAGTAATAAAGGATGATGACATATCAGTAAATAAGGAGGATATCTGCTTATCTAATTTCATTTACATCTTCATTTTGAGATTGTTTGTACTCTATTCTGTACTGTACTGCTGGACATCAGATATCAGAAATAATAAGAAAATTGACAATAATGGTTTTGTTTTGAAATCCTATAATAAACGCTAAAGAATCACCAAAGATTCCTTGTGTTCACCGAGATCATACCTGACCATGCAAACTAAAAGAACAAAATTTTTCTGGAAAAAGGAAGAAGAGGACTTTGCTTCTCTGATTGTAATAAAGATAATTTGTTTTTATGCATTAAATGAAGTAAACACATTTGAAGACAAGCTTTTGCTGTTTCTGTTGCAGCGATGCTAAGAAAAAGGAAGCAGATGGTTCGGGTACAGTCTCAAAGCGCCACCCACCATCGAAGCAATTTTCTAAAAGATCTAAGGTGAAAGCAGAAAAAAAAACCAAAGCAGAAAAGTCTGCTGTGTCCGATGATGACTCTGAGGTTGATGGCACTGGTAAAGATGAGGTGAATGAGGCAGAAAAGAAACCTAACAAGAAAACCAAATCAGGAAATCCCCAAAGAGCAAAAAGTGGAGATAAAGCTGCAAAACCAAAAGGTAACAAGAAAGCTGCAGAGGATGGAGAACAAAAATCTGCAGGTGAAACAAAGAGAAAGAAAAAGCAAGTAGCGAAAACATCAGGTAGTGCACCTAAGAACAAGAAAGTGACTCCAAAGACTGCAGAAAAGCTTTCGGCAGAGATCCCAAGCAGTCAGCCTACCCGAGTGGAAATGTCTATTCAGACAGAGGAGACTGTAGCCCCAGGTGAACCCCTTTCTAGCCCTGGTGCCAAGTTAGACTTTTACTACAATGATACCAAAGTAAAAGCACAGCCTGTCGTTTTCCAGCAGAGTAAACATACCTATGAAGATGAGTTTCGCAAAAAGATAGCAGAAATTGAAGCTATGAGACACTTTACTGCTCAGGACTATGAACTCAAGAGGAAGAAGAATGGAACTAAACCTTCCCCGGAAAATAGAAAATATGTCCTTGAGACTGATGGACCTTCATCAAAGAAACCTAAAGTGGAGGAGTCAGAAGGGACTAATTCACCCCCATTAGATTACTTGAAAGGTACAGAGCCAGAGGGTACTTTTAAACCAATACCTCTTGAACGGATTTCAACTATGGGTATAAAGGGAGTGGGTATTTTCAAGCTGGCTAGTTTGTTGGGTAACACTACAGGTCTACAGGCTTTTGGAATATCACCACATTTACCAGGAGGGCAAGGTGGAGTGAGTGTTGTACAAAATGCAGCTGTGGTCAAACAAAATGGATATGACACCAATGGGGGCACAAAGAATGCTAATCAGGGTTGCCAGGCCAACACTTGGACTGAAGACATGACTCAGACCCCTACCTGGCTTCAAGAAAGTGACGTTAAGTCAGACCAAAGTGGCAGTTCTGCTGCCTGTCAGAACATGACACAAACTCTCAGACTTGCCCCGTTTCCCCCGCAGAACAAAACCAGAAGTCCTGTGCATGCTCAGCAGCCGCTAATCAATTTTTCATCCATGGGGACCAAGCCTATCTCAGCAATCTTGCAGGCCTCACAAGAGAAGCGTGCATTAATGAAAGTTACTGACACGCCTGTGCAGTCTTCAGTGATTCCTCTGGCCACAATCTCCCAATCTTGTCAGGCCAAAAACATCTTACCATGGAAAATAACACAAGAGCAGCAGCACTTAATGTTTGCAAATGGTAGTCAGCATGGATCTGTAGAGGTCCTCTCAACATCAGACATTTTTGAAAATCCTAGTTTTTACATTAACAGTTATGGTACCACAGGTGAAATGACTTCACAAGTTCACCAGTCACCAAATCTTCAAAGTGATCATGGCTATGCTACATCACCCATGTCAGATATTAAAAGAGATGGTTCCCCACAGCCGCCTGTTCTGTCACCAATTCCTTCTCCCCAGCACAAGATTTTGGACCAATCTCCTCCTCATCTTATTTCTTCATCTCTCTCATTATCACACCTCTCTGAACTTCCTCACCTTGAGCCATCAGTTGCTACAACTGAGATAAGTCAGTCACTCCATAACTTACAAACTATGGATAGCAAGAATATGCAGCAACCACAGAGTAGGCTTGTAGGTCCTAAGCGATCTAAAAGGTCAAGTACATCTGTAAATGTCAGGAACAGTAATGTGATGCCAACAGGTAGCATTGACACAAGCTCTGATCACTCCTCCACAAGCTGTAGTGCCAGCAGCTCCAGAGCAACAGGCGCAACATGTCTAGACTTGTCAGATCTGACTCCACCTGGCAACATCAGGTCAACAGAGCACCGCATTATGGAGATTCTGGCACAAGCCCAGCGCTTGAAGGTGGCTCAGGAAAAGCAAAGAGAGCAGCAGCGGGAACTTGAGGCTCAGGTGAGATAAATTAAAATTTTTAGATTCAGCAATGCAGGCAGTTTTGGAAAATATATTAGTCCACATTCGCATGAGGTGAAAGCACCCTTCAATAATTTGATAGTTCTAAAGGGATTTTTGTGTCCAGCATGTCCATATTTTAGTTGAGGGATAAGAGATTTTGTTCTCCAAGGTGCTGATTTGAGGTTAAAATTTACACTCTAAGAAATTTGAAATTGAATCTCATGTACAGTGGTGTTGGGGTAATAGGATCTTTATGTTTGAAATGGCCAACTCTTTGGCAGTCGGAAATATGGACATCATTTGCTATGATGGCAATGCAAATCATGTTTTAACACACCTTTTTTATTTATTTGTTTGACGTGGGAAATATATGACCATAGACTTGATGTCTTATTATCTGTTTAAAAGATGTAAGGAATCTCTTGTGTGCAGGTACGCCAATCTTTAGAATCAAATGAAGGTGGTCCTAACGCCGGTAACACTTCTAAGAAGTCCTCAAAACCCAGAGCACCAAGAACATCTAGGAAAACCTCTTCCAAGACTTCAAAAGGACAGGCTACGGGGCAGTCAGCAAATATTGCAAATAATCTGCAAGCCACAATCACAACGCAGCCAGTAACACTGGTGACAAACAACATGGCCAGCACAATGAATCAGCCGCAGCAGCTAAATGCAACAGTTTCTCCACAGAGAATTACTCCATTGACCCAAAGCTCAGGAATCTCCTTTTCCCCAACAACTAACACTGGCCCTGTGGTTACTGTGGTTACTCAGAATCGACCAGCAGGGCATGTGCAGCTGCAGGGCTATCCTCCAGCTGTTGCCACTAACCAGTCTCACTTCATCCTGAAGGGTGTTACACGGGTATTACCTGGGAATGCTGCCACCTACACTACTTCTGTCGTTCCTCCTCTGATCTCCCTGCAGAACGTTCCTGTGACCATTGTGGACAGTGCTGGAAAAGCTAGTCTTGTGTCAACCTTACCTTCAGTGTCTTCAGTTGACACCAGGCAAGACTCTGAGAATGTTACATCTGCTGATTGTGTCACAGTTACTACATGCAGAGAAAATGCTACCCATGGAAACAATGCCATAAATGTGAACTCCCAGGAAAATACACAAGGTTATGTAATAAATGCAGCAGGCGATGCAGACACAATGGGTCTTGAGATTGGCAAGGCAGCAACATCTGGGAGCATCATTATTACCAGTTTTCCATGCCAGCAGCAGCTAATCAACACACAGGTAAGCTGGGCAATATTTATTAATTTTTTTAAAGACACCATGAAGCTTGGACCTCAAATGCATGCAGGCAAAGTTTCAGATTTTAAGGTGAACAAAAATATGAGAGCAAGATGCAGATGCATATCTGTAAAAGTCTGTGCCTTATATGCTAATGTCAGTCGTGTGTCCTGCAGGGCACAATGGCAGGAGCAGAGCTGGCAGGACGTACAATGGCCTCGTTTGGCTTTGGCCGTCCCTTGCAGATGGCTGCCGCTCACAGAATGGTGACCACAGCAAGTGGAGGCAAGCTGGATGTTTCGCCTCAGCTTCTTCCTCACCCACCTCCTATTTTGGCTGGTACCCTTCTAGGGAGGGCAACTCAACTAGGAGGGAAGACCTGTGCTGAAAATGATGGTGCCTCCGAGCCCCCGACTCTGAGTCGGATCACCATAGACACTTCTGTGACCCATTCACCAAGCAGCTTAGATTCATCAGGTCCCCCTGTGCTTACACCATCGTCTCATCTTCATAACTACTCCTTACCCAGCCCTTTGGACCCTCTTTCCTCTCTGCCCCTCGGCGACCTTGGGCTTGGCCTTGCTCCATCCCCCTCCCCAGACGCATGGCCCCGTGTTGACCCCTCCACATCTGAGCTGCCCATAAGCAAAGGTAACAAGGTATATATGTTGCACCTTTCTTCTATTTTTGTTTAACCAAAACTTACTCGTGCCCTGTGCAGCTATGTTGAAATCGGTTACAATTTAGGCAAGATTTGGGTGAAGATGAGATGTTCATCATTAAAATATAAACTTTTTTTTAAGGGCTTTACATTAATGTAATTCATATAGTTTCTAATAATCACTATACTGTACCACAACAACAGTAATGAAATGTAACTGCATCTTCAACAGTTAAACATATCACAATACAGAATTTTTTTTTTAAAATAGCAATTTAAAGTAGCTTTCTAACAAAGAAAGCATTTTAAGCAAATGGATAATCAAAAACTGAAACATATCTTCTCAGGGCAGAAGTGAGGAGTTTTACTGGCTGGCTAGTCATTATTTACTATGTGTGACTCCCCTCTCCCCATCATATACCAGTATGTGTGAAAAGTGGTGTGGCATGCTTAGACTCCAATCATGTTGTTCCGACATGTGCCTGTAGTATAACTGGGTGGCTTTTTGCAGCTTCCTGTTGTGCTTGCATGGTAACTGTGGTATCCGGCAAGTTTTTTCCTCTAGTTGGTTCAGATGGTGACAAAATATGTAATACTGCTAAAACTAGTGGAATTGGTGTGAATAGAAAATCTGTGCAGTCAGAGGATTTATTGAGTCATTCAACTGCTGTGGAGCTAAAGGAAAAAAAAATATTGAAAAGGAATAAGTGAGGAAGTCATTGCATTGTTGTTGAATTTTTTTTTTTTTTTATTTCTTGTTCTGAATGCTTTACTAATCTGTGATTGTAAAGATATGCATGCATAGAACAAACTTCATTGGATTACTGTCTCATGGTAGCTTTCTTGGATTTCTTGTAGATGTCTTGCATCCTCATCTCCTTTTGTATACCTCCCTCTGTCTGTTTTATATTTGCTATAAAATATAAATTGATATCTTTAAAAAAGAAACAGGCATAGTCCATTAAATGCACAGCTTGAAATATGTATCTTATATAAATTCTTCCTTTTATGAAAAAAAATTCTAAACAAAAGAAGACATAATACAGATCATCAAAAAGAGTGAGTTAGATGTACATTGTTTCTTTGAAGATGCTAAGTTGTATAAACTCTACTCTGATGGCACTGTCAGAACATTTTCCCCTACCCCCACTCCCCCTTACAAATTATAGAGAGTGCACATTCATTCATATTGTATCTTGATGCTAATCTTTACATTTATTCACGTGTCTGATAGCTTGACAGAGACATTAGTTTGTAAGATCAGTGTAAACTAAAATAAGTTATTCTTTCCCCCAACTTTAACTCGATGGCAGTCATGACATTTCAAGAATGACTTTTGAGATAACTCATTGTTAAATTTTGCCGGGTAGTTATCTTAAGATTTTCTACTTTAAACATGCCATATTGCCATATGTAATAGAAACCAGCACCATGAGCACTCCTAAGTCAGCCAGTTGATTGTTGGCTGGAAGTGCTAATGCTGTAATAGCAGTTCTAGATTAATTGCTTGCATGAAATACACAAGATATTGATCAGTCATTAGCCAGCCTACCCACCTGTGTTCATAGATGACACAACAAAACTGGTTTTCTTGATATGATTACAACTTAGTTATTATCATGCTCTTAGCAGTTAAAAAGAGCAAAATGTTTCTAAAAAAATATGATTGTTTTGGCGTTTATGTACAACTATTTGCTACATTGGCTGGGAGTGGTGTAGTTTTTTTAACATTTTATGAAAATGGGGGCAAGCTATAGAAATTGGATTTAAAAATGATTAATATGATTATTTTGGCTTTGGTTTTTTTCCCCCTTACCAAGATTCTGTTTCTTCTGTTCCTAGTTTTCAATCCATAGTTGCGTTTAGAATTAAGAGAGTACATGCCTAATTGTGCTGCAGGTCTAGCTTGCAAAGTAGCACAAGATGCCAGAGAGTTTAAAAATTGTTTTACTGAGTCTCCATCATGAAAAGAAAAAGCCATGCTATGGTGTTACTAGTATTGACAGTTCACATGCAGGTCACTACAGATTTGTCAACATTGTGAAAGTTTAAAAAAAAAAGTTTTGTTAAGAATCAGCACCAACAAGGAAAAAAAAAAAAGAGGGGGGTATTTTGGCTTTAAGTAACTAAGTTATTATTAAATTGATCCTTGAGCCTCAGCATGCTGTTTGTCAGCAGCCAACAGTTTCTCAACGCTGTGATTAAAAAATCCTAGACTTTGATTTTATGCAGGAATTCCAGTATTGAAATCGACAAATTTTCCAGAAAAGCTAGCATTTCTACCAATGTTTTGCTTGAAAAGAAGAGAAGCGATAAGACAGAATTTACATTGTAAGAGACTTTTTTTCCTTATGCTGAAGAAACTAAAACTGAAAATTTTGCACACAAAACTTTGAAAATATTTACTAAACCCCAATTCGTTAGGATGTGCAAACTGCTGTGCAGTCCAGAGATGGTTTTGCCTACTAAAGGTGATGATAAAGAATTAAAAGAAATAATATACCAAAACAATCTTGAACATTGTCAAGTCAGAGCTGTGTCTGCTGACATTATTCTCACTGCACAGATCAGGGCTTCAACTTATTGCTGGTGTTATTAGATTGTTTTCTTAATAACACAAATTATAAAAGTGTTGGGTTCTCAGAAAAGTCATGACATATTTTTCTGTTTTTCTAAAGGCATCTATATAAAGAACAAAAAGCAATCAATAATATAATGCCCGTTTTGTTTGATAACCTATTGCCATCTTTCAGTGAGCTTTATAATTCGTCGTTCATAGAAGGACATGTCTTTATTGCTCATTTACAGCCTCATCTAAACTTAACATTATACCACACAAGGAGTTTTGAAGAGAGCGAAACAAGTTGAAGTCTACATCCCAACCAAGTTCTAATAACTTTGATCAGACAGAAGATGACTCCTTCACGATTAATGAGCACTGGACGTTTCTGGATGATGGCTTTGTTGAAACTGTCCAATTGCTGACCATACACGTTTTAATTGATTGTTTACTTGCTTGGTAGGAGCTTGAAAAAACATGACACCTTTAAAAGCCCACAACTCAGAGCATAACCTTCCTCTGAGAAATGTCTGCTTTTGATATTGTTCAAAGCAAATCATGTTGGGACCAAGACCATTTGTTCATCACATTGATGTAAACAATCCTCTTAATCGGTCGCTTCAAGAAAAGGATCATTTTCCTCACGCTTAATGAGCAAAGTGCAGATGATTATACTCTCTGTCAAATGAATGCCTTCGAGTTTTTGAGGAATTAAAATATCGAACCTGCTTACACATCCCAGCTTATTGAAGTGGTCAAAAAAGCCTGAAAGACGAATGTTCCATTTTTCTCCAATCTCTTGTGTGGTGTAATATGGGTTTGACTCGACCAGTGCATTTATTGTGACTTCAGCCTCGGTGAGCCTCTTTGATCAAAGTCACCAGCACAGAAGTTTATGAATCATCGTTAGCACTGAGATTCTTGCAGAGCATTGTGACCATAAACTTCATGCAGCTTTTCACAAAATGCACAGCTTGGTCTTCCATCTTCAACTTGTTGAAAAATCTCCAGAACTCAGCCAAATTGCTCAAGGTGAAGAGGGGTGGGTAAAGCCAGTGAGTGACACCTTACCTGGAAGTAGAACAGGGGTGGGCAAAGTTTTCTTTTTGCAGGCCAGTCTCACAATTCTAAGCTTTGATGCGGGCCAGTAAAATACTAAAATCCCCATGCCAGGTGACCACTTAACACACTTAGTGATAATGAAATGGACAACAAATGAGTACATAATGACATAATACCGAATTTATTCTGTAAAGTGAAGCTGTTTGCATTCGTTCACAATAAAACTTTAAAACCAGCCTTTACTTTGAAAGGTAGTCACTCCACTGCTCTCAGACAACTCCATCAGACATGTCAGCTTGTTATTTGTCATCTTTGTACTTTTTCTGTGTGAGAATGTTACGGACTGCCGATTTCAAATGCTGTTGTACTTTTGGTCAAATTAATCTAGGCTAAATAAAAAACAACTGAAAACAAGTGCACGTCACATTTTGGCAGGCGGACTGGTTCAAAGACATCCATGTGTCATACTTTACCCACCCCTGTTTTAGAATGAAGCTAGAACTGTCAGCTGTCAAATGAGACAATAACATAGATGTGAATGACTTCAGTACTTCCAAAAATGAGCTAGCACCATCTATTACTAAAATATATCATGACTTTTCCTACTGCCCTTAAGAATGGAGCTTCCATGGATTAAGTGCAGTTTGTTGGAAAAGTGCTGCACATGCATGCATTACATAATTAACCATTTTTACATGTGCTCAAACAGCAAAATCGTCTGCGATACATTAGGCCAGTGATGCCCAACCTTTTTCGGCCTGCGGGCCATACACATTTCCGACATGCGTGTCACGGGCCAGTTCACCGCAAAAATACAAAAAAAAAAGAGAAAAAAATAGAGCAGATACCATTTTTATTAGAAACAAGTTGTATTTACCATTAATTATGTAGTAATTAGTGGGATATTTGAAACTGTTTTCCCTGAAACCAACTTCTGAATGTCCGGCTGCATCGTAGAGACACCAAGTCGGAGCACTGAATCGAAATGTTCGTCCATCGAAAAAAAGATTGAGAGACGCCCCTACGTAGGGATAAATACTTCTTCTTCCCTTTTTTTCGTTTTTTTTTTTTTTTTTTTTAGGTCTTTTTTTATTACTAACATGCCGACTTCCTGCACTGTGGGCAGAAGTTTCGCGGGCCGGATGGCACCGTATCGCGGGCCGTAGGTTGGGCATCCCTGCATTAGGCTTATTTTATAATTGGATTGACGCTTTATGTAAGGATGTGCCAACAGGTTTGCATGGAGAACTTGGCAAAAGTTGCTGCACAAGTCAGCAGCTTTTTTCTGTATTAGCTGCTTCTAATCATTGATTTGCAGCAGTACCTCATTCTCAAAACACAAGATTAATAATAATAAAGGCAAGAGCTGGGTATATCGTATGGCATTTATGTTTCCAGTTCAGATTCACTTCACAAACTTTTGGCACAGTGTCATGCGGTTTTCCTTTGTTTTGTAGTCTGTCTACATGTCCATAAAAATGATTGCAGGTTTTACAAGAAATAATACTCTTGCAATTCTTCATTAAAATTCTTGGCCATTGTTGCTGCCGAAACACTGTAGTCAGCACCATGCAACTTTATTTTTTACCTTCTTTGCAGGGCTGCAAGCAGCTGAAGTCTGCTGCATCCAGTAGGTCTGCCACCAAACATCAAAAAGGCAAGAAGGAGACAAGGACATCAAGCTCCAGTAGTGATGCCGATGAAAATAAAAGTGTGAAAAAAGACTCACGTGTGAAAAAAAACTCTGGGAGTGAAAGTGACCATAGCAGCAATTTTGATGATTCCATTTCTGAACCACCAGACAATCATGACGGCAATAGCTCTAGCACTAAGCCTATGATAACCAAACCACGTAAGAAGTATGGCCCCTCTGCAGTACCAGTGTCCTGTACCCTAAAAAATACCCACTCTGTCTCAACCATCAGAACCAGTTTCTCCGATGAAGGTATGCAATGTTCTTACTGTGGGGAAGACTGCTCATGAGAGCTTAGCATTGCTTCAGCATACAAACTTTGGTGACTTGATAGATTTTAATATTGTACATGAAAACATTTACATTGGAGAGATTTCAGACAGAGAGCTGGAACCATATGTCATACATCTGTATACAAACACGTCAAAATTTTGTTTTTGTTTTTTTTTTTGTAGGTGATGTTTGTAAGGGAATAGTATTTTACATTGAACTTTATCCAATGTTCTAATCATATTTTTGACTGCTATTGTATTGATGGCAGTTTTAAAGGTCACTAAATTGATGGTCAAAACTATTGTTTTAATGTAAGATGATAGAATGTCCATTACAGATCACATTTGTTAAGCATAATATCATTTGAAAAACATGGAATAAAAAATGTTCATAAAGATAACAGTAGTTTTAACATATTGGATTTTAATGGATGTGTTAAAATTGCTGGTGTGCAGATGGCCCAATATCAGAAGTTGAGCCAGCAAATTCCCACCATTCACCATTGTGGGCTCAACATTTGACTCAGCTTTGGCAGGGTCAACCTGTCAACATGGCAGCTGAGCGGGCCTACAATCGAGCCATGTCCCATCGTCCCCCCAACTGTTGTATATGTGCCTTCTTTAAACGATTTGATGTAAGCAGCCTGACAGTGATGTTTCATAAAATGAATGTTGTGATTCTATCAGTGCAGATGGAGGGTGGGTTAGAAAGGGAGATGTCTGTATGTTGCTGTTTGAGTCTGGTCATAAAGGAGGTTTTGGTCATCATGATTGCATTATATTCTATGACAGTTATAACCATATATGTTTTGTGATAATGAAAACAAAATGTTCACTGGCAGGTTGAAAGTGAGCAAGGCATCTTTGATGAATCAGGCCTACAAATGGTTGTTCCTCAACGTTCCCTGCCCATGATTCCTGAGACGCTCTTTGCTATTAGCAAGACCAACCAGAAACCATTCTGTGACTATTCATTGTTGGAGCAGGATGGCCTGTCTCCACTACTAATCTGTTCTACCTGCAACATCTGTGTTCATGCCAGTCAGTACTGAGTGTTTTTCTGTACTTTTTTTATTTTCCCCCTTCTTTTTTAATAAATAGCCTGTATACACAGTATTATAAAAATGTATAGACTTTCGCTCTTTAGTTTTAGTTAATTTTTGTAACATTTTTCTTTTTGTGCCATGACATTCTTGATTGTGGATTAAGTTTTTTTAGAAAAAAGTAAACCCTTGTTTTAGGCTGTTACGGAGCTGGACATGTTGGTAATCCTGACAGTTGGAAATGCAGTCGCTGTGCAGCATTTTCTACACATGCTGTAAGTACAAGTTGTTAGCGATCATTTCAAAACAATAATTTAATCTTATATTCTTTATTCAAACAAACTGCAGTATATTGTGTGAGAAATGTGATAGATGATCGCTCTTTTAGTAGCATCAGATCTACACAAGCAGATAATACAAATTTGTCTCATAAATTTCTATCATGAGATTTTTATTTAATTTTTTTTTTATGTTTGTTAAAGGAATGCTGCCTGTGTGTGCTCAGAGGTGGTGCTTTAAAGCCCACCACAGACGGGAACTGGGCTCATGTTGTGTGTGCACTTGCAGTATTTGAGGTCAGCTTTGTCGATGTTCGTGAACGCAATCTTATTGATGTTTCCCAGCTGTCTCCTGCTCGTCAAAAACTGGTAAGTAAGGGTACCATTTTTCTGAAACAGAATACAATATTTATTTGTTGTACATTGACAGTTGAATGCTTAAGACATGGCCCTGAAATTTGGCAAAAATGTTAATTTTGAGATTAGGGAATATTATAAATGTTCAGCATCCACTGTCCATGCTCCATCATTTTTTACTAAATCATTTAGAAATGTGTATATTTTCATTGTTCTCGGAAAAAAAATGGAGAATATTTGGGACACAGCAAATCAGTCTTTTGAAAAGAAACTGGGTCGTATTGCATACCAGCAGATAGAGCATCCATTTGCCATTCAAACATAAGCACATTCAGGGCCAATGGAAATTTACACATGCTGATTTCCACTTTCTAGACAAGGCAGAGCCCGAAAAACCCTAATATGGACATGGCATACACGCACTTTGAATATAACCAATCAGAATTTACAACTACCGACCTTGACCAGGTTACAGTCATACAAATGCACTTCAGAAGTTATCAGATGTTTATTCTCAAAATTCAACATGCACAACTGCTGTATTCGAAAGCTTTTTTTTTTTTTTTTTTTTTGTAAAATGACATAACCAAGCTGACTCAAACTCATATTAGCATGTGGGCCGCAGTGGAAAGTAACAGCCAGTCAGCAGGCCGCACCACGAAAAGAAAATGTTTTTTCATTAAATTTTACGAACACTACTGTCACTGCAGTTAATGCTAAAATAACGTTTTTATAATTATTAATTACATTTAGTGTAGTTTATTACATGCACAGGCAGTTTAGTTTATTAAAATAAGTTGACGTTGTCTCTGTCACTAATAACGGGGGTAATTTTCACTGCGGGAGTTAATCACCAAGAACAACATACATATACACCGCGGACGTGGCCGAGGGCCGCACAAAAATGTTTCGCGGGCCGCATTCGGCCCGCGGGCCGCGTGTTTGAGACCCCTGACCTAGAGCATAATGCTGTCAAAATCATCATTGATCCTTTAGTTAGGTCCCTTGAGAGAAAAAAAATAGCTTTAATGCGACTCCAGACTCAGATGCCCGTGTTTATTGTTTACTTTTGCAACTAAGTAGTTTCTGATTTTTTTATTTTTTTTTTAAAGTAAGAATTTTTACAAGTTTTACCAAATTTTGAGGTATGCCTTTGCTATGTGATCAAAATGTGAGTTTTATGGAAATAAAAATGTTTAAGTAGCCTGATAGCAGAAGTATCTCTATAGCATTGGTGTTTTTTTCACAACTAATATGAAAAGATTAACCCAGTTTATCTCCTTTTCCATTGGCTTACTGCACTTATTCTCATAAATAGTTGCTTTAAAACAGGGGTCTCAAACTCAATTTACCCGGGGGCCACTGGAGGCAGAGTCTGGATGAGGCCGGGCCGCATCAGGTTTTCCACAAGAAAAGCTCTTACAAAAACATTCCAATGTCATCATAATGTCTTATTTTTTTCATCTTATTTTTGTGTTAAAAAATAAAAAATAAATTAACAAATTCATAAGAAAAAATAAATCAATTAGTAATAAATGAATAATTGAAAATGAAAATATAATAATAATACAGCAGATATATAGAAGACTGAAGAAAATATAGATGCTGACCAGAGAAATGTAATTATTATTATTCAGATTCAAATGTCTGTATTAGCATTTCTTTAACATTTAACTTTCTGAATATGAATGGAACATTGAAGATAAACTGTTTTGAACATGGCTTCTTCTGCCTACTTCTTGCTGCTAGAGGTCTGGCAGCGCTTGCTCTCGCATAGCCGAGCCACATTTGGCTTAAGGGAGGAAGCAGCTGAGACCCTCAGTACGGCTTGAAGATGCTCATCAGTAAGTCTGGATCTGTACTTGACTTATTGAAGTTCAAGGTAGAGAAGAGCTTTTCGCACAAGTATGTGCTCCCAAAAAAGACACATGGTCCGCTTGAACATTCGGGAAAGCTCAGGGAAGCTAGGGGCCATTCTCTCAAAAATTGCCCGAGCTTGTCTGCTTTTTCCACTCACCTCCCTGAACTTGGCTTTGAGTTCAGAATTGCACTGCAGGTCAATGAGCTCCATTTGAAGCACAGGAGGAGCATCTTGTACATAAAAGGAGTAGGGTCCTCAAAAATTTGAAATGTGGTTCTGTGCGTCTTGAAATCCGCAAATCTGTGATCGAATTCCTCCTGTAGCTTCAAAATGACATCCACATACTCTTCACCGCTGAACGGTGTGCCTGCATCCATGAGTGCCTTGCATGCTGGGGAAATGGCAAAGGTTTGTCTGAGAAAGCTGGGCTTTCCATAACATAAGTTTGTCGAGAATGCTCTCACGTTGTCATTAGGCAGCACTGACAAGTTGCCCCTGACCTTGTAGCTTCTTGTTCAGTACGTTAAGCTCATGTGTCATATCAACCAAAAAGCTAAGTCCATGAGCCATTTTGGATCACTTAGCCCAGGAACAGCAACCCCATCTTCGATCCATGAAGGCTTTCACTTCGGCTCTCAACTCAAAATATCTCTTCAATATGTTTCCCTGCTGAGCCAACGTACCTAGGTGAAGTAGAGCACATCCCCATATTCTGACTCCATTTCCTCTAAAAAAGCACGAAACCTTCTGTGCTTTAAGCCGCTGGATCTGATTTGGTTGATACATTTCACAACGAAGACATCACATTGTCAAACTTCAGGCATTTGCTGCAAAGGGCCTGCTGATGAATAATGCAGTGCAGAGCAATGGCCCTCCTCCACACCTTCCTCTTCCAGTTTGTTTTTTGTTTTTTGTTTGTTTTTTGTTTTTTTTTGGTTTTTTTGAACAAGTGCCACCAGTCCTCCCTGTCATTGATGGCGCTCCATCAGTTGTTATTCCAACAAACCTCCTCCAAGGCAAACCGGCATTCTCAATGGCATCACACAGCTGGTGAAATATCTCCTGAGCGGTGGTCTGGCCATGCATTGGAATCACTGTGAGCAACTCCTCTATGACTTTCAAAAGTGTCATCAACACCGCGGACAAAGACTGCGAGTTGGGGCAGTGTCGGTGATGTCTGTGGTCTCATCAAGAGCGACTGAGTATACACTGAAACATTTTGCTTTCTCACACAGTTGATCATAAATGTCACTTGACATTTCAGAAATGCGCTCTGCTACAGTGTTGGCAGAAAGGCTGATGTTGCTAAACTGACCTTTCTTTTCTGGACAGACAATACATGCAGCCTGTAATATGCACATTTTTAAAAAGTTCACCTTCTTTGAATGGCTTTCCTGCTTTAGCAATCATCTCACTAACCACGTAGCTAGCTTCGACTGCTGCGTCATTCTCTTTGGTTGCTTTCTTAAAGAAATTTTTTGTTGCCTCAGTAGATGTGTTTAAGATTAGCAACCCTGCTGACTCTCTCATCTCCCTGGTATTTTGCATACTCTCTCAGCATGTCTAGTTGTGTATGACGTTTCAAATTGTATTCTTTGTGCACTGCAACTTTCTCTGTTCAAATAAGACACGTTGGGCTGCCTCTGTGGGAGCGAGAGAGGAGAAGATATAACAGTATCAAACTCGGGCCGCACTAACATGAAACTTTGATATTGAGGTGGGGGCCGCAAACTTTTGTCCGGCGGGCCGCAGTTGGCCCGCGGGCCGCGAGTTTGAGACCCCTGCTTTAAAAGGACATCGCATCAGTATTCAGAACTTCACTGACAGAACTACATGAAACAGTTTAAGTAAATCACAAGTGTTTTAGCTTCTTTTGAAAGACTTGGGCTTTTTTAAAGGAATACATCTGGATCTAGAAAGAGCATGTAATTTGCAAGGCCTGATACAAAAGACAACACAAAAGCCTTAACTGAATAGCATAATGTGTTTTCACTCTTTGTATGTAAATGTGGAAATGAGAAACTGATATTGTGTACCTGACTCCTGTGGGGAAAAAAAGCAGAAGTAGAGAATATGATTCTATTTCTGTACCTGCGATAATATCTGTATCTTTGACTTTTGACAGCGCTGTTCACTGTGTGGCCCTGTGACTAGCAGTTCATCTCAACCTTCCACCTGTATCCAGTGTTCTCATGGGCGATGCACATTGGCTTTCCACCCAACATGTGCTTATGCAGCAGGTGTGCAGTTTGAAACTAGTGACTGGCCATTTCCTATCTATTGCACATGTCATCGTCACCAGACCAGTCATCGTGAAAAGGTGGGTAGTTCTTTCTTGATTTGGGACAGCATAATGTTTGGCCTTTCCTCCATGTGTTCTTGTTTAAAGAGCACCGAAATGGTTGGCTGTCTTTTTACTTGTAACATTTTTTTTACAGGTTTCAGCATGCATGTTGGTGTCTCGTATATCTCTTTAGTGATTTTATTTATCAAGCCTTCAAAGTGTCAGTCAATCAAAGTAATGTACAAAACTTTTTTTAAGTCTCATGCTGTTTCTTTGTAGGTTAAAGACCGTCAGCTGAATGACTTGTATGAAGGAGGGAGAGTGATAGCAAAGCATAAAAATGGACGATATTACCATGCCACAATAATGGAAGTACAGCGTAATCGTCTGTATGAAGTTGATTTTGATGATGGCTCTGTTAGTGATGATCTTCTTCCAGAAGACATTGTTGTAAGTATCTCCCATCCTCCAAACTCTTGACAATTGAACCGTTAAGAAGATAAGCTAGGATCATACCCTTTGTAGGGATATTAATCTTAAGATCGTATTTATCTTAAAAGAAAATAGTTAATTGCACTTGAGGGCTTAGGTCACTGTGCTTCAAAACAGCATGTTTCTGGCTCTGCCCATGATGTTGTCCTTGTGCCCTCTGTTCTGTCTTTTCATTAACCAGTAGCATCACCTCAGAAGAGTAAATGTTTGTCATCTATGAAACCACAAAACTACTAAAGCTATTACTGTCATGCATGTACTGTTTGCAACACTGCTGCTGTACTGTTGTTGTACATAATTGTGGTGTGTTGCATAAATTGATTTTTGAAGTTAAATGACATGATGTACTGTGGTTTCTTGTCCATATGTATCTTGTGATATGTGTGAATGAGTGAAAAGAAATACAAACTTGAGATAAGGTATTACAGCTTCATGATCAGTGAAAGTGGACATAGGTACATGAATGCTGATGGTAGTGTTAATACAGTAGGATGTGTTCATAACAGGGTCACAACTGTATCAGTGAGGGACCACCCTCAGTTGGGAAGCACATCCAGGTTCGCTGGACAGATGGAGACCTTTATGGAGCTGTCTTCCGTGGTGTCAATAATCAGGATGAATATACGGCAAGTCTTGTGTCATGTTATACATAAATCAATCTTTTTTATTTTCCTTTAGAACAATTCTTATATTGCAAAGTACAGTATAACCTCCTTATTAAGACTCTCTAAAATCCACCAAAATCAGATTGTAACTTAGAGAGGTCATAGTAGGAAGATCAACTAGTCTGCTTTCCTTCCACGAACCATGATTTCAGATGCCTATAAAGTCAAATTCATTTATTGAAATGTTGAAATAGTATTCTTAAAAACCATTTAATGCTTTTTGTCATTTTCAGTTTTTACTTGGTCATGCTTATTATGCCTTTGCTAAATTTGGCTGAAGAGTTAGATAACTTAATTTCCAGGTAAAAGCAATCTATCAATACAGCAAAGTGCTGTTTATTGCAGTGTATGAATTGCCTCTTCTTTAATTTATTTTATGAATCTTTGTGATGGGAGAACACAATCTCCTCAGTAACCATTTAGTATAAAATGTCTTTGGTGGCAATTGCTCAGCAATATTTTTATAAATAAACTAATTGTTTCAGGTAGTTTATTTGATGAATTGATGAAATTGAAATTCAGTGCATATCTCCCTCTTACCATCAGAACATGTTATTGAACTTAAGTTCTCAAACTAATTGGTGAGGTTTGATATCTCTTAACCAGGTGGAATTTGAAAATGGGTCGCAGCTCATCTTGAGGCGTGCAGAGTTGTGGACTGAAGATGAAGAACTTCCCAAACATGTGAAGTCTCGTCTAGTTAGTACCTGATTTTCCTAAGTTTTTAATTTTTAAAAAAAAACTTAGAAATATATTATGACTTTGTTTTGTAATTAATGTTTAATTGAAGCGGAAGTGAGACGGTGCCTTTATTGTCATATTAAATTGGTGTTCTGTTATATTACATCTGCTTTTTTTTATCAGTGGGATGTGCTTATTTTAAGCTTTTGGTTTTTTTTTTCACAACAGTCTATGGCCACAGAACGCAAGTACAGTCTTTTCTATCCTGAGCAGGAAAGAGGTGGACCCCGCCCCAAGAAGAAGATCGATTATGTTGCAATGCTTGCCCCTGGCAGTGGTTCATAAAGACAAGAGGCAGCTGGGAGGCAGGCAGATAGTTTGTGACCACCACAGCTTGTTTTCACAGATGGGTATGGATTGCATGCGGTTAGTGCACACCTGATCATAAGATTCTTCCATGCCACTAGACCTTCCACTCCTCCATCTGTGTGGTATTTGATGGCAAGACCTGAAGGCTTACAGCCTGCCAGTGAGATCACTTTGATTTGACCTTTGAAAGTGAAGCATACAATGTTGGAGAGATTTGTGGACTGGCTTTGCTGGAATTAGATTTCAGTATCTCAGTAAGTCAGCCAAGAAACAATTGTGAAAGTTGAATAAAGTTTATTCACACAAGGTCGAAGGAGGGCTTTTTGTTTTGGGAGATGGGATGAGGGAATGGCCCATAGAACACCTGTGTTGCTTTTCCTGGCTTGTTGTACGTCTGGTCAATGTAGGACCTGTAGTTCACTGTGAGAGACCACGGCCCAGAGTCTGGGAAATGGTGCATGTTGCTTGGAGTCTGCCAGCCACCTGTCCTCTTTCTTCTTGCCTGTTGTGGGACCTCCAGAGGCATTGTTGGATACACCTGAAGAGCCATTGAAACAAAAAGCAAGAGCAGTCTCAGATTAAACCTTTTGGGTTTTTTCCTGCATTCACAGATTTTTATTTGTTCTGCCTTTGGCAGGGTTGGGGAATGGGAACGATGCTGTTTGTAGTTTGGGAAGTCTCTATATGTTAGAGATGAAGTGTGCTCAGATAGAAGGTCTGTGTCGTGGTTCAAGGCCTTCTTGGACCTTTTAGAAAACCTCTGTGCATCAGCAGCTGCTCTGCAGGAATGGGTACCTGATTTATTGGAGAAGGGAAAAATGCAGGAGAAGGTTTGGGGCTTATAATATATGCATATAATGTGCTCTATACATAATTTTTATATCTGTATATAATTATATGTAAAAGATGGGCAGGTCTTTGTCAGTAAGTCAGCTTTCTTTAGCTCGTGTTTATTCTACCTAATTTGGAATGCAAACTTTCAAGAAATAGCAGTCTAACATGGTTTTTGAGTGACTGACAGCCAAGGGATACTATTGAACATCTGTTACTATTGATTAGTAATAAATAATAACAATTTTAACTCTTATTGTAAGTATAAAAAATTGTATGAAAAAATTGTTAGATTTTGTAATGAGGGTTTATGTAAGTCATACCTCAAGCCACAGACACTGTATGCTTTTGGCCTTGCAATTATTATTTACTTATATTATATTACAGATATTTACAGGCTTGTCTATAACAGATGCAAAGTTCAGATTGTAAGGAGAATATGGCAACTTAATATTGTGTGTGGTGGGTTGCTTGTAGCACTGTTACACAGCTGTGCTTCATGATATTTTTGTTTATATTGAAGTAATGCCTCAGTCCCTTAGGATAGTACAGTGGTGCCCAACCTTTTCTCACAGAGGGCCGCACTGGACATGATATAAAGTCTTGTGGGTCAGAACATGGCAGTTTTTGCCAGAATCAGTTAAAAATAAAATTTTGTGTGTGGTTAAAATGAGAGGGGCGGATGAAGCATCTTCGCGGGTTGGGCACCCCTGGGGCAATAGCTTTCTCTCCCAACTGTTAAAGGCCCTGCTGGTGGTTTAGACCTGATGGATGTTCTTATCATTTACTGCTATTTTGAAAGGAATGCTGTATATTTGCATTTTCATGTTTTGTTCCCTCACTTTAAACCGTCTGTTTTCCAATGGGGCAGCTGCTTGCTAAAGAAAATTTCTTGTTAAAAATATTGCAAGGTTAAAATTTCATGCCCTTCGTTTTGAGTAGATGTTTGGTGTGACTGACATACATAAAGGCATGTTCTTGAATTTGGTGTAAGATGTGTGAGGGACTGAAATTGATTATATAATTCACACTTACTGTTGCAGAGATGTAGCAGCTTTCCCTCTCCCCAAGTAGTTGAACTGTATTATTGTTATATTGAAGAGACACAAGGCTGTGTCTTGCCATCTGCTCTTGATCTTACTGTTGTGTGTATAGGTCAAAAGGACAAGGAGTGAAATAATGTGCACATGCATTGATGTATATATTCTTAGTTGATTTGAAACATGTGCTTTGTAAAGTGGCACTCTCACACACACATATATCTTCCATATAGTCTAGTCGTGGATATTTTACATCCATTCCTTGCCGTCTCCAAATTCTCTAGCATAAGTTGTTAGTATTTTAGATTCAGTAAGTCTTGAGTAGCAGTGTTAGTAATGATAGGGAGAACATTTTAAAAACTTAAAATTTAGTACTCTATGCAGCATTCATGGTGGGCTGCAGCAAGAACAATAGTGTGAAGTTTTCTGGTGGTGGTCTTTCGTGAAGCTTACTGTGTGACAGGTTGCGTGGTCTCTAATAACGATGATTGTGCAGCTTGGAGAACAATATAGCAGAAAGTCTTCTTGCCAACTTCCTCGGCTGTACCATGCTGTTTGGCATGAAATCTGTGATATGCCTGAAGGTGGAACTTTAAATGTAATCCTAAGTTATTGTTCTGTACTGAAAGTTAACCTCCTTACCTTCTTGTAAAGCAAAGTGTATATCCTTGGACATAGTAAAACCAGTTTCTCTCTTCTTCATCTGTGTGATGGTGAAGATTGTGGTTCATCTGGGCAGCAAATTTGTACAGTTCAAATTGTCGAAGTTTTGGGTAGTTTTTTTGTTGTTGTTTTCTTGTATAAAGAATTCTTTTACTGCAGTCTTATAGACTTTGTGTGGGTGGGTGGATGTTCCACACACCATCTTATACATAAATTTGGTGTGTTTTTAGACTTTACACTTGTCCTCATCTTGTCGCTGATGTGATGCAAGTATTTCATTGTTCTCATTCATTCTTCATAATGCCTGACATTGTGAATGTCCCACAATTTAGTGCAAACTAAAATATTTTTATTACCATTTCTTTTCCCTTTCAGTCTTAGTAGTACCTTATGTATGTGTGTGTATATAGAGAGATATTGTTGTGACAGGTCACAGGAGCTGAGATGAAGGAACCCCCAAAAAACACACAGCTGATGTGTTCATTACTGTTTATACATGCTATTTTTAGTATGGGATGTTTGTGGTAGGCTGTTTGATGCAAACTTTGAAAATCACTTGAAGAAGGACCCCAAGTGTGGTTTAACCCTTTTAAATAGCAGTCTAAATTCTAGAAAGTATTTATTTTTAAAACCACGTGTACAAAACTTTCAAAAGTGGAGACAATGCTAATTTTTTATTCTTGTAGCACTTTGTTTAATTAACAGTATATAATCAGCAGTATATTAAACTTGTTAGGTTTATACAGCAGGTCTGAAAACAGTGAGTCATGTTGAAGGGGTTAAAAGAGTGTGCCGAAGATGTCTGCAGGTTGCATTAAATATCAGGCACATGAAGAGAATACAAATGGTATTCCCCAAATCTTCATGGTAGGAAGTATCGTGGTGAGAAACTGGCCGCTAGCTCTTCCTGCAAGGGGTTTTTTGTGCAGATGCTGCATAGCTAGGTTTTTGAAATGGGAAAAGTGTATTGTGTAGTTCTGCAAGCTTTGTGCATCAAAACTTGTTTTGTCATGGCTTGGGATAATAAAGACCATTTGTGTGCGTGTGTGCAGGTGTACGTGATCATGTGCACTTTTGGTGCCTTTTGTTAGATATGTTTTGTAGGAGTGGTTGAAAATGTTCTCCCCACCCCACCAGTGATGTACTTTTATGGCTGTATTCTTGAATTTTAATGAATTGTGAATACCTTCACACTTGTTTCCTTACGTACAACACTGACTAAAATGTTATAAGCAATAACTAGCATCCTTCCTGATCTGTATTTTCTTCCAGGTTCACTGTCTGCTGAAACTGTGTACTGTGTTGTCTTAACTATATTTGTGATTTGGAAGTTTGGCTACACTCCTCTTACCAGAAATGGCATTCTAATACAGCCTAATCTACAAGTGGACCTAAAAAGTGAAATTGGCAGCAGTGGCAGAGGGAGACAATCACCTTTGCTAGAATATTGTCTTGTTCTCACAGATAAGCAGCAAGAGTTTTTTTTTTTTTTTTGGTGTCTGTAGGTTTTCATATTGCATATCCTAGACTTGAGGCCTAATATTGTATTCTGGTAGGACTAAATGTACCATTACTGAACCAGGAATTGAGGGTTGTTTTTTCTTTCCACTCTCATTGAGTACTGGTTGCCCTGGTGTAAAGTAAGATTGTCAATTATGCATTATTAAGAGCAGGATCCTTTTTACTTCCATCTTCTATACAACAGAATCATATTTGATTTTGTTGCACCATCACACACATGAATTTCATCATGGTGTGAGAAACACTGCCTGCAGGAAAGTTTCTCTGAAAATTTCCTTCTCTTAATTCTTTTGACACCTTTCACGGACTAGTAATCAAGTACATCTAACCCTTTATATGGCATGTGATTTATAAAAAAAAAATGCATGAAGAGTTTTCCACTTTGCTTTCCAGTTTATGTTGTATTACTATTGCTTGTAGCTTGTATTAATAAATGTTGCAGTTTACATGTTATCTGTTGGGGTTTTATTGTGCTTAAGTTCTGAAGGCAGGAGTAAGCGTCAGCTACATGTGCGGGGTCTGGGTGAAAGGCAAAAATTGTTGGTTAGATGTTAAGGTGGATCTGGTCCTTCACTGTGTTTCATAATATGCTTTCGGCGTTAAAAATAAAACCAAACATTGAAATATGGTTTACCCTCAAGAAATGGGGTAATATTCAGAATAAATTAAATGTCGATCACATTCGATGCTTGCAAGTCAACAAAGGACATTAAGGTCTTGTCCAGATTGAGCAGATCACCCCTTTATTTAAAAATCATGTGTATGAGGCAGCTATTCAAGCGCGTCTTTCTTGATTGAAACTTCTCAGATATGTTTTTACTTGTTTGAATAACAGAAAAACTGCCTTCTGCAGTTGCCGTGGTAACTGGGATAGACACAAGTTCAAAAGTTTATGGATCTCGCTTACCATTCCTCTATCTGTGACACTAACATTTCCAATGATATAGCCATTGGGGGGGGGGGGGCGCTGATATAGCACATGAAATCTGCAACGGAATAAGTTCCACACATGAGTCACCATGAGATCTTCTAGATAGGGCTTCAGTTGGTCATATGGCACCCTTGCTCGTATCAGCTGTCCTATGCTTCCCTCCTTAGCAAGTTGTACTCTGTTGCATGTTTATGTCCACGATCCTGTCACAAAAAATACAATAATAGCACAAACCTTTAAAGATCGGAAAAAGAACTGCAGAATTGTTCTTGCTAGCAACAAAAGAAAATCCATAAATAAAACAATTACAACTTTGAAGTACCTGTTAGCTGCCAAGAAGTGTTCACAAAAAATTTGAGCTGTAGCCAACCACTTTTATTTCTAGGTATGTATGCACAAAGATATATACCTACAAAGATGTAATTAGCGCATCTATAACAGTGATAACTGAAAGGGCCAATCCAAGTTTCTGACATTTTCTTCACGAGCCCCTTCCTTTCCGAACCATAATTGACTCGCTTCTGGTTAAATGCTGCCACCAGAAGCAATTGCTTTGTGAACACTTGGGGAACCGAATCTTCCTCTTTGATTCTGGATTCATCAGTCAGCAGATACTGTATCCAACATAGGCTTTTCACTTACCTTCTGGCTCTTCATCTCCACTGGAGATAATGACCACAGCCATGTCTTTGTTTTTGTCTGGTTCTTCCATCTGCAATAGACAGTTACATCGCCAACTTTATACTCTTGCAGCGTGCATGGGTCATACTGAGCAATGCGGATCACTTGGGGCAGAATAAGTGTGAAAAGTCTGTTTATGAAGGTATGAAAGTCTTGTGTCTATACATAAGCACGCCAGCTTTGTTCATTTGCCACCACAGTGTCAAGTACCTTAAAAGTATTTGCGGAAGTGTCGTGAGAAATATGTTGCGAAAGACAATTTTATCCCACATAAATCATGCAAGCATCTTTAAAATGTACTCACATGGCTTGCTAAATTATGTGTACTGCTGTTTATATTCAAACATTTTTTATGCTGGTCAAGAAAATATACTGTCATAGAACTTACCTTCTTACAAATGACAATATTTTTTGACACACTTCGAGTGGCAGTTTTGATGGCATTGGATACAGCTCAACAAACTTTGTGAAATGATCATTGTGAATACAATTCTGTTCCTTCCTTTTGTGCGCTTTAAAGGACCTGCAAAGATAGGAAGAAAGTTAAGTCTTAGAAACATACATTTGGGGTGACTGCAGTAAACTTATAAAGCAAGGGTGTCAAGGAGGGTATTACATTAATTCAGAGTTCATGCAGACCAGTTTTTACTTGGATGGTAAATTTGTAAAGTGCTGAATGCTGTGGCTAGTTTTGTATTCATCCTGTTACACAAGCTGTAGCTGTACGAGGAACTTGTTAACATTTGTTAATATGGTCAGCAAGGAAGGTGGCAAATGACAGTAAAGCACTCGGAATGCTAAGAAATATGACACTTGAATTCTTAGCTACAACAATGCAACAAAACTTTAACAATTATATATTCAATTGCTTATCAAGATGGAGATCACGTTTCGATTTCGACTAGACAGAACTAAGCTACAAAAAGTTAAAAGAAAACACAGGTAAGCACGAAACAACTATCTGTAGACGACAATGTTACAGATAATTCACTTGCGATTTGTGATCGACGAAGAGAACGCTGAAAGAACAGTTCACTAGTAATTTGCAATGATCAAAGAGAACATTCAGCGTGCGTAGTCTTCATTTATAGTCCCGCGCCACGAGTCTTACAGGAAATGACCTGTAAAGACTGCTATGAACTGTGACCTTCAGCGCATGCGCAGACCTCGAGGAGTCGATATTTTTGGTTGGAAAATTTGTCTCGCTACATCGGCACAAGAAAAGCACTAAAATAGCCATATACGATTATAAACTGTTCGTGACTGTCCACTGTTATAAAGGCAAATTTTTAAGTTGATAATTTTGTATGGTTCACGAAAAATAATCTAACTGACAATCCAACTAAGAATAATAAACAGTACATTTATATATCGCGCCAGACTCAAAGCGCTTAACAATATAAACACACAGAAGAAGAATAATTAAGGTCTCAAACAAAGAATTCACTGTTTTCAAGGTGAACACCGTCAGCATAGATGCAGTCGCTACAGCTCATACTACCATCTGCAGCTGTGATTTCTATGTAGAATCAGTGGGATCACGGACGTGTACAGGTGGACTGCTAGCTGTATGTCTGCCGAGACCATCGCTTAGCCTCTTGCGAAGTTCTGCGCTGTTAGTCTCGGCGAGGCTTAATAATGTATGTAACTAAACCGGAAGTTTTGTACATATCAGCCTCGTTTTAGTAGTTAAACGAAAAATTCGTCTGCCAGCAGTCCAGTAATACAAATTCGTGTTGGCCCCAATAACATAAAGTTGTTCATTGTTGGCGCACATATGACTGTCACGGAGGCCACAATTACATAACACAAATGCCCCTTGGAGAAAAAAGTTCCTCACCCCTATTTTAAATCAAGAAATTGGATTGAACTGGGTCATGTTACCTTTATTTTAGAAAGCTAATCAGGTAGAGACTGTCAGCTGAAATAATTACAAGACTAACAAAAAATGGTGTGATTTTCATATTTTTTCAAATTATTACTTAACAATAAGTCAAATTTCCCCCATTTCTTATTTGTCTCACACAAATAAGTATGAGTTTTCTTTCTACCTACCCCACCCCACCCTCTTGTGACTTCCACCATACTGTCACCACATGAAAATGCTTAGAAAATTTTTCTCTACGACTGGACTTCCACAGTCTTATTGTTTGAGCTGGACTGGAATGTTTTCTACCTTACTGCGACATTGCTTCACCGTTAATGGAATAGAGTGACGCATCTATTCATAAAAGATCTGTCCTACTCAGTTTTGCTTCTGCTGGTAATTATGATTCACTAAATGCTGATCACTTTTTTTTGGCATTGGAGAGCAACCCAGCCTGCAAGAACTCTTGGGTCCCTCATGGGACCTCTTCGGGAAGAAAGTTGGGTCCCTCTCGGGTTTTGGAAGCGGGACCCTAAGGGGACCTCGTAGGGAATTCCCACGGGTTGCCATGTTTTCCCACGAAAGACCCACCCACCTTCCCACGAAAAAACCATTGGATACCCACCGATCGCCCATGAGAAGTCGTGTTTTCCCATCAAACTCCCAACTCCCACTCCCCTCTTGCTGCATCCCTCACCCTTTCTCACTTTTACTTACACTGGTACACAGGCTTGCACACCATGAAGAAAACATTCAACAGCTTTTCAAAATCTCGTTTCCTCACAACGCATAAATAGTAGGCAAGAGATATCATTAAACAATTTTATTATTTACACCAAAAAAAACTATTTTAGCAGTTTACATTATTTAAAGCATTAAAATTGTTTTTGAACATAAGCATTCATCCAATTATTTACATAAAAATTGCAGTCAATAATTTTTTACCCCATGAAAGTTATTTTTGAAATAATTATTTATAACATAAAGTCAAAAAATTTACATAAAAGATAGAAAAATATGACACCAAAAATCGATCCATGAGTGGTGGAATCCCTGTAGAAGAAAAGAAAAAAGTTACAATGTATTTACATATTTTGATTTTTGCTGTGAAAGTAGAACTAACCTCTCACATAGATGAAAGCTTAACTCTTTCTTTATGCACTCAACACAGGTGGCCGCTCACTTGTTATGCAGTATTCACATTGGGCTGATGCATTGTTGTAATTTTGTTTAGGCCTATACAGCTCGTGGTTTAAAAGAAAAACTTAATAAATAAGATAGTTTAGGCCTTTATGAACACAATTATCTCCCTTACATGACGAAGGACGTATGTTTGAAACGAAAGTCTCGCCGATTTTCTACACTGGTGTCAGACACTTAATCCCCAGACACTTCATCCCAACGCTTCAACCTTAAAATGAAATTTTAACGATAAAAATTATGAAGCCAGCGAAAAATTTAATTGCAATTCAAATAATTATTTTTCATATAAACATCACAATAAGTTTAACAATTAAAATACTTTTAACTAATGTTGTAGATGTTCAAATGACGTTGAAGTTAATAGCATGATTTAAATATTATTAATGTATTTCAATATTTATTTTAATTGTAAAACTTATTGTGATGTTTATATGAAGATAATTATTTGAATTTCAATTAAATTTTTCGCCAGCTTCATAATTTTTATAGTTAAAATTTCATTTTAAGGATGAAGCATTGGGGATGAAGTGTCTGGGGATTAAGTGACTGGGAACCTTCTACACTACCTGTCCTTTTCGATGGTACACATTGTGAACATCATGCATCTGAAACGTCGAATAACAAAAGAAAGAACATCCCAGAGGATATTCCTGCTTCAGATGAAGGAGAATTTGGCCACGAATGGTGTAAAAATGGTTTTCATCTGCTCCCGAATTTTTTGTTTGAAATGTGTAAAAAAAAACATTTTCCAAACTTCACATAATATACCTAATTTTGGTTGGATTATCATAAAAGTGAGTTCACAAGCAAGATTACGGTAAAATTGTTCAACTTCTACACATTTTGATCTGTCATAATCAATTTAAATTGCTGTTCTATCTTGTTTAGTTATTTTTTAATAATTTTTTGAAAAAGGGTAAATTCATGCGTACAGGGGGGTTTGACCGCCTTTAGCCTTGTGTAAAGAAAGAGTTAAAGCTTTCATAAATCTACTAATTACTAGTGAGATTACAAGAACTTGAACAAGAGTCGAATAAAAAGATTTTGAAACGGTAATGTCTTGATGTCCATTTGTGTGTATAAGAAGTTTTGGATAATATCTGAAAGTAACCAATTAATCTTTAGTACAAAAAGTAAAGTAAATAGGCCTACTGAATAAATCCACGAAGAATAAAACAATGCTCACATTAATAATTTTAACTTGACAAACTCATTTTGTAATTCCACTCACCATTAGATGGCATCACCCTTCGAATCATTCCTCAATCCATGTCTCTTGGACTGCAGCTGTGCACAAATAGAAATTGTAAGGTAGACTTAAATGCTATTGTAGACAATAATAAATTTGTAAATGTAGAGAAAATAATACTTAGATTCACTATTTTTCAAAATTGTTCGGAAACTGTCCTTTTAAGTTCATATTGACGTACACCTCAAAGAAATCAAAACCAAACAAAAACTACACACCAATTAATATACTTCTCAGCTGAAGTGACTGGAAACTTTTTCCCCTTTGGTTCCACTGATCCAACTCTGAAGAAAGGAGCCGTTTTAAAATTCTCCGTGCACGAGAGGTGCTGAACCTGTTACAAAAAATCTTTAGTTGTTTCCACCATGTAAAATACTACAATACAAATGCAAAATAAATTAATTCACTGGATTGGGTAAGTTTAAGATATAATGCTGAACCCTACTCCACTGATGAGGGATCAATGGTTGCATGATGAATATAGCTACAAACCAGACCCAGTCTCTTAAATAAACCCTAGTGGGACTTCAGAGAAAATAATGGCATTAAGTGACTCAAATCACCAAGTTAATTAAGAGTTTAATCAAAGCTGTTCTTTATGAAAGTAGAACAATTTTAGTGGTCATAGTTAATAGACACACAGACTGCTCATTTTGACACCATGAAAAGCAAGTGACAGAATTATTTTATAAATAAAATCTATGCATATAAAATACTACATTATTTTGTACTTCATAAAATGTGCATTATTTGTTAATACAAATATTACACTGACCACACATTCTTGTCAGGAGAGTTAACCTGTAAGCCGATGCTATGCCTGCCTGTTTGTTAAATGGTTTATCAAGACTGTAAAGCATAACATACATATTAACTGATATATTAGCTAAAGCTAAAGGTAACATTTAAAAAAGGTGTCTAGTACTAACACATTATACTTAAATGACATACCACTTTTGTTCTAATTCCTTTCTTCATCAGCTCCTCTTTCCCCATATTTTGAAGAAGCAGGGTGACCTGATTCAGTTTGTGAACAACATTCTGTAGTGTTTTGCTCTGCTCATCAACTTTGCTGAGAACTCTGTTCAAAAATGTATTTGAAATCAAAATATTACTTTTAGTCTTAAAAGTAATGACAAAACAAAACTATGGATGCAAGTCTATTGACAACTTTTTTAATTAACAGAAAATGTTTAGATGGATATAATAAGGATGTGCATGTACACCATTAAAAACACAAAACCTGTGCTTGTATAGTGATCCTCATGAAATCATAGAGGGAGACAAAATAAACTTACTGGTAAAATTCACTGAGCCAGACCTACAGTCAGTGTGATCTGCAATTAAAGATTGTTATAATTAGTTCTTTTTGTAAATCATGTAAAATAAAATGAAAAAATGGCATGCAGCATTTTAAAGACAAAGAAAATATATGTGATCAGATAAGTGATTGTTAGAAAAATGACAGACTTTGACAAAGTTCATTGCATAGCTTTGGATTTCATACATTTTGTTTTAATTTCAAAGTGTATAAGTACAAAAATAAAATTCTTTCTTTTGCTTTGCAATAATTTTCCAAAATTTTAGTTGTTCAGAAAGCAATGTGATTGTCTTGTTGCTTTCCCTAGAATGCACCAAGACGTTTGGTAATCGCAGCACCGCTGTTATTGAGAAAGCAGACGACGAATTTCAAGCATGACTCAATGAGTTCATGTCATAGATTTCAACTTCGAAGTTAATCATCAATGATACGAGAGATTGTGTGTGTGTGTGCTTTACCTCTTGACTAGTTGATTTGAACCCATCATGCACTGTCCTCTTGCTTCCGCCAATCGTATTCGCGCTCAACATTTCATTTCTGTAATTAGTAAATACGTGCAATTAGTAGGCAAGAGATACGATTAAGCAATTTGATTATTTACAACAAGAAGGATATGGTTAAACCATTTAAATTATTTACAGCACATATAGAAGACAGCGTCATGTAAAAGCGAGTTGCCAGTGGATGTATGTGTGAGACCTGCCGGTACAACACGTGAAACATTTCACAAAAAGCACTACAATACTTATATATGATCATAAATTATTCATGACTATCCACTGTTATAAAGTATAGTTGTTTTAATGGCATCTTTCACTTAACTTTATTAAGACTTACTTCAGAAATCGGCGGTGTTTCACTTGAAGATGGACGTACAGTTCAAAATGTCCGCGCGCAAAGAACCGGCCGGTGTGACCGGGTACGTTGTACCTTTGACCCCGTAGCTACACGCGGCGAAGGGGAAGAGAGGGGGTTAGGGTTAGCGGCTGGAGACACGATCACGTGGCTACCAAATCGAGCGCGGCTGAAGAAAAAAAGCGCGATGGACGCGTCAGTTTAGGATCGAATTACACGCTTCCCATCCCAAAGTCTCACTTCCCTATCGGGGCCGTTCAAACACCCAAAGCCCTTGCAGGCTGGGAAAGCACTAGAGCATTGTATTCATAGCTGTGGTCAGCAATGAAAACTGCGTTGACTACGTGATGAAAGTACTACAAAACAAAATAGAAACACTTGGTGTATCATTGAAATTTTATTTAGGCACAGCAAGTGTGTTCATAAGAAATAGAGCAATGCTTATTTACATTACAGATGTGAATGTCTGTTAATGCTTTATGTGATTTCTCTGACTTTTTGCAGTAGTGTACAAGTTTCATGGAAAAAAACTTTACATCTTCAAATGCAAATTTGTGGGATGGGTAGATAATGAATGCCAGCTGTAAAATAGTCTACATTTTAACTTAAAACATCATAACATGAATCATAATCTATGAAAAGATTCAAAATGCATAAAGCAGCTGAATGTTGAGGCATCAGTTCAGTCAGGGAAAACAGGAGATAGGGGGAACTGAAGATTTCATTGACATATAAAAATTTTCAGAACTCTCATTGAAACTTTAAAGGACAGAGTTGAAATCTTTACATCTGGGATTAATGTATTTCCCACAGACATCCAGTCTGATTTGCTAAAACTTCTTCATAATCTTTTAATAGAATAGGAGTTTACTTTAGTATAAAGCTAGCCTACTATATAGTATAGTCAAATAAAAAAAAAGGAATAATGAATATCTGCAAAAGTTCAGCATATAGCTGCCCAAACAGCAGCAGATTTGTGAGGCTGGACTTTCAATTGATGTATGAATTTGGCTGTTGACATTTCTCAATGCTAGAAAGCTGGAATTAACTCCTCCAGTGTTGAAGTTGTGTCTCACACCAACCTGTGTGATGACAGCCCCACTTCAGATTAAATCTTGAACTTTAAATATGACACCAAGTATGATTGCCGCTGTACAATGTTCCTATATCCAATCTATAGACAGCAAGTGTTCCAATGCTGCACTTTCAACACTCAACCCACAAACAATAAATACCTATGGTATAAGCATTAATAAAAACTTTTAATAGGCTGCAGATTATGAGAGTTTATGGAGTCTTGGAAGACCAACGTTTTCTCAATGTTTACTTTGCAGAACTGCTATATAGGTAGATGTAAGCCTTTGGGAAATCATAATGCTATCCACTGCAGAAAATGGTGGAATATCGCTCATTCATAAGGTGCACCGTTTCAGATTTAATAGTTTTTGCCAATATGCTCCTTTCTTCTCTTTGTTTTTCAGACCCAAATGTGAATGCTTTCCTAGTCAAGTAAAGATACCGATGCTTATGTCTTACAATGGGGGATGGGTGGATGGGGAAGAATGGGGACCAGTCACTAAGGGGTGCTCAAAGTAGGTGATGACTATATACTAATTATGCTACTTACAAAAAATGCTCTGTTCTCAAAAAGTCCGTATAGTGAAAATTTAAACTGTAATTGATAGAAAAAAATACATCATTTAAAAATGCTCTTTAAACTAGCCTACAGCAACAACATAAAAACAATTACACTGATCTAGAGTACAGTATTTTGTAAAAAGGCCGCTGAAGAGTTTACATCAAAGATCACAAAATGAAAAACAAAGTCTTTGCTACAGATGTTGTAGAGAAAAATGGAATGCGGGAGGGTAGGGGTTGAGTATGAGGCGAGTTCAAGGTAAGGAAGAGGATTCTGCAATTAAACTGTACTAGTACTAAGGAAATTGCACTAGCACTAAAGAAATGTACAGCATTTGTTTGCAGTGTCAATTGTACATTTACAGCACAGACTGTCAACTGAGCAATGTGAGAAAGCAGTCAGGAGGGCAAAGTACCTGTTTTGAATAATAGACTGAGAGCCCTGCAACATACATGCACACAGGCTTATTTGACAGAACTGTGTATTTAATGCCGCCTGAATATAACCAACTGAATACACATGCAGACTGAACAGCACAGAGGCTGGAAAGCCTACAGGTATCTTAACACTTCAATTACTATAAAAGCATGTTGTCATGCAATGCCATTCATCAGTCTTCCCAAACTGGCATCCGGAGGCCTGCCCCTCCATGTAAATAAGGGCAAGGTGCACCCATCAAATCGAATAAAAAATAACAAGTATTTTAACATAATGAAACAGTGAAAAAAACATGAACAGCTGTGAAGAGGATTCCAAAATATATATATTATATACACATACATCATTAGTTCTAACAATTACATAAAAGGTAAATCAACATGGCAAAGTCCCTGGTTTTAGCTTTAAAAAAGTCTTGTCAGGTTGTTCACACAATGCTTGTACAAGTGTAACATCGTGTTTTCATGCACACCACATTCAAATTAAAACTAAACGAATTCAATCTCATCAGCCTTTAATACAAAAATAAAGGACGTCTTTCATACACTAACAATTTTCTAGAAAACACCTGAATTTTGGCTTTTAGAAGTAAATTGTGATGTGATCATCTGCTTATTCTGTTGAACTTTCCACTACAACCAGTTCCCCTATAATCAGGCTGGTGTCAAACACCAACTACCATGATATCCACCAAACAACCACAATATATTTTAACCTCTCTACCCTCCAAAAATCTACATTTCAAAGGAGCCATTATGACCTCTTTTGTGTTCACCTAAAGATAAAACAATTGCAACCTCATCAGTTTGTCTTTCAACTCTTCATGTCTGTGTGACCCCATTAAATCACTTTTATGCTTTTAGTCTGGTTATGTACCTGTTTGCGCATGCTACATTTTCACATATTAAGCAGTACAGGTGTCTCACAATAGAGATCGTTCTCAAGACACCAGATTCTGTTGCTCATAGAACTTTCTGAATTTTAGAAGCAGTATATGTTTTATATCAGTGAAAAAATGCGAGCCATAGAATGAAATTTTGTATTTAAAAAAAAAATGGAAAAGAAATTGAGTTTGTAGTATTCCTATTTTAACGCAATAGTGGGAGTCTTCAGAAAGTAAAAATCAAAACCTTGCAAAGCAGAAAATATGGCACATTCAGGGCTTGAAACTGATGAAAATGACAATTCCCCCCACCCCTATAGCAACCTTGAGTAGCAACTCCCTTTTCTTATGATTTTCTACAAGCACCATTGTTGCCTTGATGGAAGAAATTGTAGGTTTGACAATATATGAAAGCCAGAACACAAGTGATACAAAACAGTCAAGTACTGTCAGAGTGCTAAACTGCTCTGCTGTTAGAGAACACATCATTTCCTGTCTGAAGCTCCCTTTATTTTGATTCAAAGCTAAAGCTTATCTTTTCTGTCCTCAATTTTTAAAAAGTGGGATAGAAGGAGGCAGCAGGGGTCAAAGAAAGAAAATTACAAGTGGGGTAAGTTTAACATCCCCAGTTACCCAGACTCCCAAAGGCTGAATTTCATCTTGGTGGCTTCAGTCTGCACCTATGCTGAAATGTTCTGCAGCACTGGCTGTCAAAAGCCTGTGTCAAATGAATGAAAAAGAACCCACTTTTTCTAATGATAAAGTGGCATTCCTTACATGCTAAATGAATTCAGAATTTGATCAGTATTGTGTGTAACACTCTGTGTGAACTGAAAAAAAAAAAAAACTCTGAGTTTCAAAGAGATCAAAACATGAGCAGCCAACTGAATTGCATTTTTATTTTGTTTGTTTGAATTGCATGTACATCCTTTCACTTCAAAATATTGGCTGAAACAAAGATGAGAATGAACTTGTGTGAACACATATCCACAAAAAATAATGGGACTGGACATACCCCAATCTATGAAAAAACATGGTGAACTCAGAAATTAAGCACCTTTAAGATCCTGAGCAAAACTTTCATGGTGATTTCTGAGAAAGCCAAACTACATGGTTAAATCAGCAAGTGAACTAACGTTTCTAGATGCCTCAAAAGTAAGTGTGGGTTATTATCTGCAGTCATAAGCAAAAACAAAAAAAAAAATAAAAACCTGCAAAAAGTCCCAGACAGCCTGAAATAGAAAATGTGCACGAGTACACATATTTATGCATACATGCATGTGAACACACACATGTACGTACAGCTGACAGGAAACTGTCAAGTTCTTATATGCAGCCTTCACAAGAATTTACATCATTTATTTGTGCAATAATTTTTACCCAAACCCAAAGCCCAACTTATACGTTAACCTTGTACAAAATGGCAAAAATGAGATTCATAATTGTGAGTGCTGGCAGCCATGCTTTTACAACTACTCTAGAACAGCTTCACTGACACTAATCAAAATTTAATTACAGGATATCGCCACTAGTGCATTTTTATTGGACAACACTTTAAAAGAACAAAATAAAAGTATCTGACAGTCTGCCACAAGTTGTTTCTCACAGGCGCACTCCCCTAACCCCTTCCTAGCGCCTTATGAAAATTTTGTAGTCTTTACATAAATTTAACACCAATTTAAAAAATCAAAATAAACATGATTCACTCTTAATGTGGTACACACAGATACAACCGTTTACTTCCCATATTGAGAACACTATTGTCTTATCATAAATACTGTCTGTAGCCGATTTGTTTAAGGTACACACAGGAAAAAGACCACTAGCATGAACGTGTTGACTATTTTCCAATGCCCTGCAATTCTTGGATTTTGATTTCTAACCCAAGTAGCTTCAGTAACTAATGAAAATGCCCTAGACTGTTCTTTGGCACACTTGTCTACCAGGTAATGGTCCGAGAACAGACACAAGCAAGAGACACAAGAAACTGCAGAAAATGTATAGGGCGCTGTTTGAAGATACAGTCAAATCTCACTACTATGCCACCTACCGGGACCGAGCAAGTGGCATGTAGCGAGTGGCATAATACCGAGGGTTCGTAAAAACGGCTTTATTTGCTCAAGTTACCCGTCAGTCCAAAGCTCTCAAGAATCGTCTGCTGGCGCTAGCTGTCTCCTCTCATTCTCCCCCTCACCTCTTCATCCTCCACCCCTCCCAACCACATCCGCGCACCTGCATCCTGTCGCTAGTCGACCCCCTCCCGCTCTCTCTCTGTCACGTGACTGTCACCCGGCCAGCAACCTACCCCCATCGCCAGCCTCCACCCTCCCTGTGTGCGTGCTAGGTTCCATCCACCTAACTGCAATGTCCCACACTACCATAGAGTATAATAATCGAGCACTGCGTGGAATTTCACAACTTGTGTCTTTTAACAGTCACAAAAAAGTGGCATAGTAGCGAGAGTCGGTGGTGGCATAGTAAATTTTTTTTTACATTGAATTTATAGTCGGGACCGAGCAAAAGTGGCATAATAGCGAGAGTGGCATAGTAGCGGGGTGGCATAGTAGCGAGATTTGACTGTACCTCTCATCATCACTGTGCTCATCATCCTGTACATCATTCATAAACTTTTACTGTTTCCAGCCCCGTACATCTTGAACCATTGTTTATACATATAACATTTCCTTTTCTTGTGTGTTTGCCATACATGCCATACTTAGCAGACTGTCCAGCATACGAATATAAAAGTCAATATTTTCTGTGTTCTACTTGTATAAGACATTTAATTAGTTTGTGACATGCATCACACAGATGCTCTAAATGTTTCAAGGTCATTTCAACGCTTGTTCACAGTCAAGGTATGTGTGCTATATTTGTTTACAAGAAAATGGAAGTTGGTGACTGTCCACATACATGTGCATATACATAGTTGCACACTTTGACACATAAAGGTACACACACACAAATAAAATAGCCGGATATGAGCAGTCTTATGCTGCTAATTACTTGGTCTTTAGACTTTCCTACTCTCCTTTCTCATACAATGCATACCATTCTTCATTCCTGTTTGTTTCAGCATTATTATTTTTTTTTAAGAAAGGGGATCACCATTTTGCAATCCAGATGAATAAAACTCTCTTTACTCTTAAGATCAACAAATATCAATTGCTTGTACCAGGGGTAACATGTTAAATCAACAAGCATTATCAACACATATAACAGCTTAGCATCAACACTCAGAACTAAACTCTGCACATAATCCTGCAACCAAAATGTGCTATGACACTCTTGTAACCAATTATACAGATGGACAAAATATACACACCCAGTTTGCTTTTTTTTTCTTTTGTAAAGAGATAAGGGAAGGGTGGAGGTAGGACAAGTATTCACAGCAATGAAGAAACATTTGCCTCCCCTGAAATGCTTGCCTGCAAGTTTTGGAAACAAGTTCTGAAAGCCATCCTTGCAACAAAGAAGCATTTTTGCGTGTTTTCCCTGTGACATGCATGAGGTGCTGCCTGACAGAATGCACTTCAGGGACTATGCATTTATCTGTATGCACACACATGTTTACAATTTTACAGGCATTTTACAAATTTTTGTTAAGCAAAGTGGAATGTAATGAGAACAAAGCTATCAAACAATACAAACTCGTGATCTAAAAAAGAAAATGAAGCTACAAAAATTCTTATCCTTTTTTTTTATAATAAAATAGAGCTGCAATCTCAAGATTTCTGTACTGCATATTTTTCCGTCGTCCTACAGCTGCAGAAAAATACTCAATTTGATGCTCCCTTCATGCACATGATTATCATATATACAAGGCCAACAAAACTTTTTCTTTATCAAGTTGGTGCCAACTAGATTAAACTTGCAGTGTGTGCTACAGTATTGAACAAACTTGTAATATTGGTGGTGTAACACAATTTGTGGCGGAAGCATTATGTACAACACAGTACCTTCACGTATTTAATCCATTACATCCCAAGTAAGGTACAACAACCTTCTGTTGGCTGAAAATTCTACATTTAGTGGGCTGACCAGTTTGCACAATGGCAGTACAATTACAATGCTGAATTGACACAGGCAATTATGGCATTAAAAAAATGCAGCCATGGAAGAAATTGTAAAGGTCGTCAAACTACTTAGGTCTATGCTATCTTGTAGACAGAATTAACATTAAAAATGAGATGTGTTCTGTGTTTGATGTGATTTGGTAAATTTCTGTCAATGATTTGTTTATAAAACACTATTTGGCTCCTGTAATTCTTGCTTTTTGTCACAGTCAGCCGCACGCTCACTGCCACACAAAGCCTAAACATAATGAAGTACAAGACAAGGATCATGAGGCTTAAGTTGTAAAGTGGAGAGGAAAAGAAAATTTAAGAATGTCATCTGAAAGCGATGAAAGAAGAAGGTAGTCTTAAAAAACTGCCAGACATTATCACCTTCAGAAAAATTAAATATTTCAAATGGTTTGGGGATACATCCAACACTCATATCAAAAATGAAATATTTCCAGAAAACTAGCACATATTTCTCCTTAATCATATCTCTAAGCCAACATAAGCTATTTAAACTTGGCATGCCTTCACTTTAAAAAAAAATTGCAACAGATAACTCGTAAAACATCTTTAATTCCTAAAAATTTGATGCAAGGCTACCACATGAATTATTGGGATCTAGGCCAATAAAACTATTCCATGACAAGGAAAAAGTTGAGATGTGAAGACACCAAAAGTCTAATCAAAAAAGGCAATTTGCTTCTTTAGATGTACCAGAGAATAAAATTACACAAAAATCAATTTAAATGACACTCATTTCATAGTGACTGTGAAGCACAGAATGTAGATTCAGAGACTGTGTTAATGTCATGAGATGCACAAAAAAATCACAAAATAATGAGTTTTTATTCCTTCTTTGGACAGGTCTGACAACAGATTTTTTTTTAAATCCATTTGTTCCGAAGCAGTTACTTGCTCCATGCATGCTACACATGTTCTGGCATTTACTTTGTTCCACTTCTCTCCTTTTTGCACTAACACAGGAGCAAAAGTTCATGCTTGATAAGGAGAGTAAGTAAAAACAGTTTAGTGCTTACTACACTGGTGGTGCTCAGATATTAAAGGTTTTGTATTTTCCCTGGCATGACACAATAAAATGTCCTTGTAGAGAGTCATATCTGTTATTGTTATATTGTAGAGTATCAACAAAGCCAAACATAATGCTGGTAACAAAGACATGAAAAACAGCTATCAAACATTTCATCTTTAAGAAAGGAGAATCCTGACCCCTTCCTCTGAAAATAACTACTTTAATGTTAAAGGAATAAATCCACAAACCACTCAATGACCAATAAGCTCAGTAAACAGGCAATTTAAAATTCTAAAACAAAATTATCCTCTATATATTTCTGGCCTCTGTGTGAATTCAGATTATCATCACTACACACTACTGTACATAATGTTCAAACAATGTATGTGCAAAGTTTTGTAGAAAATAAACAAGTTACAGTTCAAGGGTTTAGCTCTCTCATCCACATACTATAACTCTGTGAAGGCCATTCGTACCACATTGTAAGCACACTCCAAGAATAAAATGATGGCTTTAAAAGCACCAAACATGCGTGTATCTCCATCTTTTTTACCTGCAACTGCCTTTTTGTAAGCATTCATTTCGCCTCACACAGAGGAGGTAAAAATGCATCCCAGAGCTGCGACAATTGAATGAAACATTAGACCATACGCATCACTCATTCCTTCAAAAATGATGTATTGCTAGAAAAAGTAAATGGGCCACTTAAAGATATTCTGTATCTCATATGCTACTGCAGAAAACAAAATGAAGCTGGGAAAGGTGCTGCTTTAATGACTATCTCCCATGCAAAAGTGTCTGGCAATCCAATGTGTACAAAACTATATTGTGATGGGTAATGCAAGCAGATTATGTCAGGTCAACAATACAGTCTAATTGACAGGTTTATGACACCCCCCTCCCAAACTCTAGAACCAAGCATTATTCGCGTAAGTCTTCCAGTCAAATAAGAAAGCAGAAAAAACATAGAAGCCTAAAATAAACAAATCTCTGTATATTCTGGAGCTCCACAATTGCACATCCTTTCACACAAGTAGTTTTGTTTGTTTTCTGTAAATCCCATCAAGGAATCTTGATGTCTTGAAGCTTTGCACAACAATAAACAAAAACAAGAAGTCGAGGCAAACTATCTTCTTTCTGATCACAGTCATTAACCAGCTTGTTTCCAGCACACGTTGGCCAATGCAGTGTCTCACAGATCCGACATGCTCAGCCAGAAAGTGACTTGTCAAGCCACGCCTCCTTAACAGATGCATGCACTGATCAAAGTCACTTCCCTTTGCTCTTATGCATTTGACAGTCTCAGGGTCGGTGAAACCTTTCCAAAGAAAGCAAGCATAATAATAAAGAATTAATATTCACAATGGTCTGCGAGCTGCTTTGATAGTGCACTAAAAATGCTGAGGATAACATTTAGGTTTAAGATTACGGGAGTAATTTTTGAAAAGTGGAGATATATTTAAATTAAACTTCTGCTGTTTACCTAAAAGCACAATCAACTATCGCGATCTGATAAATTTTACCAAGATAAAGCTTAATCCAAAAAAAGGAGGAAAAGAATGATCAAATTATTACATTTTTGATCATATACTTTAAGATAAAGCACTCTTAAATGAACATAATGGTGCTGTAGAAAACATTTTCAAAATGCATTTCTTGCCCTACCTTATCATTCACCCATGAATAAGTGAATAAAAGAGGGAGTGGGAAACAAAGAAGCACATGCACACGATTTTTATGCTGATCTATAAACTTTAAATCGAACAAGCTAAAGGACAGAAGGTGAATACAACTCACCTAGTGAGGTGCCTGCTCTCTTCATGGACATCCATCTCTTTGCTCTTGAACTCATTCAGCTCCTTCCGAATGATGGCCTATGTGGGGAAGCAAAAGCATACAGATTAACATCTGCTCTCCTTACAATTAAAGTTTTAGCACCCACGACAAGCAAGCAGGTTCTAAGTACAGACTGAGATGCTGTAACTGATCAGGTGTTGGCACAAAGCTTCGTTTTTCTTCCATGGTCAACCAAATATTAGGTCATGAAACGATCATTTTCCAAACTGTATAAACAATAATCTGATCTGTTTCCCCTTATCTCCCAACTAATCTTTTCCTTTCTCTAATTTAGTTTTAGGGTGCTCTGCAAGATGAAACTGATGTGTGGAAAAAACCTACATTGATGTCAGAACCTGGGTCAAATAATCAAAACCATCATTAATGCATAGCAGGTAACACAAAAACTTACAATGATGATTTGGAACAAAATTCACAAACCAAATATAGCCTTAAAAAATATGTGTACACAAAAGGAGTGCTGCATTTGGCTAGGATCAAACAAACATTATAAATCTGCACAGAAGACAAAATGAAGCAAGCACACATACAAACAGAGACAGAGACAAAAAGACTGAGAAAACATGCCAAAAGAATACATTGTACTAGACCACCAGCTGTCTTCAGGAGCAGCAAGCCTGTTTAAGCTACCGATTGACAAGGAAGGTATGAAGATGGAGTGGGTTAGTGTTCAACAATATAAGCAGGCTATTGGGTACAAAAGTCTTGGGTTTTAATCAGAAACCTTTGTATTTTTCTACAGCATTTCTTACTTTTCTTAATGCTTCAATGTCTGTGTGATGTAGTCTGGGCAGTCACTTTTTATTTATCAGATACACTTATTTAGCCACGCTAGTGCAAAAAAGATTTAGCAACTGGCTTGCATACCAAGCTGACATAGCTATGAAAACAGGTGCTATAAAATGTCCTGATCATAGCAAACAGCTTGTTTTTTATTTTTTATTTTATTTTTTTTAAAGAGAATTTCTTAGGTATAACAACCCCGATTCACATACCTTGTCTTTTGGTGTGAGTTTTGTCCAAGGTTTCTCAGCACGCCGATCATACTCATGGGCATTGGTCACCTCTACATAGTCATTGAATTTAATGATCTTCCTCTCCTTCAGCTCCTCCACGCTTGGCCGGAAGCTTAACTGTCAAAGTGTAGGAACAGATTGCAAGCATGCTCAGAGACAGATTCTTGGTTTAACTTGGGAAGGCAGCAACAAAGAACATGGAGCATACCATGGCAAGTGATTGGTCATTATCAACTGGACCTAAACTGTAAGTTATGAATGTACTCATCAGCTTATCTGATCTGCAACACTTGTTCTTAAGCCACACACGTCTAATAAGGATACTTGAAAAGCTAAGTGGAGACAAGCTCAAAGGTGCTGACAACAGAAAACAATGCTCTCATTATTGCAGTACAAATTAAGTTGTGAATGTAATTTTTCAATGGTGGGGTTGCTTTTGGTAGGTGAAGGGAGATGCATAGGGACTAAATTTTAACTTTTGATGGCAATAAATCCCACAGTCAATTTAATATTCTGTTACAAGCACAAACTATCATATAACAGTAATGTGATGTTGCCCAAAATGAAATAGTATTTCATTTTATACAACACAGTGCAAGCTGTTGTAACGCTAAGCCTTTAAATGCAGGTTCTAGTTACCTTTCTGATAAGGTATCGCTGCTTTGCCTCTTTCTCTCTTAGGTACTCCTCTGTTGTTTGTACTGGACAAAGAGGAAAACCAAATTTCATGTGCATGATAGCACTATACATGCCACGTGACTCACTCCATGCACACCAAAAAACCGCCATGTTCTTTAACCATGATTAAAGTCAGAACAGCCAGAGCCTTAGAATGTTTCTCAACACAACAAGATTAAAATCCAAAACACAAGACAACCATGCATAATGAATTTTAGTAGACCATGAAACAAGATACATACTGTGCAAAATATTTCTGTTTTCTAGTTCTTCTGCAGTTGGCCTCAAACTTAACCGTCTGGAACATAAAATAAAACAAAAATGAGGTGGGATGTGAACAAATATAATCATGGAGAGAGAGAGACAAATGAGGTATGCAGCAGGTTTATAAAATAGACTCAATTTTTAAGGCTTGCATTATCAAAGTATAAAATAAAAGTATAAAACTGTAGTAGAAGGAAAGGAACAAATTAGCAACCAAACAAAAATATTTGAAAAAGTATGTGTGTGTACAGTGCAGTTTATTTCTGTGTTGTCTTTGCTGACCTAGTGAGCTTTGAACCAATCTGTTCACGAAGGTCGGCCTTTTCTTGCTCTGAGTGTGAAGGAATGATGTTCTTGTCAACAAGGTCCCGCTGTGTAGGCCGGTTGCTTAGGAACCTTGCTAAACTGTCCTGCCTTGCCACTTTTGATGCCAGTGAACCTGCAAGCAGCATAACAACAAAATTCATCATTCTTTCTCTAATGTGTGGTTAGCCCTCTCTCCCCCATCATGTATGTATGTACACACACACTCTCTATCATATATGCACATACAAGAGTCAAAACCTTTGACTATGAGTCTCCACTCTGGATGGACACCAAGCACATACACTGAAGGGGGAGTAATGCCAGCATAAAGGAAAAAGGACACGCCTCCCTTAAGCGCATTTCTCTTACTTTCTTCATCATCGTCTTTGTACTGAATTTCTCCATCTGAATCAGAGTCGTCGCTTGGCACATTGTTGTAGTCTACATGAGGATATGGAGGCAGAACAGGTGGGGGTGGTGGTGGCGGCGGCGGCAAGTTTTCTTTGTCACTTTCTCCTCCCCTGTAAACAATAAAAAAAAAAAAAAATGTACTGGATTTTTAAGCACACACATACCCATTACTTGTCAGCCAGAAGCAGCACAAATTTGTTTTGCCCAAAGGTGAATAATCTTATTTTATACAATGCTCACTGCCTCAAATGCACTTATTAAGCTTCTCTTTATGCCCCAGGATTCCATAATTTCCTCAAAGTTGCACAATAAGGAAAGAGTTCTCCTATAGACGGGGTTTTGTAGACAATTGCTTCAAGTTTTTCTTCCCTGCATGAATGCATACACTGATTCTCTTCACCAGCATTACATTTTCAAATATGTGTTCGGACTCAAATGGAGTGGATTGACAGCTTTAAAGAACACAGAAAAGGGGTAAATGAGAAAGAACTTGAAACTGGGCAGGTTTATGAGGCTGTTATGACCCTTTTAAGTTGCTTGCTGCTGTTTAAAACAGTTGGACAAGTACAGCTGAAAGCTTCATTTAAATGGAAATTATTTCAATTAAAATCCGTACTGATTTACATAAGACTTGTAAAAACTGATGGATCTCCAGATTTAAAAGCTCCAAACTTTTCAATCCTATATAAAGTTCGGGCACTTTACATAGTCATAAATCAGTCAAGATTCTTACATAAGATATAAAAAAAAAATTATGCTAAGACAGATTTTTTTAAAAGTATAAAGAAAAACAAGATATTCTTCATCCTCATCCCTGTTATTTTTGCACAGCCGGTAAATAAAAGATACAAACTGCTTTATTTCTTTGGCAACTTTTCTCCATTTTTGATTGTGATTCCAGTGAATTAAACATCACTATCTTAAAAATCACATTAGAATACACACAAAGTTCTGAAAAAGTCTATGGCTAAGGGATGAAAAAAACTCACATCATTGGAAACTGCACATGTGGCCGTGGAATAATCAACCCCCTGTTGGAGCCAGGTGCAAGGTTTGGGGAAGCAGAACGGTTCATGGAGATATTAAAGGACAAGTCTGATGCAGGAGTCGGGGAGTGGGAGGTTTCGAGCGGGCGAGAGAGACTGGACAGCATGGCGGTCCCTGGGAAGGGAGGGGGAGGTGGGGGGAAATGGTGGGAGGAATAGGAGCCTGATGGGGTGCTCTTGGTCTTCAAAGCGCTTTTGTTAGGCTTGCGGGTCAGGTCAGGCTCACTGGCAGGTATGGCCTCATAAGGGTAAGTTCCGCCCTCCTCTGCTAGCAGAATGCGAGCTAGTTCATCATCCTCTGGATTGTCATCATCATCATCATCTTCCTCTTCTGCCTGGTTAAGGATTGGCATTGGCATTATTACTGGTGGTGTCTCTGTAGGAACAATTTAAAGCCAAAGGTCAAATACAAAGCCAGTACCACTGCTGGCCAGTGACATGCCAGTTATTTCACAAGCATATGTTCCTACACACAGTTTATAATTATTGCTATAAAAGGGAAGAAAGTGATTCAGTGTTTGAAACATTAAGGAGCATTATGTGTGATTATTTGTTTTAGGTCAGAAGTGTGGGTCACAATATTACAAAATAAGCCTAATAAGCAGAAAACAAATAAAACCAAAAATTTGAGACACTTAAAAAAATCTAGTGCACCAAGTTACTCACCAGAAATAGTAACTTGCCGGCGCTGAACTTCTGTAAAGGAGACATTCAGCTCATCACTGCTGGAACTGATAGAAACTCCTCGGCGCTGCACTTCCGTTGAAGCTGCCACAGGTCTGGGAAGATTCTCTTCCTTCATCACAAAAGGAGGTGGGGGAGAAGGCTGAGGCGTGGGTGGCTTGGGAATGGGCAAGTATTCTGGCTGAGAGGGACTTTGCAACACTGGGGCAGGAGCCACAATGATGGGACGCACATGTGTAGATGAAACTGGAAACAAAAAGAAAATTATCTAATCTGTATTATTAGGAGATTACTTAGAAAATTATGTTTGAACAAAACGTGTTCTCAGGCTCTAACAAACGCACTAGCTGTAAATCCCAACTCTTTTCATATTTAAATCATGCAAACGATTCTTTGCTATCCTGCTTGGGTAACAGTGAACTATTATTGGGAACCTCCCTTTTCCCATTGTTTCTTGACTCACACACACTACCTCTTATGTTTAAGGAGAGACTTCTAGATTTAAACAATGCAACACTCAAAGATCAGAAGGTAATGTAAGGGGGCACAACTTATGTAGTTTAGAAACTCCAGGATGCATCCTGGTTATGTATGATATATACTCATGCAAAGTCACAAAGTCACCTAGGAGCTAAGGTCTAAGGCTGGTGACTTCCCTTCGTCCAAGTCTGAGAATGGCTTCATTCCTACCTAAACCTAACAGACTTCTACGGGAATCAATTCTGCAAAAATTATGTTCAGGTTTTCTTTGATTAACCATGAAAATAAACAAAGACTTCCTAATCTTTAAATGCAGGAGCCCAATTTTACAAGATCGTGTTTCTGAAAGTCTTAAAAGCCAAACTTTCATGATGAGGCAGGAAAGAATGGATCTGATCCTAAAGAGGAATGGGAGGGTACTTGTCAGGCTAGATGCAATTAGCAATTAGCAAAGAATGATCATTAGGGTTGTCAGCACTGTGTGCTTTTCATTTCCGTCCTTCAGGTGTAACCACTGTTTCCCTGCCTAAGCATAAGCTAAAAGTTGCACCTTTAAGTACATCATTCCTAAAGACCTATTAACCTTCCATTCCTAGAAATCTGACCTGTACCTGTCGTAGTACTGTTGAGAGACGTGATTTCTGCCTGTGTTGTGACCAATGGCGCCACGTTACCAGCAACTATCACTGTTCCATCAGCTGCAGAAGCAGGCTCTTTGTTTTTCATGCCTGCACTTGTGCTGGTTGTGGTTGGAGTAGTGACACTAGAAGAGACATCTGCCTGTTTGGTGGTGGTGCAGGCTGTAGTGTTGGTGGGAGCTGTAGTAATAGACCCTCCTGAGCTAAGTGCATTTGGCCGGTCTTCTACCTTCTCTTCATCCAACTCCTTCACACTCTCTGAAAAAAGTAGTACATTATGGAAACTAAATTTCAGGAAGCCTTCTGGTACAGATCAAATTGCTGTCTTGATGTGATACTTGCCTAATGAGGCTTCCTTACCTGTTAACCAGCATTTGTAACAACTATTTAATCTTCAAGAAAAACAAAGTTGTCACAGAGAAAACATGATTGTCAGAGTCACCTGATAATTATTCAAAGACTATCTGGAACCTAGTGTGCACTTTTTCTGAACTTAACATTGATCAATCTCCCTCAAGAAAAAAAAAAATTCTGGTCATTTAAAGTAAATGCTCAATACTTTTGATATATTCTTCCAAAATAATAAGTAAGAAACATATCTATATATTTTACAATATTGGAAATACAAGGATATCCGTAAAATGTAATTATCACCACATGCTTGTTGGCCACCAGTTAAAGTGATAATAAAATTCTGCCTGAATAGAAATACAAAAGCACTTTTGTACCCATTTACCTCCAATCCGTCCTTTTGCCCCTGTTCACCTGAAATGTCAAATTTACTTAACAGGTGCACACGTGCTCATCATTCATCTAAATTCAGCTGCTGACAGCGTGGCAGGCCCTCTTGGGTAAGTGATATGTAATTTAAAGGCATTTTGAATGGCTGTTATTTGAGGAGTGTGCTCCATTCAAATGAGTAAGCATCTGAACAGACACATTGTGTGAGTTCTCTGTACATTGTGTGAGATCTCTGTTGAAAGTTCACTCTTTTTCATAATCCCACACCCCCTAACAAAAAAAAAGTGTACCACTGAGAGAAAGTCAATATCCTGTTGTATTCTGAAGAAGCATTACTCTGCCCCTTTTAAGGCCATCTATGCAACACTTAAAAAAGTGTCGCTTTTAGAAGGGAAAAATATTTGAAACATTAATTCTTTCAGCATCTTAGACGCTTACAAATTTGTTGATCAACAAACCACAAAACCATCAACCAATAAAAATAGATTTTACCTCGGTCAACAAACATCTGTAAAAAGTGGCTTGCAAAAAATCACGAAGAGTTGAAGTAAAAATATCAGCCTCAATAAGAATCACATCGTGGAAAGCATTTGTATAACAAAAAAAAAAAAAAAAAAAGGGGGGGGGGTCATACAGTAACCCTTATACAATGCATGTAGGGCTTTCTTCCATGCAGAGGACAACCATCCTTCTCCCAAACTTCTATGGTTTCGTGTTTCTAAATACAAGACAGCACAATGCTAAGTTTTGTCCAGGGTGACTGGAGCGCGGCACACAACCTCACCTAGCAATCAGATCATCATGCCCCCTAAAGGGGAGAGAGCGGTTGGGAGGAGGGATGCTACCTGCACAAATGACACAAAGATAGTAACCCTGACCAAGACCACAAACACGAGCAGGATCTACACACCCTCTCCTTCCTCATTGTTTCTCAATGACTCTTGCACTCTGCTGTCTAGAAAATGCCTGCCTTTATTTTAAGATCATGAGTAAATAGACCTCACAGATTTTTGGGTCGAAGTTTGTGATAATCCTAATCGGATGTCACAAATTCTGGCTGTTGAGGATGGAAAATAGATGAAGAGGCACAACATCTACATAGAAGCGTGGAGAAACTTGCAAGTAAACAGTGCACACTTTCTACAAGGCACTCCCTGCTCAAAAAAGAAACGAAGTAAAGGGTTAAGATTGTCGCTACCTGGTACCCAACTCTGATAAGATGCTCAGGTCTCATGACATATGGGTAACAACAATGTGCCTGACAAAAAAAAAAAAAAATAAATAAAATTTAAAAAAAAGGAAAATGCATAAGGTGAACAGTGCTTCAACACAAAGGCCTTTTTAACATTTGACCAAGTTTGACAAAGATTTCATAAAATTGTTGTATACAAACTTTATCTGGTTGATACAGTCCTTAAAAAAGGAAAGGGGTGAGGAGGAATCAAGAATGGGAACATAACTACTGATAAATGTATTAAACTTATAAACTGATGTAAAATGGAAGTGTTTGTTTTATTCGGTTATAAAGCCAAAGATTACACACGTGTCAGCATAGAACTAAAACCAGGTGTTATACAACCCAATCATGGCTAGGTCTGATTTTGTTCTCAAGCAGCTGGCTCCAGTTACTGGAGTGCCTTGGTCTGTCTTGTGTTTTATTTCTATGAAAATGATTAATAAAGACACTTTGTATATTGTATTGTCTTGTTTCAACTAGGTGACCTCGCTGGCACAATTTTCATTTTGAAACAGCTCTTCACCAAACTCCAGAGACATTACACTGAGTTGTGTATTTACATACATAAATACAATGCAGAAATAAGCAATAAAAATGCAGAAATAATAATAAAGGTAATAGTTTCCTTTAAAATGAAAACAAAAACAAAAAGAAAGAAACTGATTATAATTAAGACGATCTTGAAAAAAAAACGTGTACTGAAGCACATGTACATAAACTTGTTTCCAGCCAGGACACAACTGTTTGCAAACTTGACTTAGGCTAAACTCGGTGATCTGTCCCCGACAACTTCAAACGGAAATATTGTTGTTGCACTGTCACTACCCTTTGGTAAAAAATGAGACAGGGAAGGGGAAAGGAAACGAGGATAAGGAAATGGAAAGAATTTTTTTTTTTAAATGGGACAAGAATGTGAGACAAGTAAATCTATGCTCACCTTCCCCTGACCGAATGTTTATGTTGACCATGCTGTCTCAGAGACCTGCTATACCCAAAACAAAGACAACAACAGCAACACTGTGCACTTTATGCTTCCACCAGCAAGTGTTTCTTTTCTCTCTTTCTCGTCTCTTTCTTTTTCTTTGTGATGAAGCTTCAGGAGTCGCTTTCCGATGGGTTCTCCCTGCTGACTGTCCAGTACGCCACCAAGTCGTGTAGCACCGCGCGCTACCTCCCCATGTCAACGAAACACTAGCGGCATTCTCTCATCTGGTTCTCTGGGAGGATGGGAGGACCGTCGTGTGCGACCAAGTCAGCAGCAAGACGACAGAACTGGAGAGACTGGAGCTGCCCAATACCTCCAGCACGCAAGCAGGCAACTGGCACCTTAGCGTGGCTCGTGGACGTCCCGAAGATCGGCGCGCGAAGATGCTTGCACGTGCGCCAAGTCGTAACTGTCATGTCCCAGATAAAGTGCCAAACTCCCCACACCTGGGATTCCGGGAAAAGAAGGAAAACGGTTGGCTCGTTGCCTGGGTTTTCCACCATGCCAGCAAGTGGTACGTCACCTCTTATCTTGGAGGCGATCTGGTTACAGGTGACCCGCGACGACCGCAAGAGGTGGCCGTGGGGACCAAGGCGCTGCCGCAGACGTAGGTCCCAGCAAGACTAGGTTTTCTTGTTGTGGGGCAATGATGGTGGTAGTGCAACGATGGGTGGGATGTTATCGGTGGTGGTGGTGGTAGAAGTCGCAGCCGTGCACTGCGTTGGCGGTCAGCCAGAAGAGGGTTCGGCAGCGAGGGGTTACAAGAATCGCGGGCACCGCCGACGGGAATGCCGAACTTTATGAAGAGCTTAGTCTGAGCCTTGCAGATAAACAAACTGAAGCCATTAGGCCTTCTTTCTTCAACAGCCAGCCGAACCCATGCACCACCAACCGCCCTCGCCTGACGGCGTGCCAAGTGTGTTTTCTGGCTACAGAGTCACAACACATCACACAACACGAATCACTGACAGAAAACATTTCCCAACATGTCAAAACTGTCCGCCCGCTTCCATACCATCCCCCCGCCATCTATAAAGGAGACTGTCATGTTGGGGGATGAGCTGGACAAAGACCTTAATGCTCCACGTAAGCTGCACAACTGTTGTCTGCCTGCTAAGATACGTCCTCTCCACCCAAACTACCCCACAGTCCGCCTCCGGGTTTTCAAAAAAAGGAACTGATGCCGACACAAACATGTTGTACAATGGGCAGGGAGGGTCACTGTGGCAAACATCACTCAACTCTCGTCAATGAAGATACATCTGATGTAACATTGCATGCCAAAGATATAAAGAGGAGGGAGGGAGAATGTCGGTGCTATTTTACCCAGAGAAGTGGCTAAATACATTTCTGGGGAATGAAGATAAGGCTGTTCTCACTATCGCTACGTGTACATCGCTCACACAAGCGCAACATTCATCAGGTAATGTGGGCTGAGTTGGCATCGCCAGCCTATGAGTAGGGCGGGTGCATTAAGACAGAGACTGGGAGGGATACGTGGGGATGGTTGGGGTGGAGGGGATAGCTACAGTGGCACCAGCACCAGCACCATGCCAGCGCCACAACGCCCACTGTCACTGACAAGGATGCTGACAGACCGCCCCGCCCCTAGAACTATGCTGGCAGTACAGATGTCCCCGACTTTCGGGTCTCTAATTTCCTGATTTGAAAAAAAAAAAAATGAATCGGATTGCGACCCCCTCTGTCAACATTTGCTAATTTCCGCGAACAATGAAGTTTACTGCAGGCATTAATTCTGCAGCCATTGGCCTTGTTCAGTCTGCTGCACGCTGGTTGACCGAATTAGCATTTTAAAAAAAAGGAATGTAACCACCCCACACTGTGGGTAAGTGCATGATGGGGAGGGGAAATGCCCCAAGCAGGGGGGAGAGAAGAGGGAAAGGGGGTTAACTAAAAGTGAACGGTTTTTGGCAACTATTAGTCCCATGGATCTGTTGTTTACATTATGCCCTGCGCTCAAGCAGCCAACAGGAGACGGCGGTGGGACTGACGAGCAGACCGACGTTGTCGTCGTTGTCATCATGTGACGTCACAGCTGTTTCTCGGGTACCCTTCTTGGCTCTTCATTCCCCAAGTTGCCGGTGTGTGGCAGGTAACGACTCGTCCAGACACCATCATACAGTGTTTGATTACTAAGGCCGTGAAGCGCTGGCAACGAGCTTTGAAGATAAAGGTTGGGTCGGAACGCGGAAACAGAACTGCAATGCCCGCAACCACTGTTGCTGAGCCGCTGCGAACCCGTCAGGGCATCTTTGAGATCCAGCACGACTGTATACAAGGCTACTGTTCCCTCCTGCCCCGCACCTTCTCCAGCTGCTTGTGTTTCTCCACACCTGCTGAAAGTATTGTTACGTTTCGTTAGCCGGCCATTCAGCTGGTCACACTTCATTCCTCCTTCCTGCACAACCTCGCTTCCCGCCCGTCACGGCCACTGAACGGGAAACGATTTTACTCGTGCCTCCCCACCACCATCATCACCAATCACAACAGCCACATGGACCCTCACGAACGCATAGAAAACTGACTGCAATCGCCCTGTGAGCAGACACGCAAGCTCACTGCATCCTGCTACAAAACACAACACAGAAACACCTGGCAGGTGAATTAAGATCGCAATCTTTGCCGAAGTTTTGTAAGGAGTGTGCGTGTGAGAGAAACAAGCACAAAAGGACACGTGACAATAGAACTTAACAGATTATTTTCCCCTCTGCCTTATAGACGGTTGTCGCATACACAAGTTTGAGCGCACGCGCGCACACACACACACAAACAGAGCATCTGGAACTAAGTGGTTTCATTCGCACTGACGTGTCAGCACCACGGGAAAGTCCGTGAACCCAGGTCCTAATCTGTCTTGGCGCCCACAGGCGAGGTTGATAGCGGTTAACATGATGTGCATAACGAGCGACAGGCGGCACAGCCATGACGACGGACGGACAGGTCATCAGTCATCGCCGACGACAGCCCGCCATGGAATGCCACAGACCTATCCCCCCAAATACTTCAACTGTGCACTTCCTGATGCAGGTGGCTTAGCAACTATGTGCTAGCGAATGCAGGCGAGTGGATGGCGAAAAACAAGATAGTTCGGGGTGGGGAGGAGAGTGGGGGACAGGTGTGGAGATAAAGACAGGCTGGGTGCACGGTGGCTCAGCCTGAAACGCGAGCGACAACTGGCGTTGGCAGAAAGAGGTTTGCAGCATCTGCTTAAATAATTTACCAACTACTCGTGTTTCAAATGTCCAAGAATTGAACGATAATGTTCGTGACTCATATTCGCTAATGCACTGCATTTAAAAAAAATTGCTATCCATCTTCTAATTCAGGGGTGGGCAGAGTACGGCCTGCGGATATCTGGATCGGCCGGTCTGCCAAAAACGTGAAGTTCTCATTTTTTGTACATTAGGCCTACATTAATTTGATTGACATTTAATTTATCAAGTACAGGAGCGTTAAAAATCGGCAGCCCGTAACATTCTAACACAAAGTACAAACAAATAACACGGCTGACATGTCTGATGTAGTCGTTAGAGAGCATCGGGGTGGCTGCCTTCAAAAGAAAGGCTGGTTTTACAGTTTTATCGTGAGCGACTTTAAACAGCTTCACTTTACACAATAAATTCGGTAAGTAAACGCCATTATGTACTCATCTGTTGTCCATTCTATTATCACTAGGTTTGTGTAGTTACCTGGTGTAGGTTTTGGTATTTGACCGGCCCGCCGTGCAGCTTAGAATATTGAGATCCGGCCCGCAAAACGAAAACTTTGCCCACCCCTGCTCTACCTCCAGGTAAGGTGTCGCTGGCTACGAGATCCAGCTTGACATGCGACACTAGATGTCTTCTTAACCCCACAAATATAGATAAGTGTTTGAGTTTGACAAAGCTTATGCACGAAATAAACTGCATACCAGACCCGGTCAAACATCCTACAATAATAAAAAAAAAGACCTTCACATAACGGTCAAGTCAGCTCTTTTCTCACACAGGTCTCATATAATCCCTTCCCTTCATATAAACCCAAATATATTTTACCTATAACGGCCAACGCCTTGCAATCGAGACAGAGGTGTTAAGGTGCAAACTATACACGAGACGACTGAATAGCCTTGCCTCGACACTGACCAGAATAACTATAAATAAACACTCACCTTTCGACAAACAAGAACACCCCATCCTGCAGTACCATCGTAGACTAGCCAGCAGTGTGGAGGTGAAGGCGAGGAGCTGTGTAACGATCCATTAAAACAAAAACAAGTTTTCCAATCTTCACCGAGGCGGTGACAGGATCTCGCCGCGTCTCAGGCCCATCGCCCGCGGGTGGGAGATGTTGGGAGGGAAAAGGGTGTCCTCAGTGTGCAGCTGTTCTCTGACAATGATACGACGTGGCTCGACGACGACGAGAATGCGGCTGGAGAGGGCGACGCCAGTGTCGGTCCTTCGCTCGAGGGGAGTGGGGGTGGGGTTAATGCAGGAAGGGAGAAAGAGAGCCCTCGACGACGAAGTATCAGGTGTCACGATGTTGTCTCCCGCTAGTTAGACCAGTTCTCAACTCTCCTTGTTGTCGCACATCGCGCCTGAATGCTAATGAGTGGCACTGACACCGTCAGGTAGCGCCAGCTTTCTCTCCTTTCTTTTACGGAGAAAAAATAATCTAAAACAAAACTAAAAAAGAAAAAGGAGGAACGACAGTGTACACGTTTGAAAGAAGTTTCCACCGGACGGAGTAGAAAATGCCGCAGTCAGCCAAACTCTATCACTTTCGCAATATCCAAACATAAGAACAACACATACTCCTCTTCCTCCGACGGTCTCCTGCAGAATCAGAATGCGCACCAAAGTTCCAGCCCATCAAAAGACACCTTGATAAAGACAGGTTCCGTGGTAGGTTACACTAAAGTAGGTCAACTGACAGGTAAAATCGTCACTGCTTACGACAGGGCGCTCTCCCAACAGGACGAGTGGGCCGCCATGGCATCCAAAGCGAGGCCGGGAGGGGGCAGGAGGGAGCGAAGGTTGGACAACATGTCACAAAGAGGTCAGGCTCGCGATGATTGTCTGAGAGGTGTTACACTCGTAGCCTATGTGATCGGCGCATTCCTCCTACGCCGAGGCGACGCAGACCCCTGAGTAGGGTTTTGTGTGAACCGCCGGACCCGCGCGCCCCCTGCCACTTCGACATGAAAGGCCAACTATTTATGGCGCACCGGAAGTTGGCACAGGTATTCTTAGTCGGCAACAACAGTCATAGCGATGAGAGAGAGAGAGAGCGATGGTCTCCGACAATAATAAAAAAAAGTGCGTTCCATCTTCTGTGTTCCTCTTCAAAACAAAGCATCTTAGTCTCTTTCGCTAGGTTGGCTACTTGGCTGGTAGCTTGGTGGCTATCGATGTCGGTGAGGTTGATGGGTGGTGAGAGGGGGGTGAGGGAAGGAATTTCCGCACACAAGTGTAGATCAACTCGGAGGTGTGGCAGTCAAGAGTGACAGACTGCAGCCTTGGTGCACACAGAAACAAAACGCTTGTCTACACAACAGCACGTCTACGCCAAGTCGACTGCACACCGGAAGCTGGCGATCAGTTTGCTAAATCTTGCCGCTAGTCCACGGCTCACACTGGTCGAGTGACGATTTCCGCAAACAAGCACTTTCCAGCCAGGTGTCAAGACTACAGGTAAGCCCGTACGTGGCGCTGACTGGAACAAGGCTGGGCCAAGAAAGGAAGTTTACAGCGGGAAGCAGCAACACACTCACACACAGGGCATCAACACCCTGCTTACTGCAACCACCCATCCCACCATCATCATCAACACTACCCCACTTGAGATGGAAAGAATCTCTCGAATACAAGTACACGTCTGCCTTTTAAAAGAAATCACCGTGAAGGAGGAAAAACAAACAGGGAACCACACAGCAACAACCTGAAAAGGTGTACACAATACACACTGACTTCAAAAACACGAACAAGGGGCAGAGAGCGGAGTCTTCCAGCGCCCCCGACCGAGATCTCTTTCACACTCCACCATCCAGAACAATTGTGCGGGGATTTTTTTTTTTTTTAACTACCTGTCGGCGAAACTCGCACAGTATCGTCAAGGTGAGAGAACGCGAGCAGGAGATGAAAAAAACCTGAAGATTGCTGCTTCGGAAAAGCGCGTGCTTGCGGGGCGCTCGCTCGACAGAGTTACGAGCACATGGGAAACTGCGTGATCAAAGAGAAGACTGCCGACAAGAATTCCCTACACCCATATAACCTCCATCATTCCGCATGCTTCGTGTCCGACTTACGACGGCTTCACACAACCCTCATTGTTGAAAGGAGGGGACGGGTGGTGGGTCAAGAGGGCGGTAAGTGCTTAAAATGCACTTTAAAGCCTGCTTTGATTCCTCGCCGACCACAAACGGGTAGGCAAGTCTGCTCACGAAGGGAGAAGGATGTTTTGTGTGAAAGAAATACGGGATGTGTAGTCTGAGTTCTTGTTTGAAAGCTGGCGCTGAAGTGTTCCTGTCTGCCTGCAGAACTCACCAGCCAGCACATCCAAGGCGCTGAGGTCACGAAGTGGTTGGTGAGGGGGAGGTGAAGGTGGCGCACATCCCACCCTGCTATCTCGTTGACCCAAGCTATTATTTTCTCCCTCACCTTTTTTACTTCTGTTCTCTTTCCACCCCAACATATCCCATAACCTCATCCAGGATTTTTTTTTATTACGGTGTACATCTACCCAACACAAATAAACAACCCACCTACTTCTGCAGGTGTTGTCTTTGGCAGGTGTGACAGTCCCTGACCCGTTGCCACAAGGGAGATAGCGTTACCATGTGAACCACAACCGCAGTCTTTAACAACCAGTGGGAGTCTCGAGAACGACTTGCTGGCAGAAAGACTTTCACACCAAACAGCTGATACTAGCAACTCTAGGGAGACGTGGGCAAGGCAGGCCTGATACCTATGTGCTACCTTTCAATGCAGTAGGATATCCTTCAAGATGACACCATCTCCCCACCCCACCACCACACTACCACTCCCCTTTAAGAGGATTTATAGTATGTCGTTAGTCTCGAAGCGTAGCCCCACACCCTAAAGATAACATGTACCCGAGTACACGAAAGGGAGTGGAGCGGGGGAGTCCCACTGACCCGCACTGTAATGTGGACCGCGAGATGTCTGAAACCTGCTGGCAGACGGCCACGAATACGTCTGGAATATCATTATTGAGTTTCTTCTTCTAAAGGTAGACACATATCTATTCCTCGGAGGTGGGAGAGTGCGAGTATTTGCCGCTGAGTTAAGCAACCTGTTGACTTGTTTACTTCCTTGCATGGCACATACCTATGTGAGCATCATCCCCACACATCATGTGGATCACCCTCCGATTGAGGTATCATGAATTACGCCCCTTTTTAAGGAAGGAGGGGAAGAGCACGCGCATAACGGCAGGGGGGAAGGGATTAGGATTAAAGCAGACTACCAGTGGGACAAACAGACAAACCAAGAATACAGCGCGGGCGGTGGTGGCGAAGTGCGAAACTGAATGACTGTAATGAACACCGACAGAGACGCTTCAGGGCCGCCACTAAGTGAAGCTAGAGGATGGAGTTCAACTCGCTGCAATTAATGAGACCCCAGAGCCCAATTACTGAGGCCCCTAGCACCCAATTTCGCTTGCGACAGAAAAAAAGGGTATCCTAAGCCGAAATAGACCCTTCATACTTGGAATTTCCTCCCCAGACTTCATACCCCGAGGCTGTTAAGGTCTTAAGGTCTGGTCTTACGATCTGGCCAGAAGACGATAACAACGAGGAGAATGACGAAGAAGCGATGAAGAGAACGAAAAACGAACTGGGGAAGGAGAAACTGTGAGACGAGACGCAACAAATTAACCTGACTTTGGCTGTTGCCTCACACACATCAAGTTTTGTCCGTGGTCACATCTCCGCCTTCCTGGTTCACTCCTGGCTGCAGGGCACACTAACCTGTTGCTAGGGACAACGCTTCTCTACCATCTGCCAGGCAGTCACAACCTCCACTATGTCCAGTTATGACGACCTTGTAGCTTACATGTAAGAGCAAAGAATGGTGATTGTTCATACTGCACTGGAGAAAACAGTAAGTCTAACCCTAAAAAAATAAAATCAAAACAAAAACTACAACATATGTGTATCAAGGAAAGAAATCGACAAAGGAGAAGATAAGAAGACGAAAGACAGCTTACGAAAAACACGGGAAGACCTTTCAACTTCCATTTTCTTCCGGTTTCAGATATGTTGGCTCATTGTCATCAGCCATACAGGTCCCAACTACCAAAATGTCACATACACCTCCAAACACATCATTTGCATACAGAACAAACAACAGTTATTTTCGGGGTTAGAGAATTGCACCAGAAAAACTCGTTCTTCGGAAATACATTTGCGAACGACAGATGATGACCCGCCGCTTCCCAGCGTAATGTTAACTCGTATGTTTGTGTCAAGCAGCCTGTTTGGAACCTAAAGGTGATTTAGAAATCATATTTCACAAGTTCTTTCTTTGCCGATGTCATCCACATCATACTTCGCCCCCTTTCATCCAATTCAAAGCAATACAATTTAGTCTGTCCACAGACACACCATCTTTCTCTGGATACCTTTAGCAATAATGAACGCATGTCTACTGTAAGATGCGCAGTTGGCACTGACGTGGCCAGAAGAGGGAGCTAGGAGGTCGTCTGTGCGCAACACCAAGGAAAAAGTGTGAGGAAAGTGTGGACTGAATACTGCTCTTTATGTGTAGACGTGGCGCTCGGCGCTCTTACCCCAGGCACGTCTCCAACTCGGACACGCTTGGTCATTCACTTACAAAGGAGGCCAACACATGATCCTCGTCAAAGATTTCCTCATCCTGGGTGATTTCTTACTTTCACCACAGGGGTGGACGACTGGCAGTTTAAGAGGTCAAATTAAGGTCACCTTTCACCCAAAGCCCACGATCCTGCCAATCGGTCTGGAAGCCTCTGATGCAACGTCAATCCCTACCACCCGCAGTTAGCAGGTCCTCACACCCATCCTTGCAACTTCCCAGACCTCAGTGATTGTTCTGGGTAAAGTCGACAAGGCAATAAGCAGGACAGCTTACCTCCACTGGGACTGTGGCGATCAAAAGGAGCATGCTTCATACTCTGTGTCAACCTGTGGGAATGAAGTCATCGTTTTCAGTCTTCTCCCCACCCCTACCCCTCCATGAATTGTCTCCCATCGTATGTAGGAAGAGAGAGAGAAACGGGGCAAGTAGGTCTGTAACAAATATCAAGTACACTGACTGGGAAGGCTTGGTGGCTTGGTGAGAAAGGAAATGCTCGCTGAAGCGGACAAGAAAATCTGCAAGACGCAGTACTGCCGACCTAATAAACGACACACTGACGGCCATTGTCTGCCTTTCCTAAGGCGGTATATTTGTCTTGCACCTTTCCGTGCCCCACCCTCCGGCACAGTTAGAGGGTCTTGCTACAGAGGATACTTGCGGGTCGTATTTCCTGCTTTACCTCGCGAAAATAATAATAAATTAAGAAATAATCCTCGTGCTTGCCCTACTAACCAACACTACCCTCTCCCAGCCCCCATCCTCCGACCCAAACAGGAATCGTGGAATATTCCAGCACAAATGTTTTGCTGATGTGGTTTATTTGTGTGCCACGCTGACATGTTAGAGAAAGGGTATGCAAAGTCTGATCATATGGGGCACAATGCCTGCGGCCATAGCCACTAGCTCCCACAACTAGTCCTGAACACAAGTTTCCTCAAGCTTTGAACTTCCTTCCTACACACGCAAAACACCAGTTTCTCAAGTGACAACACACTCGAGGACTCTAGAATTATTGGTCACGCTCCACTAACTGAGATTAGGCAGCAGCCTGCACCTTCGCTTGTCTACCTTCTTCATCTCCCCTTGGTTACCATGGTTAACATTAGCTGCTGTAGGCCAAGAACACTGGTGTTTGTCTGGTTTGCGGAGATTGCCGGTGTTTTCAACACTAGCGTGTTTCAGTTCTCCCTCTCACTCTGTGCCAATATCTGATCGTCCCGACCCCACTTTCAGCGCATGCTGCTCCTGTCTCTTCATTTCCAAATGTGGCTGCTTGATTTACTACCCGAGCTGCCTCGCGAAATCTGCATGCGATGGTAATTTGTTCTCTCAGCCCCAGCCCCCACACCCCCTACTTCCACCGGCTGGGAATCTCTTGTTTGTGGTTGTGCTTTCCGCCGATAAGGTGGCTGGAAATTACCTTTATATATGCCTCCCTCCCCACTCCAGTGCAGGGCGCTGCCTTCAGTCTTCCACCTGATAAGATACAGCAGCGCCTCAGACTTTCTGAAGCCTTGCTGTTATCCTCTTCCCCACTCTTTTTTTGTTGTTGGTTATTTTTTTTAAAAAAGGAACCATTGTGTATGTCAAAAACATGTTCTGCATATCACAGCAAAAATTTCTGGAACAGTTTTTAACTGTTAACTTTATACACCCACTTTTCCAAGGTCATTTTCCATGCAGAATATTCACTATGTGATAGTATAACCATTATAGAACAACATCTTGACAGCCCTGTCAAGAAATCTCTGGCAACAGTGAAACAGATCAAGCTAGTCAGCTGCTGAAAGGATTACTGTACAGCAGGTCTACCAATCCTTGATATAAATGTTAAACAAAACAAATCCATAAATTGCTGATGATTACAAACGACCTCACTTTCCCCCAAAAGAAGCTTACCAATCACAGGCAAGTAGTTTTGACTCCCATCAGGCTCTCTGATTACTCCTTTTCGTATCAACTCCTCTCGACTGGTTCTCATAGAGATCTTCCTTTCGATTTCTGTTAGAAAGATAAAAGATAAATTCTTTAACTCCTTGTTCTTACCTTCTCTCTCCTCTCCCTTCCACACTTCTAATACAAAACATGAGGTGGAAAGTACCCTGTGCACCGAAGTGCATACAAAAAAAAAAAAGCCTCACTTTTTTTTTCAACAAAACTTGCACAAAAACCAGCAGGAACCTGTTGGATAAATAAATGAAGCAATGAATGGAAGTTTAGTCCCAGAATAACCATTCATATCTCCTTCCCCAATATTACCTATTCATCCTCTTCACGTATGTACAAAGAGGAAATAGAAATCTCATTGATGTCTACCCTATTTTTTTCAAGGGCTGGACACGAACTTCATTGTGCTCCTTGCGATAACTTAAAGTTTCTAACTGTTACAAAACATGTTCCCCATAAACTGAGCTAATTGCTTCCTGACACTCTGTCATTGTATTTTCACAAATCTAGCTTTGGCTGCAGCGACTATCTCCTGTGACTAAAACTGAAAGTTGTAATCAGATATCTTAGTCACTAAATGCTGGACTGGAAAAAAAGTAGTTCAATAAAGTGTGTGAGTGTACACTGTAGGTAGTTAAGCAGTGGGAAAATGAGAAACATGGTGCAGGGAGATATCTTCCATAGATGAAAAACTATTTTTGTATCATAAACATCAACTAGAGATAAATGTATACCTCTCTTTACAGATTGTAGTAAAGTAAACAAAAAGCCTTCATGTACCTAGCTATATAAGCATATAGATAACCATTTTGGTTTTTTTTTTTAAAAAAAAGCTAAATTCAATGTTCTTTAACATAAGTGAGGTGAGAGAGAGAAAGAGAAGAGAAAAAAGAGAATGAGCAAGAGAAAAGGGAGGGTGAGAGAGACTCATATTTTGTGATAACAGGACTCACCCACTGCCGCCTTCTCGATGCGTTCGCTCTTCTTTTTCCGCTTCCATTTCCAGGGCTTGAAGATCTTGCCGATGGCGTGGAATCGGCTCTTGCGGTCCGCAGGCGGCTGTGAGGTAGTGGTCAGCGAACTGGGCTTGGCCTCGCCGTTCTTGCTTGAGTCTGGGCAAGAGATGGGACAGAAGCGAGCATTAGTCGACCTACAGGCCGTGGTCTCGGGCAACACGTACTTCGCTTTCACTCCCATCTGCACTGGCTTGGGCGACACGAGTAAACAGTGACATGGTCACTCCTCTTAAACCAGCCCCCGACGCGACGTCACCTAAACCCACTTTCCTGTGGCTTCCCAGGTCTTCTCCACCCACCCACGCACTCTGTTTGTTCTCTCATCCCCTTCCCCACCAATGACGGTCCCCACAACCCCCTTCCCACCCACGCAGCCCTCAGAGATGCTTCAACTGTTCTTCAGCACCAACGACGAGAGATCGCCAAAGAGATGCGACAAGCACCTGACGGCCCTCGCCATCTAATTCTCCTCTACTGCAGCATCTTACAGCCAACTTCCGACTGGAAGTAATCGGGAAATCCGGCGGATATATTCTTGACCTGGCTTTTTAGAGTCGTGTCATAGGTCAACGGTTCTTGTCGACAGAAAAGTCTCAAGGCTTGCTGTCTCGGCGTGACATGCATTTAAAATGTACTACAGCTGACATTACAACCACCACTGCTTCTCTCTCTCTCGCCCTCTGCGTTTGTTCTGAAATGCCAAGAAGAATAAAGCAGAGGCAAGAAGGCAGCACAAGCATCTAGGGTTAGGTATACAGGATGGTGCTAGAGGCCAAGTGGATGGTTAATGCCTAGCAGTCAGATTAACAAAGCACAAATTAACATTTTAGTCAACTACTTCATGTTAACTATTCAGATAGTGCCCAGCGCCGTTCTGTGCACCTGGCCCCAGGTCTTTCATTGACCGCAGGAAGACACCCCCAATGGGAAGAATGCACATAAACTGGAAGATGATATGCCAGTAGCCTAGAAGAAAAAAAAAGACATGCTTCCGCGGTTTGTTTCAGACTATGACCAAGGTCTGCTTTCTGTCTAGCGATTAGAAAGCCGGGGTTCCTTAATTACTCGCTTGATAAGACCCCGCTCCTTTTCCCTTAAAACTCAGATGGAAGATGTTGTGAGGAGGGGAGAAGAAGGGATTAAGGGTGTGTGGAAGTTCCTCGTGCCATTCCGACGTGTTCGTTATGTGACGAACGACCGTAGATATGGCAGCTCCTCGCACGATAACATTTCAATCATTCCACAAGCAACACGTGACCGCTGACCCGGTTCACTGCGAATCCCTCTCGCTACCCCACCTCGCAACCTATCTGAACATTTTTGTCCTAGAATGTGAGGTCTGGTCACAAAGCCCTCAACTCCCCGCCAAGAACTTATGTCAGCCTTTGTCACTTTCTAGATGTTGTTTCGGGTGCTCTCCGCATTCGGAATGTGTGCAAGAGATATAATCCTCCCCCCCCTTTGTTCCTCAGTAGATGGCAAGCTTTGACAACGAGGACTTCATACTATCTCTTAGTTCTAAAAATTGTTAATCAGTTACTTTATTTCGGCTTTAAAAAAAAAAACAAAAAAACATGGCATGGGGTGTATGCGTGCGTGTTACACTGCGCTACTTCAGTCAGCAGTTTCAAGTTTACTCCCGACTGCCTCCTCTCAGAAGCCGCCCGCCCCAGGTTGCCGCCATCACCTGTCAGGTGCCTCCATGTGATGCTTCCAATGCTCGGCTCCCGTGTCTTTAGTAAAAACTCTCGTTAAAGGGGAAAAAAATGACACTGTCATTGTGTCTGGCATGGCACCGATTTGGCCAACTCTGCCAAGTCTTGTCGCTTTCCGTGGGAACCAGAGAGTGGTTAGTACGACAAAGTTCCTCGTGAACGATCGCTAGCCTGGGACTCGACCCACCAGCAACTCGATTTGCGCGATCTTTTGATGGTGTCACAGGCATTGCGCACCCGTTAGGCTCTTTCTGTGCACTACCTTCTCCCCTGTCACCCCAAAACAAAAACTTCTTGTAACCAATTCAAATGCCCCGTTTAAGCTTTTACTCCAAATTAATAAAGAATTCGCCATAAAAAACACGCGAGCTTTTTTTTAAGAGGTCAGGTTCATTTTATTGCCTCTCTTTTGCGCGTTTGCTCTTTCTTTTGCGCGTTTGCTCTTAAACAATATCTGACTGGGGCCATAAATACATCCATACCTGGATTTGGCCCCACTTATACCTATTGTCCCATCAAATCCTCTCTGGACTGTACCTGAGGAGGACCGCTAAATTATCTTCCAACACTGCCAAGCACTGCATCCCCTCGCACATTTTCAGGCTTTTGCTAACCCTGACGTAAAGTACAACTGCTTTATAACCACGACCCCTGATCTTCATTCTATCTGACCTGCTAAGTGTAAATGGAGCCCAAGCTCAAATGTCACTGAAGCTACATATCGGGTCAGGGGCCACAAGGGAAAAGGAGGTGAGGCTATGACAAGCTGCTGACAATGCTGGCTTCTGCTAGATGGTGGGTTTGGGGGGTGGGGTCTAGATTGTCCACCTGTTTATGTTTTTTGACCTATCTGGTCTAAGAAAAAACCTGGTTCTCTCTTTCTCCATTCAAAATTTTAATTCCTGTTTTAGTTGGTGGCCTGCTACATGAAACAAAATTATTAACATACACATATGTGACTCTTGCTCTGTCTACCTCCCCCATTTGGTCACACTAAAACTCCTTCTCACACTATTTCATTCCTCATCTGATGCATCTGGCAATATGTTGGGTGTAAATTCAAAAATCCTAACTGCAATTATCAGAAATCATTCCGAGACAAAAATAGATTGAATTTCACTCTCATGACACCAAACACTATACTGATCTGACTCCCTTATAAGCTACAGATAAAGAGAAATGGGGCAACACCAAAATACAATGACCAACATCACTGTTATGTTCAACCAGTGTCAACAAATTATTCAAAAGTGACTGGACTGGTATTTTTTTTTACATCTCTTTGTCTCAAACATGTGAAAATAAACATTGGGACCCTTTTTTCTACTAGTAATCACAAGAGCTTTGGTCTCTGCAATTTAACACAATAGTGCTGGGAATTACATACTAAATCCCCTGTGTCAAATGAGTTAAGGGTATTCTTAAGTAGACACATGTTTTTGCAAATTTTTACATGACTTGTAAACAAAGTCATACATTCAACAATATGTGTCTCCTCTGCATAAAACCTTCAAATAGGTCAAGGCAGCATTAATGGCACTGAAGCAGAGCACATTTTTTAAAATGCTTGCAAAACAACTGTTTAAAACCAAGATTAAACCAGCAGGGGTGTGTTAGAAGCTACAGATGTACAAACAAAAGCAGTTGTGTTGATCCTTAGAACAACTGTCCACAGTTTGACAATGGCAGATCCGGATTACACAATTCTTCTTCAACAAGCAGCGCTGAATGACCAGATCATCAAATTCTAATAGTCTGTCAACATGCTTAGCTTGTCTAACATCTGTTCAAATTCTGTACTTATTTTAGCCAGCTATTTTCTGCTGGCTATAGTATAAGACCTACAATGTACCTTTTAAAAAAATCCTATTTAATCATCTGAAGAATAACTGGCTTCAATATTGACAGAAATTTTGGTTCAGGCTTATAATGATGATTTTACAATTTCAGCTTCAAACACACTCTTTCTCTCTTTTTGCACAAAACAAGATAATAGTGTCGAACATGAACTGGTCTGGGCCATATCACAATATCATCAGAACAATCTTACAAGAAACAGCACAAAGAGATAGATGATGAAGAAGCACACAGAAGGAGGAATGGACAGAAAACATCCAAGAGTGGACTTGCCTGTCATTCAAATACAATGCATCCCCAAAACATCATATACCCATGAAAAAAGGCAAAACTTGAGGGTCCAAGGCCAATAAGGACAATCATGATCATGAAGACAGAATATGAACAACCTTATAACACCCCTTGTCCTACCCGTTAAAAAGTTTGCAGTTGTAGACATAGTAATCCCAACAATTGTTGTTCTGACCTCTTTACATAACCCTAACTGTATACACCTATCACATGACTGAAAGTGTGTGAATGTCCCAAAGTATCTGATCTTATTTAAATTTTAAGTTGTTCCTTGTGAGAGCAAGTAGTGAAAAGTAGGCAAAGGAAGTGGAGGGAAAATTTTTGGGCCACAAATCCTGCAGCTCTCCAAACATAATCCGATTACTCAGGTTTGGGAATTAGAGGCCATGTAAGATTTCCGGAAGCTAACGGAAGGTCATTAAAAAAGTACTCCATTTGCTTCAGTTACCGAACCATCCTGTGCCCACAAATACACTGGCACTGAGCCATGCATGATTTTGACACGGAGTTTATGCTTTAAAAACTAATTTACAATGAATGATAAGCTTATGTTACATGGAAGTATTCTTTCATCCTAGAATCTGATCACTGCATTGTATTGAAATGGTAATGAACCTCAATCACTAAAAAGGCCATAGTGAAGTTTTGTATTAAAATTTACTTATAAGTGCAATTTAAGGAAAACAGGAATAATCGTATGGTTACCAGTTAAATGCTCCTTTACTAACATGGTGATCAAACTACTGCATGCAGAGTTTTTAATCTTGCAGTCTGCAATTTTAGGACACTGTTCAGGCTATCCAATGTCCCATCCAACACCACTTCAATTGAGACATCAAATATCTGGCCAGTTCATCAAAGTTTGGGGCAATCCACTGATGTGTGACCAAAACTCACCCTTAGGGTGTAAGATTTTAATGTGACACTTATGGATAGAAACAACTTTTTCTGCCTGAATGGGTTTTCTGTCTTTGCTCTTGAAAGACAACTGATCCTTTTCCTTTACAAAAAAACCTATGCAGCCCCAAAAAGATCATGCAGTGGGTTTGCCAACAATGGGTCATTTTCTTACAATCAAGACTGAGGGTTACTGATTAACACTCAAAGACTATTGTCACAATGATACTCAAATATTAGAATTACAGTGGAACCTCGGTTAGCGAACGCCTCGGATAGCGAATATTTCGGTTAACGAACAAAAATTTCGTTAAAAGTTTGTCTCGGATAGCGAACAAAATTTCGGATAACGAACAGCCACGTGAACAACACGTGACCGACCAGCGTGTCATCATTCGCGCTCGAGACACAGTTACGATCAGTCGTTCCTTATCTATGCGCATTCTTCTTATTTAGTGATTGCAGTGCTTTATTTTAATAAGATAATCCTCAATCATGCTCCAAAGAAGATTAAGAGCAATTAATAGTAGTGAGGTAATGACAAGGAAGCGCCAACAAACGATTTGAAAAAGAAATGATTTCAAAGTATGAAGGTGGCATGCGTCTGTCGGATATGTGATGTCGTATTACCGAAGAGTTTTACAAAAAAGGCAGAAGATGGACAAGTTTTGTCCTTTAACAAAAGCACAGAAAAGGGAAGTCACCCCCGATTTTATAATGTCACGTGTGGCTCATGGAGGGGAATCCAGTAGCTTCCAACCAAATGTTGAAAAATGTTAACTTTTATATTGCATTATAACTGTTCTCATTAAAACAAATACCTATATAGCCTGTAACTTTCAAATATTAGTGAGTCAACAGGGGCTGGGAACCAATTAAATATTTCCCTATGGGAAAAATTGTTTCGGATAACGAACATTTCGGATAACGAACAACTTTCCAGAACGGATTAAGTTCGTTAACCGAGGTTCCACTGTATACACACAAAGCATCATGCAATCAGCTCATTAGATGTTATCCTTTATGATTTGTTATTTATAGTTTTCACTTCTCCAAAGCTGCATGCACCAACACTATAAACCAGACAGCTGTCAATTAGAGTAAAATAAAAAAGCTTCAAAATTGTTCATAAAACACTGTTACCGTTTGTCCCCAGCCCACCTTGCATGCAGTATGGCTAGTTAATGATATGATTTCCCCTTATCTGTGTGTCTGATGGAGCATTCTTTCCATTTCCTAATGTTTAATCAGGGCAGGGTGCTAACATACAAATTTCTGCAGGAATCCCCTCCCCATTTTAACTACAGATGCTGACTGCATAACACCATGGCAAAGGTTGAGTGCCAGAGCAACCAGAAAAATGGGATAACCAAAAGAGACCTCTCAGAAACATACCTCACCATAAAAGAAGCCATTAATTACGACATTCCATAAAGTCCTTACAGACTGATAACTACATGACACATGAACCCTAATTAGTGACCTGTGATCCTCAAAACTATGCAATCTCTATAAAGTAGAAATCTCTAATTTCATGTTCCCTCCTTCTCATACTTGGCAAAGAAACCAGTATGCCCTTGATGTTAAGAAAATGTTGATCCTCCTTTTTTAACACTTCTGAAAATATGCAGCCCACCTTACACATTTATGAGGATGAAACTAAATGAGAGGACTGGAATGATAATGATATTTCCAAATTTGTAGCCCAGGAACCTTCTCTTTGCAATGTTGAATCATTTAAACAGGTTGAACCAATGCTGCTTATCTATTTTATGTCAAATACTGTAAAACTGTAGTAACATCCAAAACACCATAATAAGAATGAAGAAGGAAAGAAAGAGCTTGTTTATATGATGCTTTCAACTCATATAAGGTTATAAACTAAATAAATTAATGCATCAGACCTGACCATGCGTAACAACAAGAACATACTGTAACAGTTGTGTAAGATAATGGCATGAGGTAAAAGCTCAGACACTTCCCCTTATTTATAGTCAACATGCTGACGATTAATCACTCAAGCATGACGTCGGCACCTAAAGCACATAAATCTGTGTAAAAATTATACAATTCACCATATGTCCGATAGGCAGGCCTACCAAAACTTACAGGTCACAATGCCCTCATTGTGTTTGGCTCCTGAAGGCCATATTTGAACTTTGACATAAGCCTTTCTGCTCATTGGACTATAAAAAGCTCTGACGTCTGCCCAGAAAAGTGAAATAAGGCTTGCTGAACTTTTATGTCCCACCCAGAACATAAACAATGTTGGTTATTTAAATTTTGCTTAAAAGAAGTTAAACAGTTGTTCTCTCCTGTTATTACTTCCCTAAAGAGAGAGAAAGTATGTGAGACAGAACATAAACACGATAATGTTCATGTCGCGGAAGTAGAGGACAATACCCGTGACAGATCACACAAGAATGCACGTTACATGATAAGGAAGTGACAAACTTGGGGGAAGAGAATCGCGACAGACAAAACGGAATGCCTAAAGGGAAGACAACCCACAGCAGTAAAACTGTTATATTGCCTTTGTTTCAAAATACATCACTTGACAAAAATAAATAAAAAATAATGTGGTGTTAGATGGAGGTGGGAAGAGACATACCTTTGTCGACTTTCGCTACCCGAGTTCGTTTGCGTCGCCGCAGCCTAGCCATAAACCCGTACAGAACTCGTCGCGGTCCCGTTCGCGGGGATGAACGGACGGATTGTGTCGACGACGACAGTGAAGTCGACAACATCGTAGCGGTGGTGCCGTCTGCATCAGCAGTGGTGGAGATCGCCGAATCATCCCTCCCTGTATCGTCTTCATTGCACGCTGACGGCGACAGGCGATGGAGCGGGGAGGGAGGTTGTTCCACCGGCCCCTCCAGCGCGACTGCGGCCAGCGCTGGTTTCTAGCACGCTGAAGGCAGGCCCACACTGTCAGGTGTATCCACCACACACACACAAAAATGATGCGACCCCCACACGCAACTAAAGTCTGTGGTCGGCCGTGTCGGATGACCCAAAATGGTCCGAGCGTGAGGGCTTCTCGCCAACACCAACAGCTGGCCAAGTACAAGCACAGACCCTTGGCGACTATGAAACAAGTTTCGTCTCTCCACAACTCTCGCAGCTTAGCCAGTTGGCATCGGAAGCGATGCAGATTCCTGGCCCCAAAAGTGAGACCTCGGCCAAAACATGCCACCGCACAACAAGTTTTGGGGATGTTTCTCTGCCCGCAGCATGTAAGCTACTGTGTGCCTCTCGTGTAGCCCTCGCTCCGTGTACAGCGCGTGTGCTGTAGGTACGCACAGCCCAGGGACACCTCGCTGCCTCCCAAACTCAAGCAACAGCCCCGCTCTCTCGCCGGGTTGGCCAGTGCTGGTCACGTGGCTCAGGGGTCGCGGTCGGGCGAACTGAAACTAGGACCCAGGCCTCAGTACAGCCGTCAGTGTAGATATGCTGTGGTGGCTACATGCACGGTGCTGCAGACTCTAGCCAACGCGTGGTTCCTGCGGAGGAGATAAAGGATGCCATTAACCTCCCACTCGCATGCTGGCTGGCCTGGCAGCAGAAGGGAGCAGTGATAACGGCAGTCTACCTCGGGAGCCCCAGCGCTTTCACTATCTGCTGCTGCGCTACACTTGCCAAGAAAACTTCGCTTCCAGTTGTAGCAGAAGGAACCTATCTTTTATAAAACACATTTCTTATGGGCAGAACGAAATGTGCGACACCGAACATAAGACCATCTGAAACATTTCTTTTAGTTGACGGGTACAACATCTGTGTCTTCTATTACATCCATCTACTCGTGCGACGGAAAGACACGCAGCACAAAGGATGCCTCGTTCCGGCAGCCTGACAAGTCTGAAAGTCGGACCCTGAATATCGCTTGCTCCACAAAGATCGTCTTTTTTTCATAAATCTTTCGAAGCAGCTGCTGGTGAAAATTATTGTTCAGGGGGTTGTGCCCTGCGGGGGTGTCACTCCAGCCACAAGTAGCTAGGGCCAGCTACCACACCTTTCTTGCCCACGAAGCGTGACGGCCTCGGGGGATTCCATAGTACCGGTGAGTGTACTCTGTGTGGTTAAAACTACTTAACGATAAAAAAAAAAAAAACATTGTACATATTGCTACTTATTCGTTTCTACGCGCGTAGTAAAATCTGTGGGACAGAGGTGATGTCCGACTTTTATTTTTAAATAGGGGTAAGGATAGTGACACCTGATCTCACAATGCCTGGTGTCATTCTTGTACAGCACAGGTGTGTCACATTTTTAACATACCTTTGTGGTCCACAAAACCCTTAGGTACTAAGAGAATATAGTGTTAATAGTAACCCAAACTGAAATGCAAGACTTATGGGACAAAATATAAGGTCATGATTGATTCATGTGGGCATGGACATCTACGCAGGACACGTGTGTGTCGAAACGCTAGAAAAAGTTTTGAAATAAACAAGTCATTCAAAATAGAAAAAGGCAGTCTGCCACTGCTTGTAACTTAATTAAGGAAAAAAGTACCTTTTGCATCTAACTGCTACCAACTGTTACAAAGTATTTTTTTAAATTTTGACTTCAGAGATTTCTAGCATCATAATTTCATCGTGACTTAACAGCATGAAAACTAAATGGTGATTTCACTGATCAAATAACACAAGAGGTGTCATGGATGGTTTACCAGTCACATGATAATATGCCTGTACCATTCAGTGCAAATTACATTTCATACTGAGAGCAAAAAGAGACTCCCTACAAAACTGCTATTCCTCAACACTAGGGTGCCTCTATCAAGCAGCCAGCCTTGAAAAGTGTATGTTGTGAACATTGAGAATACAGGGTTATAACTGCACTATGTTACTGATTAAGACAGAAGGCTTGCTTTATTTTTTTTTAAAAGTTGTAAAGCAGATTGGACCTGCAGCAGGTCTTGCCAAAGTTGAAAAATTATGCAAGTTTTTAGAAGCAAGCACATTCAGGTTGAGTTTTTGAAAAAGGGAGTTCAAGCCCATTGCCAAGGCAACCTGAGATCTGTTGCTGTATGAGGAAGAGAGAGAAAACTAGGATGTAGCAGCCTTTTCTTTATTTAAATATTTTTGGCTTGATCTATTTATGCTTAAGGAAATGTAGACAGTTAAAGATTTTGACCAAAGAGAAAGAAAAAAACCACCCACTTATACAGAAATCCTACCCCCCACCCTACCTGACCACAATCTACTTTCATAATGCTTAAAACATACAAATTGTTTGGTCAGGTATTTTAATCTCGTATTAGAAAGGTTCTTTCAGTTTTCATGGCTAGATATGAATTCCCCTTTCAACTGATATAAGATCACAAATGCCAGAAAGAAGTGGGGGAAGGGGGTTGGGATCGTGAAATGCTATTTGCAGGTAGTATTATGCCATGAAACACCAACATCTGCTTTGGTATAACACTCAAGCGAATGGCTGGAATGCAGCTCACCCTGAAAGCATTCCACAGTGTACTGACTCAACAAGACAAGCAAATATGTCTGTGCACTAAATATTCAGGCTAAGCATACCCACGCCATCAACTTTCTAGCCAATACATCTTTTTTCTTGTCCCATTTTCTCACTGACTGAAGTGTAGATTGCATCTCTAAATGAGAAGAATGGAGATTGTTGAAAAGAAGAAGAGAGAGATAAGTATTAATGATAGGATAGGATCATACTGGACTGCTAATTGTCACACAAATTACAATCACATACTGCATGACAGAACTAATGTTATAATAATATTAAAGTCTGTACTGATAAAATAGTAAGCTAGAAATATATAGTAATTAGAATAAAGTTCGTGCATCTTAGTAAGTTTTAACACTGTATGTGAGGACTTGGACTAGAAAAAAAAAATCAAGACTTTCAAAGCAGGCACTTGAAGCTAAGTGAGGTGAAGTGAGACAAGTTATATGGTACTTGCATATCTAATGCCACTTGTCTGTATTTATAAAATATATACAGCAGCAACAACAGTCAATAGTTATGCTGGTTTTAGTTATTGGGGGTTTGCAGTTAATGCATAATGAATATGTCAACTTTGGACTAACTGAATTTAAAGAAAGATAGCCCTATAGTTGGGGAATGAAGTGTTAGAGCTCTTTTTTTCTAAACTTTGGGGCCAGCTTTTCTAAATGCAGTCCCATCTCCTCTCCCTCCCTGCCTTATCCTCCCCAACCCTCTACTAATCAAGGTACCCATTCTTCAGCTTGGTGAAGTATACTGCATCACATGGGTATCAAACTGGCTAGTTTGTATGCCTTCAGGCATAGAGTCCATTCCTCTCACTACTAGGCTATCTGCTACCCCTGGAAAAAGGGAGGGGGGCATTGATGTTTTAAACTGAGCCAGCAGCTAAGGCTATATCACCGCAAGGCAACCAGGCCTGTAAACAGATGCCACATGCAGAGAAAGATCATCATGCTAGAGAGAGCTGAACTAAGGACAGCCAACTTTTATTGCATTAGCAACAGGTTAGAAACTGAATGAATAAATTACGAACAGGCTGACAGTACGACTGCATAGGGCCATTTTGCTTTAACCTGACTTTATAATTATTCAACATTATTCTATTTTAATATCAAGAAGATGCCAGACCCTGGGTTATAATAATTTAGCATACATTACAAATTATTTTTCCAGTTGCCAAGCTCGACAGCAGTTCACATCTAAGAACCCTGTGCAGGGGAGATAACACTTTTTTTTTGGAGCAAACTGCAGAGTGAAGAGACATTTACGTACACTGTAGCATCAGCTACATTGCTTACAGAAGTCACTGTTATATAGATTAATACTCAACTAATATTCAAGAAAAACATTCCAATTCTACCTGGTTGATATACATGTTTTGTACACTGACTGGAAATCACTCTAGTTTTTTTGTCACTGGAATAGGTGTAATTGTATGTTTGTCACTGCATCTAGGGCAGGGTTTTGAATGTAGAACAACCCTTTTTTTTCACACCACCTTCTACTTTCCCTGATAAATCAGTTACATAGTTACTGCTCAGCGGACAAGAAAGTTTTTTTAGACACAGGCCTTCAACTATCAACTAGCTGTTATGCAGAGATACAAAATAAGTACAGTAACCACTAAGCTATTGGACTGCACTAACAGTGCAATATACATGTACAGTCAGCTCTTGATTTACCTAAGTGGTTTTGTTTTGTAGGTCTCTGTGTAAAGCAATTATTATTTTATATGAATGTGCTTGTACTATGTAATTTGCTTAAACTATGTTACACAAAAATGCAAAAATTAATGCCTTTATGTATAAAAAATACTAAAATGTAAACACAATACTGTTTAAAATGGTGAAGGGAAAGTGCCTGATATGCATGAGAAATTAAATTTTTTTTTTTTGGTTTTCTTTTAAAATTCTTGACATAAAATCAAACTTATACAAAGCAACTTTATGCAAAGTGATAACTGTACTACTGTAACATTGTTATATAGATAAATTTGAGTTTATCTTTATGGTTAATGGAAGACATTTGTAAATACCTATGATACCATTCTTGTTACTAACAGTAAGAAGAAGAAACATTCCAGTGCTGAATGAGTTAAAATACTTTCTACATATGAAATGGTGAAACAATAGATTAACATGTAATCTTCTTTTTTAAACAAGATCTAAGCCTTTGAAATCAGAACTCATTTCATAGCATCACATACAACAAAACAGGTTTTACATTAATTGAAAATGTAAAATTGTTACCCTTGCTGGGTTGTGTCACCTGCAGTCTCCCTTTTTTTGAAAACATTTTATTCTATCCCATCACAATCAACAGCACCACTGTCATCAAGCCATCACCACTGACTGAACAAACCTGCATCTGGATAAGCCTGCTGAGGGACCTTGTCATGTGCTACATCGTTCAGTTATCAAGAAACGCTTGTCTGATAAGACTATATCTGACACATACTTTTTTTTCTATCCCATTTATCATCGTCCATCAGCCTTTTTTCTTGATTTCACACAGGTCAACCTGACAACTCTTGTGCATAGTTTATCCTGATAAAGATACTTGATCCCTCACCTCTTTAAGAAAAATCCAACTAAGTAGGTTGATCAGAGAATACCACCCCTGAAAATTCATCTTACACTGTAATCAGAAATTTTTTTGCTAATCATTTAACATCAGTCAGCATTATAAACTGTAAATAAAATCAAATACACTTAAGAACTTTAAATTATAAGTATGTAATCTCATAAATGTTAACTTTATATCAAGCAACATTAAACAGTCAAACTGGTTCTTATTATTTGCTGTTCTGAGATTCAGGATTGACAAGGAAGAGTCCAAAAATCAAGTGTCGCCTGTTCTATTTTTGTTTATCAAGCATTAGTTTTAAGTATACAACAGCACACTAGAGAGACATTAAAAAACCATTAACATTTAAGGTGCATATTTAAAAATATATATACAGTTTGATTTTGGCTGGGTTAGTTTTCCGTTTTGAGCAATTTATGTACAGGACCAAGGTAAGGGGCAGGCAGACGAGGCATCTGCCTAGTGCTCCCATGCTTTTGTTTTAAAACTGTGGCATCATGGGCCCCAGGTACGCCCTATGCCTCAGCCCTGCAGGGGCTAAAAACGGGCCAGCCTATTTAAATATGTTTGTGTACGGAAAGTAAATAGCTAAATGGTTAGAGCTATGGCTGTTGACATGCACAGTAACAGATTCAATACTCATAGAGCATTGTGAACTTTCCCTAGTTCTTCCAGCTGTGGAATGAGTACCCAAATCTTAGAAGGTTGGTGAAGGTAAGGCAGCAGAGGAGAGAAGATGGGCTCTGCTTCTGCAAAAAAGCTGGCCCTGAGAAAAGTGGCTTCTGCCAATGACCAAAAGGTTTACCTTGTTTTTGGTGGGTATGTCACATGCATATTCTAAGGTTTCATGTAACTTTTTGTTTCGAAAAAGGTATTGAAGAAAATAAGTAGAGAGAGCCACAGTATTTTGGAGACAGGAGCAGCAAGTGCTCTAGTGATCTACTTCCGCTGCTCTTCCTTTCTCTGATAAGTAACAATTTCTTCTAACTGGGTAGGGGAAAGTCTAGCCCCCTAAACTCTAGCCATGGGGTTTTCCAATTGACTAAAATAACCCTATAAAATATTAAATTTTTGTTTACATTTTAATAATTACAAGGATTAAAATATGAATACAGCATTCATCTAATTGTAACTTAAACATCAATTCAAGTGGTTATGCACTACATAATGCATTTGTTAAGGTGTGTATCTTATTAGGAGACTACCTAGATAGTGGTAGAAAGCAACAAGTGTACTTTAAAATTTATGCATCTATAGTAAATGCAGATTCTGTTCATTTACAAAGGATATATCTAAAACAGACTCAAGATGAGGCAATAAGGTGAATGATATTGCTTTAAGTGATAGTCTTTACATGTAAATGGTCATTCACTAAAATATAGATACAATTAACAACTTAAATGCCTTTAGAAGCAGACGGATGTAAATAATGTGAGGTCTGCGAGTGAGTGGAATGTAGTTTTTTAAAGTGTTGTATTAGTTTCATTAACTAGCACAGTTGACCTACCTCTCCTTCATACGAACACAGACGAGAAAAAAGAGGGACAGCTTGTGAAGTTGTTTAAATGGTCTGAACAATTGCATCTCATTGGATTGTCATCTAAATTTTCTTTAATTAAAGACTAACATTTTCTTGTCCCTGCAATCTTTTTGTTTGTGTGTCTCTTTGTAATTGCAATTTCTTATTTGTCTGCTCTTATATGCACATCAGAAGGTTAAAATAGGGAGTTCACAAAAATTGCGGAAGCCTGCAAACTCGATCGATAGAAGTGAATAGTCTCCGATGTTATTTTGAACACTGGGCGTGTACTTTTATATCACTTATAAGTCATACAGAGCACTTTTGTCAGCTCGAGGATGCTTACCTCTTTCATCATATAACACGTTTAACGAATTCACTGCCGGTTTCGGATCGCTGCTACTTCTGTGGCGGTCATGGGTACGATTTACGGCGACCCCATCTGTTTTGGTAGCCATTCTTCGTTCAGAATTCCGGTCACTTCCGGAAACCATTTTCCCGGAAAAGATCAAAATTCTGTATATAAATTATGTACTGCCAAAAATGTAAGTCAATTTTAACGTGACTTTATTTTGAAGTCATATAAATTTGTTTGTGGTTTTGTTGTAATTCTTGCACAATCCCCCGTGCACGATGATGTCAGCGGCATATGACTCGTGACGTCAGAGCACGAGAGTTCCTTGTTATAAATACATTGACGAAGCGTTTTGCTTAAGCACTAGTTGCGATCTACATCCTGAAAGCATTCAGAAGTAAGTACTCTAAAGTGGTTTTATTTTCTCCTTTATGCTGTTTTGTCAGGTACACCATTTTTACTTCAGAATTATTATAAGGAAGGTTGTAATTTGATACATAATTCGATTATGTGTTTGGGGCATCGACTATCCTCATTGGCGTGTCTGTTGTCAATCGTGTCCTAGTCCGTGAGCTGGCTGAGCTCGGTTCTTTGATGTGATGTATCTCAGGTGTAGTTCACATAACACGTCTGATGTTTTTTGTAGAAAATCTTGATTGACTTAAAAAAGAAACAATTCTTCTTCTTCGTAAACAGCGACACTTGCTTTTGGTCACGACCACGACTACGGATGTACTAAAAATAGGATTAAGGGTCACATGTTTCTGAGTAAGGTTTCACGAGTTTTCCTTTCTGATTCTCAAACTTGATAAGATGTATTAAAACAGTGAATACGCGTGTTTTTCCCCTGTGCAGACAAGAAGTATCATAAACTTTCATTTGCAGGTTTTTTGAAGGAAGATCAAAAAAAATCTTTCAAGATGTCTTTGTATCCGTCTCTGGAGGATATGAAAGTTGACCAGCTGCAGAAAGTAAGCGAAAAGGATATCAGTTACTATTTTCTTATTTAATTGGAAACAATGCTACCTTACATGTGATATGCTGGACCTTATAAAACGCTAGTTTTATGTATTACCTGATAGTCTCTTACCCCCTCCCTTTGTCAGCGGTAAGCATTCTTTCTCCTTAACAGTGGATAAAGGCCACATCTGTTGCTACTTTTGTCTCGCAGTGTTTTAAGCTATGGGATACCATTAAATCAACTGATTGCTGTGCTTTCACAGACATTTTCAGCATAAATGACCCCGTATTGTTATTTATTGGCAACAAACACCTTTTACTCTAGCACTTTTGCTTTAATTGTTTATCATTAATTAAACCATTTCAGGCACAGATGCAGTATGAACAGGGTGTAACACAAGTTGCAGCTGTTGGTTATCCAAATACAGGAAATGTTGTGCCTCAGGCTTCATCAGCATTCTCGCCCTCGCTATATCCCAGTCTTGGTGACTACATGGGCCTTCAGCTTACACCAGAGTTTGTACAACAGAATATGCCACTTGTTGCAGCCAGTTACCCACAGGTTTGTACAATGCTGTCTGGTCATGTAGTTGTGAATGGGTGGAATAGGAAAAGAGAGACACCACTGAAAAAATCTAGGTTTTACTATGTTTTGGAAATTGGACAACAGTAATATAATTCAGCGTTTGGTTATTCAAAATTCTGGTACACAACCTATCAAGCTGTCCGTGACAGATGACATAGAACTGGATTGTAAAAACCTGTGAATTTTAATCTGTTACTTATACAACAGGAACTGCAAGTTGGTGTCCGACAGACCTCCACAAGTCAAGCATTGGTTGCTCCTGTGACTGGACAGAACAACAAGGCCCTCTTGCGTTCAGAAATCAAACCTGGTATTCGTGAGGTCGTCTTGTGCAAGGATGGAGAAGGCAAACTGGGTGTTCGAGTGCGGCATGTTAATAATGTAAGAATGGGTGCTGTTTTTTTTGGATTAGTATAACTTTAGGTCTCCCCAAAATCATGGTAACAGCTTTTTTATTAGTATTTATTGTCATGAGAAAGAAGGCTTATACTGTAAAAGATGCCTTGGGGAAAACATTTTGCAGCTCCTTTTTTTTTTTTTCTCTGTTCTGATAATAGGGTCTGTTCGTTGCACTGGTTCAAAAGAACTCGCCAGCTGCGTTGGCAGGATTGCGATTTGGTGATCAGATTCTACAGATAAATGGACAAACAGTAGCCGGCTGGGACAACGACAAAGCCCACAACTTTATCAAAAAGTTGGATCCGGAACGCATTACCATGGCTGTGCGAGACAGGTGAAATTTTAGTTCAGAGGTTGAAGTTTTCTTAAAGCTTAGCCATTAAGTTTTATATCCACATACAAATACAAACAAGTGCATTCTGCACAAGGGAAACCCCAGAAATCTTGTCCTTAGCACTCATTTAGTACCTTTAGTTGTAGGCTAAATCTTGCATGGTAAAATGTAGATCGAGCAGAAGGAAAGTAAGGTAATTTATTTTTCTTTGTGGTGTTTTGTCCAGGAAATTCATTAGCGATTTGGAGAGGATAATCACCTTTAGATTGTAATCCTATTTAAATGGATGTATTTTACAATGTTATAGTATTGCAGGATATTTAATGGAGCTTGCATTTGTTAGATACTGTCCCAGGATTCATATTTGTGTGATGCTTAATTTTAAACAATTTTGCTTTTTTCAGGCCATTTGAGAGGACCATCACCATGCAGAAAGATAGCAATGGCTACATTGGCTTTGTCTTCAAAGAAGGCAAGATCAAGTCCATTGTAAAGGATTCCTCAGCAGCCCGCAATGGCATTCTGACAGACCATCAGCTCATTGAGGTTGGAGGCCAGAATGTTGTGGGACTCAAGGTGTGTATATACAGTTTTATATATGTCTGTAGCTGGTTCCTCCAGATTTCCTTTGTGTTTAATAATCTAATGAGCACTACACATTTAATGCAGCTAACAGACTGTTAAAAAAAGGGACTTTTCAGTCTGCCTTTTATAATAACTTGCCTTTCCATTTCTTTGTAATATTTTTCCTTTTTGAGAAAAGTATAAACCTAGTGTACAAAATCACCTGGAGTACATGATGTAAATGGTTTGAGTATGTCTGTCCACATATTTACATTCTTTCCCATACATTTATTGTTTTAGAAAATACTTTTTGTTGGGATTTTGGCATTTTAACAAAGGAACAATTCTTTTTGCTTTTAAAAAAACAACAGGATTCCGAAATAGGCGAGATCATTGATGCGGCCGGAAGGACAATTACAGTGACAATTATGCCTTCATTTCTGTTTGATCACATTATCAAATGGTAAGTTCATTTGCTTGGTGAGACTTCAGTTCCATGGACTGTTCAGCTCTTCTTAAGAAAAGTTTTAAGACAATTATAGATTTTGTTGCCACCTGGCCAAGGCCTACCATTATCTAAAGATGTTTACAGAGGTGTGCCATCAAAGTATTTAGATTTTTTTTACATAAATTAAAATTTACTGTTTCAGATTTTGATCTTAAACATTGCATGATATTGCAAAGTAGGGTTTGTGTAACTTTCAGTGTAAATAAAAGGACAGAAAAACATTCTTGCTGAAAACTGAAAAAAAACATATCAAGAGTGTTTGCCTTGTTTGTATATGTCATCATTCTGTCTTTGAAGTTTGGTAAATTCTGACTAAACATTTGAATAATTGAATGAGGATTAAAAGAGTTGTTTGGTGAAGGGAAGGGTGGGAAATGAAAGACATTAATGATTTAAGGATCTAACACTATATACGCATTTGATGAACGTTAAACTGTTCTGCCTTTATTACAGCATGGGAAACAGCCTGATCAAGAAGCTAATGGACAGCTCCATTCCTGACCTGTGAAGCATCTGTTTCTTCATTGAGTGATGCCATCAGCTTTACTATGATCACACCGAAAACTGTGTGAAAACATTCATTACCTGCAATTCACTTGGACTGTAGAAAATGCAGACAGTAGAGCTGTTTTGTTGTCATCTCACCGGTGTTTTTTTCGCTCTTCAAAAGTAGCTTTCAAGCTGCCTGAAAACAATTGCCTGCAGACTGCGGCCCTTTGGCCAGAAAGATGTCTGCAGTGGACGGCCACACACAGTGTAAATCAACTTTAAGTTCTAGCTTCTATTTCTTTAATCATTTGAAGACATTCCAGTTTGTGTGATGGCTATTAGGTGGGTTTTCAGTGTAGACAAAAAAAAAACTCCTACAGTCAGTAGTCATCATCTCATGCAGGCTAGATCACGTTTTGCAGAAGACTTAAGATGTTGATGGAAATCTTATTGTGTTGCTGCAGAATCCTGTGCTGTATTTGTGATTTGAGGTAATAGCAGGAACCTTCTGCTTCTGTAAATGGTCACTGTGTATATATATATGGCAGCACCTTCCTGATCCCCAGTTAAAGTTCCCCCCTCCCCCTTTTTGTGGGTAAGTGGTCTGTCCTATGTGATATCTAATTATGACCAAATTCATAAGGCATAATTGCATTTTTTAAATAAAGCCATACAGAAGTTTTATGGAAAAATTTCATCACAAAGATTAAGAAGCAACATATTCAGTATTCAAATGTGTTCACTGGCTTATAAAATTTACCCAAAGCGGCTTTGGATTTTTTTTTTCATTAGCCAAGATGTTAAAATCGAAATATACAGTTTTGATGTATATCTACTGAACTTCAATTAAAAAAATCCTTGATTTGTACTAATTGTTAACAGCAGAAAGAAAAAATGTTATCAGTAGGATAAATTTCATATAGTTTTTTTTTTAATTTCCATTTTTACTCTGAAGATAATTTGCTAAGCATTTAAAATGTTCACATAAAAATTCTATTTGGCATGTATTTAATTAAATATAAATGTATTTTTCCTGTCCATATCAGAAAACAAAATCTTGGTCAGAAAAAAGATGCTTCATGTGATTTGTGGATGTGCTAACCAGAATGAGTTGCTAAACGAGAATGTTTTGGAGAATTCTTTTTAAAAAATTTCATGTCGGTGGCATTTGGAATGTCTTAGCAATAAAACTGCTACAGGATTAATTGCTAGCTTTCCAGAAAACAGTCAAGTATTTAAGCACACAATATATTATATTGTTTCATTTATTTTTAAGTTGTCAGTTGTCTTAATTCATAATCCACATGACGATATGTTACAAGAATGAAATAGAAATATTGTTGTTTTTGCAAATGTGCAGGTGTCTTTGTTTTATGTACAGTTTTGCTTGACATTCTGGGAACATTTCTTTTTGGTTTTGTTTCCTTTTAATGTTTTCATAGTTTTAATGTTTTCATAGTTAACATGAAAACTACAACCTTCAAGAGAATAAAATCAAATTCTTTACATTATTGGTTAGTTTGCATGCATGTTTTCATTACAAGCTGCTGTGGGTGGTTTTTATACACGGTGACTTTGTTAGTAATCAGATTGATTCTTTTTTTTTTTCTGACAATTGTGAGATAAAGCTTGTTAGACTTGCAAAAGGTTAAAAGCAACAATCATGTGGCTAATGAAGAAATGTTAAGAAGAGTCAGTTATGCTTTGAATTCACCAGTGTCAAACTTATGAAAATGTTCTTTAAAGCGCATTCATTCCCCCCTCCTCCCACCACACACTTAAAAATAAATGTGATGTTACTTTTATTCATATTTTTCTATTTTAGTTTGTTTCCCTTTAAAAAATCTAGATGGCATCTTTAGACACATTAAAAGAAAGAACTATACAACACTGCATGGTCTTTGTATATGAGGAAGGTGAAGGTCTTTCAGAAGTCTGTGCAGTTGGATCCTCTGAGGGATGCCGCAAAGCTCTAACCCTGAACTGAGTGCAAAGGTCTACCCACATCTGGTGCTTGAGGTAGGGTGGTCCTGCAAGACATGTTTTGAAATCAATTCGGAGCTGCCACTATCACACAAGGCAGAACATGCAATCTGCCTTCTCAAGATATTCAGATCACAGAACATGGTAGATGAAGGTCTGTTGGTCACAGTCAAGCTGGTGGATGGGGTCTTGGTGAGCATAACATGGCATCTGCATCTTTTCTAGGTTGTTGGGTTTGCTGGCTGCCTTCTTTGCCAGGTGATCTGCAAGCTTGTTGCCAGGAAGGCCAACGTATGCTGGAACCAGCTTTGATGGTGGTTGGAGCTGTTGCTAACAATGTGGAAGGGATGACTAGCTTGGGATCCTTCAAAGAGCCTTGCTGTTTGGGAAGATGGAGATGCATCCTAGAGTTCTGTGGGTGGAAAATAAATCTGCTGCTTTTTAAATCCTAAGGACTTGCATGCTTTGAAATCGGAACAATGTCCTGAACAGAAGTGGACATTTTCTCCATTTGTAAAGATGCCACTACTGTCTTTATAGGTGTCTGTCTTGCTCCATCTGTGTAAAATCTGTACTCCAGAAAACTTGTTTAATGGAAAGGAAATTCTGCCCATGTACTTGATAGATTTGGAAGCTCAAGATGTATGTACCAGTGTTCCACAACAGAACTCCAGGTCTTTTTTTTTTTAAGTTTCTTGCCTAGACTGGCCAAGGCATGAGTGCACACAAGCCTTCACAGCATCTTGATTGTAAATTCACTTTAGTGGTTGATGCACAGTAATAGGAGCTAAATTTAGTATTATTTGTAATTTTATAGAACTTAATAGGAAAAAATCCTAATTGTATTCATGTACCCCTTTACACACACTATTAATCTTCTTGGCATGTCATCATGGTCATAATTTTACGTCAAAATGATTAACTCCAAGTATTACTTATGATAATCTGATTTGATCCCAGATGCTGTGTTACAAGTGACACCCTTGCATGGCAAATTGAGAGAAGACAAAAAGAAAAATGCCATATACCACATACTCAACCTAGGATATTTACTGTGTACTGCAGACAGCTCAATGACTAGAAACTAAAGCTCCAATGACAACTATAACTGATAGCCACGATCAGGGCCACTGTGTCAAAGGTGCACAAAATCAGTTGTACTGCAGAATTTGATGATCATATCACATTTTGTCACCTATAAAATTATTTTTGATATTAAGATCAAGATAACAACAGAATAAAATCCCAAACCCCTGACCACTTTATAACAAAGGTAAAACTTATTCTACAATCCAAATACTTTAGCACTTCCATTTAAGGTTAGTTTTGGACATTATGCATTTGTATGAGTGTTTTTTTGCAAACATGTCGTCAAGCTATCCAAGTGTCAAATTATAATGTTCCATCTTCACCTTCATTGCCTTATATTAAAAGCTGCATTGATGAAACTGTCACATAAAATTACCAGGACCTATCTGAAATAAAGCGACATTTCCAAATCAAAATCTACTTCAGTCTTGACAGAAAGATTCACACAAGCCTTAAAAAAAAGGATGTATCATTGCAAATTTGTTAGGGTCTCAATTTATTCACAAAGTCACTGTATACAAATATTTTAAAGAAATAAAAATGTGTGCAAGCACTTAAAAAATGCTAATTTAAAAAATAAAAAGCACACTTTGTGGTATGACAAAAACTTACACAAATTCCACTCAATTTATGATATTCTTTTTGAAGAATACCCCAATTCATATTGCAAAGTTTCTTCAACAAAATAAAAGGCATTATGTAAAACTTTAAGGCTGATCCAGATCCAAAGCCATGCCAATCATCAAAACTAAACAATTTATAGCCATAAAAACTGATCATGTACACAATAATATGGGACGTGGGCATAAAGGTATTTATGAACAGAACAAAAAAATCCAAAACTACTGCTTCAAGTCCAAGGCACTGCCACTGCGATAAGTGAAAATTTCAGAAAAGCAGCGATCTCTAATATCAAGAGATTTTATTGCTAAATGATGGTCACACGTTAGTATAAAACAAGAACAGATGAAGTGATTATTTTTGCTTGGAACTATTGCACCAGATATGACGTTCATCAGTTATTGGTGTCTTAAACTTCATCTATAAAAAAGGAAAAATATTGGAGAATTCAGCATGACGACATATATAATTCTGACAGTTGCTTTCCTCCCAATATGCCAGCTCCATCTTGCTTTTTCTTTCTCCCACCCATGCCCATCATTTTCCCCTCTCCCTCTTTTCTATTTCTCTCTTCCTTTCCAAGAAAACTTGTTTTTTTATGCTTCACTCAAACATACATAGTTGAAAAAATTAATATGCAGTCTTCTTGAGTACTAAGATAAAGCAGATTCTATAAAATGATCCCAAAGCAAATCAGTACAAAGAATGGAAAAGGGTTGAATAATTTCAAAGGATCACAATTGACTGGTCCTAAATATATGACACATATTCCAACGCCAAAATGAGTCATACGGTAGATAAACCGAAAAAAATCCAATTTTGTTTGCACTGCCCATTTACAAGACCGGCATCAGCCACCACCATAAAAAATATACAGCTCATCCCAATCCTAAAACAGAATGGAGCATGTTAAGAAAACTTGTCTGTGCAAATACATCATAACTTTCAGATACAACCTACTTGGGAAGACATGTCTGAGCAAAAAACAGAGATCTGTTTCTCCCATTCGCATACAAACTGAGGAGACTGAAATTATACCAAAATACTAAAAATTAGTCTTCTCTAATGAATTATAGAACGATGTTAGAAACCTTTAAATCAGAATAGATTTCTGAAAGACATGACATAACTGTCTATATATTGTGTGTACATATTGTGTAGCTTGAGTTTTTTTAATCTTTTCTATACTATAACATACGTGCACAAACAATAATCTGTTCAAGACCTAACCAGAATCACTTAACATGTCTCATTAGTGTTAATATCCCTTGCACATATAATGATATTGTGCATGTCACAGCATGTTTGGCTCATGAAAGTGTCAACTGTATTATGGCTGTCTGATTTTAAAAAGGAAGGAAAAAGAAATAAATGAAAGGACTTCTTGAAACCTCAGTCAATGAAACAAATTACAATTTTCTTCCAGGTGATCTCAAAAATATTTGAACGAGAGACAAGTCTCAATCAACCCACCCCACTTCCACCATAATGATCATTATAATGCTCATAATTATCAGTCTGCCTTACATGCAGTTGCTGCTCATGGTCATCCATTCATTTAAAACAGATTATTTTCAACTATATTATTTCTGCTTTATTTCCCTTTCCACTTTGCACACTCAAAATGACTGCTGCTACTGCTGCAATTTGCATGTGCCATGTTTAAGCAAGGAATAAACTCAAACAGGAATAAGGAGAGACTATCTTCAATTAAGTTTCAGAAGACCAGCATCATGTCTGCATCAGCCTACACTCAAGCTCCCTTTTTTTTTTAAAGTGAATTTGAAAATGAGTATATTCACTGAAGAGAATGAATGCACCAGAGGGCAGTATAAATGCACACACACACACATTGCAATTGAAATGGATTTTTTTTCTTTGGCAGAACAGACGTGTTCTAAACCATATCTGGATTATCAATCATCAATTAAGCCATTTGTTGCTGGAAGAGAGGCATCGTTGGTTTGAAGAAATTTTTCAATAAATCGTGTGATGTAATCAAAGCCTGCTTCTGAAGCCAACTCCGACGCAGTTTGCCCTTCCTGCCAAACAAAATTTAAGAACTGTAGTCATCTTCAGTAAAATCGTTTGTTCAACCACTAAAATGTAGCTTTTTATGAATATGATAAAAAAAAACAAAAAAACCAACAAAAATCAATCTTATAAATGCTTTTGCTTTGTCTTGTGAAGCTGTTTATCATCAGCACATTTCTCTCCTTGTCAACGTTTGCAGGTATAAACAAATATGAATGTTCATATGATTTTTTTTAACAGTGTACAAGAAGGTGACATTACATAACATGCCAACATTTATCCCATAAACAGGTATAAATATTTGTCTCTACCCTTCAAACCTGCTAAACAGCAGCAAAATATAGCCCCTTTCATGTGTTCACCATAATGCCATTACCTTGTTGACTAGCTCTGGGTCCATGCCAGCTGCTAGCAAGAGAGAAACCACCTTAAGATGTCCAAAGAGAGCTGCGGCATGAAGTGGTGTCTCACCATTCTGAATCAAAAGTATGCTTCAACTAATTTCTCATAAACAAAGAAAATTATATCTTCTCAACAAAACTACACATGTGTATGCCTGTACACATGCACACACACACACACGAACATTTAATTAACATCTGATTTCATCAAACATATGAGGCAAAGTGCACTTACCTTGAGAACCCCAAGGTATGGTTTGTGTTTCAGCAGCACCTCCACAACATCGGCATGCCCCTTGTGACAAGCTTTAAATAATGATGTTGCTCCATCCTAATGTCAAAGAACATAATTACTAATCTTATGTATTTAGAGATTTTTGGATTACAAGTTTTAAAAAATATTTAAATATTTAATTTTTTTAAACTTTTATGAACTTTGATCCTGAATTTTCTAATTTTTTCATGAATTTTTTTAACTTTTTTGTTTTCTCTAGATCTTTACATATTATGGTAGTTCCTATAGCACAAGAAGGTGAGTTCTGTATGCAGTCTGAAAGCTCTAAACCTGACCTCTCGCACTGCATCAAGCTGTGCACCAGCTTCTAGAAGTTCTTTAGCTACATCTGCATGACCCATTTGGGAAGCAATCCAGAGGGCACTGGCTTCATCCTGAAACAGCAGAATCTGAATCTTAACAGACCAACACACTACAGTGGCAAACCACTTTTGAAAGATTGACTGCAATTACTTGAGGCCGAACTTCCACTGTCTGGTAGTAAAGAATGGATTTAATCTGGAGGGACACCTTTTGATCCAGAGGTGAACAATTTATTAGTGATGAATTACCAACAGGGTATCTGGCAACGTGTGCTCCACACCTTCCTCCCTTGGATCAAACCATTTTTTTCTATCATGATAAAAGTTTGGCCTTTAAAATGCAGAACTAAAATGGATTAGGTAAGCAGCTACAAAATAACTAACAAAGAAACAAGATACCTAACGTTAGCAAATAAGGAAAAATAAAAGGGGGAGGGGGAACCAGTCAATTCAGCCATCAGTTGATTTGGCCACAACCCTCAGTTGATTTGACCACTGCCTATAGTAGATTTGACCAAAACATCATCTATGCAATAATTCAGCCACAGATAAGTTAATTTTGATGTACTCTCCTTTCTTGTCTTTTGGTTGATCCATGTCAATCTTGTGTAGTGCGAGTGTGCGTGTGTGGCTCCAAGTCAATATAAATCAGAATTTTCTACATGTTCTAATAATTCACATTTTTAATGCTTTACACTTTTATCTCAAAAAAAGCATATGGACACTATTTTACCTCTAGGTCTGAGAAAAGTTCAGTATCAGCTCTCTTTGATCTACTGTGACTTAATTCTGCTGAGATGAAGGCAATACAGTACACAACAATCTGCTGCTTTGCGAGACAAATATAAAACTGATGGCATTACCTTTCGTCTCAGATTGACATCTGTTCCCTGGGAGATAAGGTATCTGAGGAGTTTACAATGACCATTTTGAGCTGTAATGAAGAGGGGTGTGGCTCCATCCACCATCTGTGAGTGAATGTCTGCCCCATGGCCTAGCAGTTCCTCTACAACATCCTGGTGGTTGCACTGGCATGCTACAAACAATGGTGTTCCACCATCCTTAAAGAACAGAAAGCATTATGAGAAACTGCTATTATTATCTACTGTGTCTGAAAGATTTTCTGAGCTGACAGCTTAGTAGCAGGTATTTCTATAAGGAAAAATATTGGTAAAAATCTACAATATTTTTGAATAAAAGTAACTTTTTTTTGCTTCAAATAAGTAAGGGAAATATGAAAGTGCACATTCTTCGGCTCTGAAAGTTTATCTGTAGTAAATGTTTTGTTTTTATAAGAAATATGGACTACTTTAACAATGGCAAGAATTACATGTCAGTAAAGTATATTAAAGAAGCCAGAATCTTGTTTGCATAGTTGGAGTATGAATGGTGCTGCTAAGTCTAGGCACAGAATCACATAGTGTGACTTTTTACAAATCAATAGTATGTCCTTTCATCTTAAGTGTCTGTCCTATCATTATTAAGTTTTAGTTTGACAGGAAGCAAATAGCCAAGAGGTTACTGCACTGGTCTCCAAGTTTGGAGGTATACCAATTTGATAGCCATGTGATGCAGTGAGCCTTCCCCAAATGACCTAGCTCTAGGGAATGGGTACATAACTCCACAAAATGTTGGAGGAGGTTAAAGCAATAAGAGGAGATGTGTACTGGCCTCGCAAAAATCTAGCCTTGAGAAAAGTATGGTCTTTAACACCTTACCATCTCTAATGACCTAAAGAAAAGGTCAAGAAACAATCTTTACAGAAGTTGTAGAGCATTTCCACTAAATGTTTCTAAAAACTCCAGTTTTTGATGAACCTGTATAAACAAATAACCCAAGAAGCTAAGCTACATAATTTCTACTTACAAAGCTGGGTAGGTCAACGATGGCATTGTGCTCCAATAGAAGCCTTACAATATCAATAAATCCTCCCTGTGCAGCGAAGAACAGTGCACACGTACCTGTCTGAAATACATACACACAAAGCTGCAGCATCACTAGTGAAGTTAGAAGGCAGCATCACCGTTACATCAAACAACTGCTAAGAAACATTTAATCTTCAACTGTTTAAAGCAACCTCTCATAATATTCAATGAAAATTCCTCATACAGATTATGTAAAAGCTTACCAGCCTCCTGGCATTGGGATCTGCTCCCTGGTTCAGAAGCTCAACCACACAGTCAAAGTGGTTGTTGGCAGCAGCAAGAATAAGCGGAGTTGTTCCCTCCTGGAATGCACATTGAAAGGCCCATAATCAGCTATTTCTCAACATCATTTGTGAATACATGTGGACTTTTTTGATATGCATCTTTTCCAACCCATTTCATTCCTTTTTTTGTTTTCCTCGAAATTATGTTTCATATCTCTTCTGTGAGCATTACTATTTCAGCCAGAGTAAGCTGACCTGGATGTTCTTGATAACAGGCAGTTGTGTGTAAATATTCTGGTTTATTCACATTTCAGATTAACTACTAAAACGAGGCATGTTTGTACAAAGCTTCTGGTTTAGTCACAATCTTTGTTTAGGCTTGCCAAGACTAATAGTGAAAAACTTCACAAAAGGCTAAGCGTTGGTCTTGGCAGGCAGACAGCAATCCATCTATACACATCCATGGTGAGAATGGGGAATCACTGTGCACATGTGAGTGACATTAAATCTCAAGAAGCTATCCTACTTAACCTGATTCCCTGTCTGACTATGTGCCTGGCATGTAATGTGCTATTTCTCATTAAGTACAATGGATAAGCACTGCACCAGAAATCCTTTCTATGTATTCTTGACAGCTAAGATAAAGCCCAAAGCATCATGACATATGTTCATTCTCTAACCACCATGGTCCATCATGTGCCAAGACTTTTTGGCAATCAGCCCAATAGTTCTGCTAAAATGTTCTATTTAAAAATAAAATCAGTGCTTTCACACAGGGATCTTATAACTTGCTTTCTACTGGGCCATGCTTGGATGATGATCCAAGGTCTGTACAAGGCCAAGAAGACTGACCTTCACCTGTATGTCTTGCAGCAAACAGTCCTATGGATATCATGGAAAATTTCTCTAATACCATAGCATACCAATTTCTCTTCCGCTCTCTCCCTTTCTTTATTTTAGCACTTAAAAAAAAAAATACAGACCTATCAAATCAGAAGTTGCTGAGACGATTTCCTTTCAGTCTACTGATGGAGTTAAAGCAAAAACTGAATGCATGTGAAGTTCAACTAAACCTTGGCACAGACGAATGATGTAACCAGACGCATACACTGCCTGCTGTCTACATGTGGTTGTGACATTTGATCTTTAAACTGCTTAACTTTCTGGGCGCCAAGCGCATGCACGTTGATGACAAGGCTCTAGCCTTGCTCGAGACCCATCAGCTTGCACTCTTGCATCGCGTGCTGCTGACATAGACAACTGGTTCCTACTTGCTGCCCTTTCTATATGCTGCTTGGTGTCTCTCTTTACATAGGGATAAGAAAAAAAAAATCTCTGGATGGGAACCAAGGACAACTCAATCTCGGCTTAGTTTCTGTGTTGATTGCCACGCTTCTCACAAGCACGTACGTGGGCACACACATGTACCAGGTATAGACGAATCTGCACGTGTGCCGCGTGCGCGTGAGGTGTAGTGTGCATGGGTTAGGGACAAGCGAAAACAGAAGATGCATTAACAGATGTCCAAAGTGAGCGCAAGCATAAGTAAAAGAGTGCAAGCGAAGAAAATCAGCACAAGCAGCCCCTGAAGGGCGTTACTTGCGTGAGTGTATGTAGCATATCTTATTGAACAGTCAACACCACAATGGCGATAAGAATAAATTAATGCGCTCGACAGAAAGAGTTCGTGTTGTACATCCGCATTATTATCACGCTGGAGATCTACAGATATTGCGATGGTGATTATAATATACACACAAACGCAGTTCCCAGGAAAGTGCTTATCAATGTAACTAATGATTAGCCACTGTGTAGAGAATGTTTTTATTATTTTGCATTTCTTCTCACACAATCTCGATAATCACTTCTTTCAGATCGAGTGTCCCAGAGTATGTGCTGAGGGTCCTTAAAATGTGTGCCTAAATTCGCACATGTCCTACAATCAAGGGACAGACGCAAGCAACACCCATGCACTCCCTGCAGCTCTCTCCCACTTCCTCCTCTCTGGACGTCCTTCTGACGCACGCAGACCCTTTGTGGCCTCAGGCGCAAGCTTCGTTTGTTTGAGCAAGCACACGATTTATGTAACAACATTAGGCTAGTATATTAAGGGAGTATCCCAAAGATCTCACAAGTCTTGTCGTGTTCCAGGTGCTGTGCCAGCTGGGAAGAGTGATTGGGGGTTAATAAATAACTTAGTTTTTTTTTAAAATTAGTGTCTTCCTAGTAAACTGTTATCCTTCACACGGACGCGCAATTTGGGTATTTGATTTTTTTCCTCGTGACAGCGAAAATCGCGCATTTTTTTTTTTTTAAGTTATCAACTTACACTTGAAAGTTGACTTGCTGGTCTCTCATTCGTTGCAATATATGTTGCATGACCCACCCAGAGAAGAAAGCATTTCTCTTTTTTTTTTTTTAAGTCAAAAGATACTGTTACTCCTTCAATTATAGCCCTGGCACTGGCAAGAGAATAGGAAACTTGCATTAATGATGCAGAGACCCATGAACAACCTAAAAACTACAGATGCTTGTTAATGTGTCTCAATGCAGAAGGTAACTAGCATATAACTTAATGCTTATGAAACATGGAGATTGCAAGTTTAAGGTATCACCATTAGTGTCAAAATATAAATAATAACAATATTTTGCAAAGATTAAAAAATACTTTAAACTTCCATCATCATGAATTATGCAATATATTTCAAATGAAACAGTTGTGAAATTCATTAATGCATATGTCTGCATGTATAAGTATGGTATAGGCTTGCTTGCATGCAAGGAAGCAATATTTAGAACAGACAAATCACAGATGTTATTACAAAAATTTTTAATTTAAAGGATTAATTGTAGATAAAAAGGGAAATTACTAAAAACAAAAAAGGAATATACTAGTCACTCTTGGCACTAATATATGCATGAATATGAAATTCACCATGGCAGAAATTAGACTTGGTCTCTAAGCCACAGCCGCTTTTTGTCCATCTTGGCAGTGTCAGTTTTCAAAGAAATCTAACTAGAAAGCTTGACCACACAAGGAAGGGACAGACCAGCAGTCTAAAAAATGTGATGGGTTCACAAAAGAAACACCACAACAGCCCCAATATTCATTCCAATGAGACAACACCCTATTAAGCTGCTCTCCCACTTGCACACTTTCCACACGCTTGTGTAAACCCAAACTGTGTGTATGAGTCTGAGGACAAAAACCACACATGGGCCTAACAAAACACTTTTTCATGATACTGGTTAGGAAAAGACCACAAAGGAAATGTCTGGATTGTAACCATACCTGTGAGATATTATGGTCTGGAGAAAGAAGAGCCTATAATGCAAATTTATGTCTCCTGTAATTTTAAGCATGTCACATATTCTTTTCAGGTATGGCAAGCTAGTATCCTAGAGTTTGTGAGAATATTAAGCCTGTGTGTGTCAAAGTGAGCTAGTAATGAAGGAGTGGATGTGGAGACAGTGGGGCATAGATTCTTATACATGTATCTTCATGCTTTGAAATGTATTTGACTCTTAATAAAGGCTTTAAGCTATTTTTAGGTACTTAGTCAAAATTATTGGTACTTTTTAATCACCTCCATAAAAATTTAGTTTTAATGTCTGTTACATCTATATTTATTTAAATTAAAAGTCAGTTTTGGTTTAAATTTGAAAAAAAACAACCTTGAAGGTATGGATATATATTGTGACATGACATAATTAGTTGTGTAATGAAGAAAATTTTTAAAAATATGTTTAAATAAAGGGTAAGTGGGCATGACCACATGTGCATGAGCAAGATCAGCAAAGATTCTTGTATCTTGAGCCTAGAATTAGCTGAACTGGTAAAGCTAACCTTGTCCTTGCAGTCAACATGGACTTCCCCAGTCGAAAGAATATTTCTGAGATGATCCAGGTTACCTTGAAGTGCAGCCAAATGCAGCTGCTGGTCAACTGGCATCTCCTTCTGTATAACAAAAACAATAGGCATATTTATTACACATTATGTAGAACATAAATATAAATGGTTTAAGCATATGTTTAACTTTTTTTTTTTTACTTTTATATATAGTTACCACACCAACACATTTGTTATCGTGGTTTTTATTCTGCTGCCACTACCACCACTAATTTTTGCTTTCTTCTACTATTTTCTTCATGCATTAGATGAGTTTCTATAGATTAATACATTTTAAAGAGTTGATCACACAAAAACCCCAAAGAATAATAAAGAAAAAAATAACAGTATGTTTAGATAAATTTATTTTGCTTTTTCAATAGCTCACGCAAGCTTTCTTTAATAACATTAATATTAAAATCATTTGGCATTGTTCATTAATCAACAATTGTACATGACAGCTCGTGTTGACTCTTCACGAAAGTCTAGCTGCAAATACCACAAATTTATTTTCATGTCAACTTAACGATTGATAGAATGAACTTTTAGATCGATGTCTGGTAATTCCAGTACAATCACTGCATGATTATGTCAATGCGAATGACTCAGAGTCGAATCTAGTCCCTTTTTGGAACATCTGGATTATAAAACAATTATCGTCATAAAGCCATTTTTTAATTTAAAAAAAGCATTTTGTACAAAGTCAATGAGCTTTATATTATTGTACATGATCAAGTTGTAGCAAGTGTATTTCGGAGGAACTCAAGCACGACTGGATCGACGAGCATGATCGTTTTTAAAGACTTGAGATCGATGAGAGCTGAATCCGAAACAATAAAACACAGAGAAAGAAGTCCTTTTTTTTGTCTTAGTGCGTAAGAAACAGAAAAAAGCTTACTAAAGTACTTTTTTTCTCTGAAATGGAGTTTTATGAAACTGAAACTACAAGTTTCTGACAAACACCACCCCCTACGATGTTCAGAGATGGAGCGAACTCGGAAATGGATGCTCCAAAATACGCGCCTGTTTAACAACAATATTAAGTCGCCTTGATAGCTTGAATGTCCATATTTGAAGAACGAGAAATAAACAGTTACTTACCTTTAGTGACATCATTCTTGATTCATAAAGGAGCGAGGTCCAGCGCAAACTAAAACCATTGTGCGAGTAATGCTCCCCACTTGGTGTCCGTCGGCCTTGTCTGAAAGCTTCCGACGTCTGCTGCGAAGTGCGCACGCATTCACGGAAGTCGCGTACAAGTTGAGAGATGCGTTGCCTAAAAAAGCATTCCCCCGAATGTTCACTGTTGGTCCTCCTGTAGCTGCGTTGCCTAACGAGGAAAGTGACCAGACGGTTCGGGACGCGTGCCGATCATCATGTCACCACTACAAACAGCTCACAGAATCAAAAAAGCTGGGGGATGGGGAGGGATTTCCTCTGACAAGGAAACGCCGAAAGGCAGTCAAATTAGGAGACAAATTTGAAATTATTAAAGAAACGGGGATAAGCAAAAGCCAAAACCAATTAAAGTCCCGGATGTGAATCAATGAAGGGCAATCACGTTTTTAATTGCAAGTGGGACATTGATAGACGTTTTAGATGAAAGTTGAGATTGGGCTTCCCGCCGGGACATTATATGAGCTGGCGGGACGTACTGACCAGCCTAAATCGGGACGTCTGGTCACCTTACTAGCGAGTGACCATTACGTTTTTATACCTAATTATACCTAACGTAATTTCTACCTTAAAATTTAGGGTTAGTCTGATATTATTCGTTTCCTATCATAAAACAAATAACTATAAGTAATAATTATAAATTATTAAACTTTAAGTTAATATTGAATGCTGCACAAAAAGCAGTCGAGGGAGAGTGAGTTGGCTGTAGCCGTGGTGCCACAAAGGCATTGAACTCTTCTCATCCTAAGCGCCATTTCTTGTAACTGCTTTAGGTTTAATAAAATTTCTAAGAAGATATGTTATTTCTATTCATCGGTATTTTATTATTGTACGTGTGACTTAATGTCAATCTTTACTATATAACGGTTATAACCCTACACATATTTCTGGGCAATTATTTTCTGTTTGGAGAGGGGTGATGGGACACATTTTTCTCTGCTCGCCACAGGCATCAAAACCCTTCAGTTTGACACTGGTTGATGACACTTTCTATCAAACTTATTTACCTGGAGATACAATCATAATCCCCGTTTAAGATGGCCAGAAACGTAAAATATAAAACTAATTGGGCTCTTTACGTAATATAGTTGTCCTCTAGCTAGTTGCATCAAAGATGATAAAAGCCGATAAATGTGAGCTTTGCTTTTAGTGAATGAAGCTTTCAAAGGACCGTGAAACTCGCATCATATAAAGGTCTAATATTATTTCCGTAAATACTCGATCTTCGGTACATTTCTGACTGCTCAGTATCATGATCATCCTTCATATAAACAGGGGGGGGAACTGAGCAACTAAGGCTGGTGTAAACAGATGTCACGTGCAGAGAAAAGAAATGAACTCAGGGCAGGATCCTTCATTATAAACAGAACTGAGAAAATGGCTTCTTTTTGAAAGCATTTCTTTTTGTCAGTACTCGGGGATGATAAAAATATCGAGACACAAAATTCCTGTTCTTTATGTTACAAACTTTAAAAATTACAGTTTTATACAGTTCTAATGCCTCTTTGCATGTTCAGCTGCACGACATCATGACAAGAGAATATATGGTACAACATTTACAGCACTGGGTCTACAAACAGTGATTTACCACATAGATTGCCAGGAGTAAACATCAATGAAACTTAATTTAACGCCTCCTTAAGGTATCGATAGTACACAAATTAGGTATCGATAGTACAATCCCACTGAACAAATGGAGAGCTGTACAGACTGAACAGAGTACGGCGTGAGGCTGTGTACCAGTTATGAACTGCCTTTAATGAACCGTATTTAAGAGGTTGGTTGGTTAGTTCAGTAAGAAAATGTTTGCACCTTACCACGATTTCGCACAAGATCGAGGGAATAGGAATCCGGAATACCCATAGAAAAACCCCGACTCCCAGCCCTGCGAACATATTTTCGTTCTTTTCCATCGGTTAAAATTAGGCCCAGCAGGTAAGACTAATTATGGTCTCGTGAATAATAATAATAATAATAATAATAATAATAATAATAATAATAATAATAATAATAATAATAATAATAATAATAATAATAATAATAATAATAATAATAATTTTTTTTTTATAGCGCATTTAACCACACGGAGGCGAGCTCAATGCGCTTTAGGAGATTTAAAGGGCAGGAAGTAGTGATGCTGCATCTCCTGTATGACAGAAAAGGATATTACAATCAGCAATCATACAAACACAAATATACAGAGAACAGATATAATAATACTAATATTAAAAAATGCACAATTTGTAAAGTGCATATTCACACTCCTAAGGAGCATGCATAAAAGTAGTTCTACCGTGGGCATTGTAAGCATAACCCAGTTGGTTTCTACGGACACGAACTTCTCTATCAATTGTTATCAGAGGATTCTTCATCGTTAACCTTTATCTCGTCGAGAGGAACTTTTTTTGTTCAAATTTCTTGACGAAATATCTTTTTTGAAAAGAATTTAACAATAAATTAGTCGCGAGTCTCACCTACGATTAAAAATAGTCCCATCATAAAAGTGATTCAAAGTTATTTATTTGCAGATTTTGGGAGTAGATAATATAGAATTTTATTAAAGTGGCTTCTAGGTAAGAAGAAAGAAAAAAAAACTGAGTGCAAATTTAACATGAGGGGTGCATGAGAAGAGGGCGCATTCAGCTCACACGGGGCTACGGCAGTGTGATGACACAAGTCACATGATGTTTTCTGTCCAATGTGCTTTTGATTAATCAAATAATTTTTTTTAAAGGGATTGGGGCAGATAATACAAAGTCGTCTGCTGTTCAGGAACGAGGTGGAGTCGACAGAAGGTGTGCTGGGTAATAAGCAAAATGAATTGCTTGCGTGGTATCCTCTGGAAGATTTATTATTATTTTGGATGAAAACACTGTAAGACGATTTATTCTTGCTGTTATTGAGCGTTCTGAAGTACTTTTCGAGTTTCTATGTGAGTGGTCGATAGTTATTTGAGAATAGTCCACGTAATGTGTATGGTACTAATGATGCTACAGAAAAAGACTAATGGAAAAAGGTAAGTGGTGATAACAAATTCTGGTAATTCTTGAATGTCATGCGTTGTATTTAGTGGACGGAGAAATGAGTTACTCGCATAGATTTTCCCTGCATTGATTGTGAAAGAAGATCAATGGCTGTTCCAGTAAGTAGAATTTGTTTCATTTATGTTGTTGGACAGAAAAATCGGGTACAATCCCGTTAAACAGAGGGGAGTGGAACTAAGCAGACTGAACAGTGGAGAGTGGGACGTGGAGTTGTTTGCTGTTGATAAAACTGTTTTTAATGAACCCGGTTATAGAGATACATGCATGGCCACAGGAATTTTAGCTACCGTGCAGCGAAACAATGGAACTATCTCCTTTTCCATGTCCACCACCTACCCACTATTGAATCCTTTATTAAACGTGCATTGAAAACGCACCTCTTCCTTAAACATTACTCCTGACACCATTTCCAACCATGCTAGTCCTTTCTCACATCCTTCTTTTTGCAATATCATGTTACTCCAAGCTATTGTTCTTGGTTCCTCTTTGCGTTTTCTGTATTTGATTTTATTCTTCGTTAATACTGTTGTTTATTCTTTTGTAGTTCATATGTTCTTTGTTTCCTGTCCCTCATATGCTGTCCATGTTTCGTTCTTGTTCTTAAGCGCTAAGGGCATTCTCCTCAAGAGTGTGAGTATGCGCTTTACAAATTTTGCATTTATTATATTAGTGACTCTTGTGCATCAGTTAAAAATGAGGTCTTGGCCTTGTAAAGTCGCATGAATAAATGTGAAGTTCCACCGGTGGTGCGGTACATACATTTGTTGAATGGAGCAACGAGCCTCCTTTCCCAATATGTTAGGCTGACAACCTTGTTCTTGCTACTAACATCTCTTCCTTCTGATCACTCTGCTGTCTTCTGCACGCTTGATTTCTCTCCGACTTCTCATATCACCGTCACATTCTTTTCTTCTTGTTCCGACAGTCGCCCCCCAGTGGAGCATAGGCCCGCAACTACACCCAGCCATCGGGCCCGGTTTTGGGTGTCCCTTTCCAGTTGGGATCATGTCATACCAGCTGCCGATGGCTTTCGCCAGCACACGTCATTTATAGGCCCTTCCGAAGAGGGATCTTCATGTCCAGGCTCTTGTGCTTGTGGTGTGTAAACCGTGTATTTGCAGTTTCTGTAGCATTTTTTTTTAAACAGGGTGGAGTTGCTAGCCCCACGCTCCTCCATCAGGGCTTGTGCCTTTGTGCATGTGTGTTTCTATGTTGTATGAGTGCATACATGCATTTATAGTGCCTATATACCCTATTGAGGTGTGGACACGCGCCCGTCTCCGTGTAAAAGCACTTTGAGCCCGGCTGGTGCTGGGGAAAGGTGCAGTATTATTTTTATTTAATGTAGTCACAGTTATGGGTGAGAGCACTACACCAGACCAATCGATTAGTCAAACAGAGTATCACCATGACGATGTGCATTCGTGTAATTGTATGTTAAAAAATATGTTCTCAAATCTAACTCGAAACTCGCAAACGTAAGATGATCAATGCTTAATATAGTTAGCGAATTAGCATTTTTTTAAATGAATATAGCAATAATAATAAGCAAATATAACATTTTAATTGGACAAGGAAAAAAAGAGAGATCTAATGCCCAGCTGTGAGAAATGAAAAAAAAAATCGATTTCCAACATCCGTGAGGTTATCCATGTAATTTGGGCAAGAGTGAAGTTCACAACGCACTGAAGTTGTAGGACACTTACTTGATAAACGGACGGGTGATTCGGCAGCACGAGTAAGTCAGATTATTATTTGAAACGATAACTGATTAATAATCTACTTCAGACTACCCTTTTGTGTATCATATGCGTTCATGAGCGGTCACTCTGCAAACGGCGTATCGTAGTAATTATAAGAGCCTAACTATACTATACATACCTCGACGGAGCTATATAACTCCGTGTTTTACAAGTTGTCATTAATTTTTCAGTACCTGAAAAGCACGCTATATATATAAACATATATACGAGGTTCACAATTTGGCACAAATTAATATCCTGATGAGACCTAGAAGCAGAAAAATCGTCGGTATCGGCAATTTTTCATCCACAACAATGTCTGCACATGCGCGTGATATTGAGCGTGAACTTCCGGCATAAACAGCACACTTTTGGGAAGTTCCGAAATTTTCGGTCTAAAAAGTTTTGTAAGTTGGTCAAATTAATCGACTTTGCCTTTATTTACTTTCTTAATTATTAATTCCTAACAATTTATATTGTCAGTCTTAATAACTTTTAGAATTAAAAAGTATCTCTTTACATTCTTGTGCGCTGTGTGTAGTTAACTGCTCGGGTCAACGAAGGAAAAAAATATCCCAAGACAATAATAAATACATTTCAAAAATATAAATAATGCATTTATTGTAACATTACCCTTTTTAGTGTTTATTTTTCCGACAGTGAGGAAACTATTAGTATGTAGTATGATGAGCTTACTGGTATGAGTGGCAAATTCTGCAAACAAAAGATCATGACGACATATTTGATATGCAATCATTCGAAAGACAATGTATGCCGGCCCCGCCCTTTGTCGGTGTCATCTTTGCTATTTTAAACATTTTACAAGATGCTTTAATTTAAGCTGATGCTAACCATATTCATTTGTTTAAGTTATATCCTCAAATGCGCCGTTAAAGATGGCCCATTACTATACAATTGTCCTGGTTAGTAAAAATAATAATAAATACAGTCAGCATCGTCAGTCGCAGTCTTTGCTGTGTAACAATGGAAAAGGCCCCAAATACTTATTCATGTAAAGTGGTAATAGGATAAACCGATTAATCCAGAAAGGAATGAAATCAGTATACTCTCCTTACAAAGTAAAATAAATCATTCAAGACGATGTATTTTTTTTCCTGTTTTTTTTTTTTTTTATGTTAGAAATTTGATTCATACCCGTATAATAACGGTCGTACAAAGTTTACCCATCATTATTTGCATTAGACAGTGTAGCTGGAAAATGAATAATTAGCTTTCATTTTTATTGGATTAGCTTTTTGTAACCATTTGAACTATTTTGTTTCTACTTTCTGATGCAGCATATAACAGTAATCATGGCAGAAAATATTTGTTTCTTTTTCACTTTTAGATTACTTTTTGTGTGATGCTGTAAAACAGAAGCTAAATATTCACTATGTCACTGGTGACAGGTAAGTGGTGGTGTTTTGGTTTTTGTTTTAGTGTCATTAAAGGTAGGTAAAGTATATTTGAGAAATAGTTATTGTAATACTGAATGTCAACAGCCCTTTATTATGCTCATAAAGACCACACATTAGTATATATATATTACCTTTTTGCTTGTAATTGTTAAGATCTTTTCTGTTCTCTTTATTTTTGCAAACCACACACATGCAAAATCATAACAAAGTTTGAAAATTAATGTCTACTGCTAATCAGTGAAAGCACATTATTTCTCTAATACTTTTTAAAAAAATGTTTGCATGTTCAAATACATGGGCTGAGTAGATGGACAAAAGTGTTTAAGTTTGTTTGCTTTTTGTTTTGTAAATGCTTTTCCCCCATCAAAGAGAGAGTATGTGCCTATAAATTATCATTATTGATCATCTTAATGGTAGCAAAACTTACAAGTGCTGAATCATTTTCATTAGTGTATATAATTTTGTCATAAACTACAAGTATATTATGCCACACATGTACATCTGTGTAAACATCAGATAATTAATCAGGTAAGCAGCATTTTCTTTTTCATATCTTTCAGATGCTGAAACTGCAGCTGAATATCTTGAGCGACTGCAGTCTCGTCTATGGGAGATAGGAGACCATAGCCGTGATGATGACATTGCTTCCATTATCTGCATGCTTGACAGTCCTCTCTTCAAGCGTTTGCTTACCCTGGAGGTATCAATAATCATAATTGATAATTTAGAGCAGATATTGTTTGTTCTCAATGTTTTATAACTTGAATATTTTTAACGTATTCACACCAGTGTACATCATATGAAAGCTGTTAGTATTTTAATTTAGTCTTTTATAATGGGGTGGGTTACCATTTTGGGAACACTAGTTTTGTCACCTAGAATTTAAATGTGGTATCTGCTATGTGGTAAGCCAGGATCCAATGTGTTAAAATACAATTTAGGGTAATAAATTGTCTACCCTTTCTAGTTGGAAAACCTTGGGTAAAAATTAAAAAATTTATGTGAGTAGTATCATGTTAAATTTGTTTCCATATTGTCAGTTTTCTTCCTTTATTTTAACAGTTGTAAATATTATTTTAATTTTTAGGAATCCATGCTAGACCTAAACCAGCTGTCAAAAACACAGCCTCTGACTGAGGATAGTTTTGACTTTTCACCTACTGGGGAGTTGCTTCTTGCTGAAGGATATGCAGGGCATGATGTTTCTGCTGCCTCAACTCTCAGTCTACGTGCACCTTTTTCTGGGCCTGGTAGTGCTATATCAACACATAGCTACAACATTGAGTTCCAGCGGTCTCTTGAGCGAGCAGCCAAAGGAAGAGAGATGGAAACTATTAACTTATACAAACCAGAGAATACTTCTCTGGGATTTAGCGTGATTGGCCTTAAAGATGAGGAGAAAGGAGAGCTTGGCATTTATGTTCAAGACATACAGCCAGCAGGAATTGCAGCTCAGTGAGTATACTTTCCTATTGTACAAAAAGTATAGGCATGTGTCTTCATTGTTTAATTAGGAGCGGTATCTGTAATGATAGTGATAGAACACTAGGACTGCTCTTGCTTCAAGAGTGGTGATTGTATTAATGATGATAAAAAACAAGGGAAGAAAAATATTATTAAATGTATACATCATTTTTTTTCAACTTTTTTTTTATTATTTTGATTTTTTTTAGCTTGGTGGCAGAAGGTGGGGAAGGAGGGCAACAAACAAATGTGGATTTGTTTAATAATTATTAATTTTAAACAATATCAAAGTTATTTATCTACTTACAGATTAGACCTATATTGTACATCCATAGTAAAATAAAAAATAATGTATAAAATAACTTTTTTATAGTAGACACAATTAGAAACTATGGTACCAGAGGAATTGCACTAGTTGCTTTCATCAGTTCCCTGGTCCTAATAGTTGGTATTTCCAATAATCTTTTTTCAAATTCCTGCAGTTTTTTTTTTCTTTTCACTTTTCTTTACTTACTGTATGTGCCTTGCATCATGCAAGAAAAAGTTGGGCGCCCTACCCAATATCTTTGCACAGTGACCATCTTGGAAACTTTCACAGTTTGTTTATCTGGCCTTATGACCTCCCCTTTCGTTAACATCTATAGAAGCTGGTAATCTCATTTCTTTGCCATCTTTCGCAAAGAAAACATATTCCAGCAATCTTACGGGCTCATGAATAAGGTGAGCTATTGCAACTGTTTGAAGGATAATATTTAAAAAAAATTTAAATACTTCATAATTTTAGACCAGTGGATTTGATTTGCCAGCAGGAACTAAAAGGAGTGTTTACCTAATGACCAGACTCACAGGCCTTTAATTTAGCAAATTTATTACTTGCAAGCAAGGTATATATAAAAAAATCACAGGGCATTGCTTGCCAAATGTTAATTAAGAATTTGTTTTAGAGATGATTTTACCATTTGCTTTTGATCTTTTGCTTTGTTATTATCTCCCTTGGAATATATTTCAACATGTGAACATGGTAAGGCATGCTGCAGTAAAAGCTAGACATCTACATCAGAAATACTTTTTATTTTTTAAGTATAACATTGTAAATGGCATTCTTTATTTTCCCCTCAGTTCTTTTTACTCATATTCTACATTTTGCTGATATTATTGATAGCATGCATTCACCATGCCAAAAAATAAAAGATATACTTTATTTTGAAAACTATTCAGAGATTCAGTAAAAGTAGTGTTGGAAATATAAATGGACTTTTTAAGGTATTTAGCCTTATAGCTTGAAGTGTGAATAAGCATAGTCCTTTACAGCATACCATATTTTGGCCATCATGCATTTTCATAAACTATGTCATATCTGTTGCTCTGTTAAAAGTCTCACTAGACACAATGTGCATTCATCAGTAATGTGCACATAAAAACATACACGTAGAGGATTATTTAAAAAGCATACAATCGGAAGATCAATTCTTCTGAATGGTTGTTGGAATGCAGAATAGTTGAATTATAAGGTATTCAAGACATACGAATGCTAAAAAAAAAACTGTGTATGCTCCTGTGAGTCAAGATGTGGCAGCTGTGAGGTTGTATTGATTTGATTCACTAAGATTTCTCATCAACAGTTTCCTATTACTTTCTTTGCACAACAATAAAGAAACACTACAGTGAACAGTGAACAAAAAGATTGAACCATGCATTAAGAAATATTTTTATGAGTTAATCTTTATTGTTTGTTAACACAAAATGTGATCAGTACATAAATAATATTTAGTATATGGCCTAATTAATTTTGAAAATGATTGATATTTCCTTGTTACTTGGTTCCTTTTTGCATTTTCTGTATTTGTTTTTCATTATTGGTACTGTTTTATCCTTTCTTAGTTAATATGTTGTTTGTTCGTCTGCCCCTCATAGGTTAGCCATGTCTTATTCTTGTTCTTAAGCACTAAGAGCATGCTCCTTTGAAGTGTGAGTATGCACTTTACAAATTTAATTCATTATATAATAATAATGATTTATATAGCTCCTTTCGAAAGATTTGCTCCAAGCGCTTTACATAAATTATGCATAAACTAAATCATTAACAACCATGCACCCATATTCATATATAACAGACACTTCTACAACATGCACTACTCATACACAAAGTAAATTACAGACATGCTTATACACGCTTGTGGTCAGGACAGGGTCTCAATGAAGTTTTATTTTGGAAATATTTTGAAATAACTACACATAAAAACAGAATTGCCAACAACATTCAAACAAGTGACATTTAAATTTTGTTTTTGATTAAAGACATCTGAAGTAAGTGTTTTCTTATAATTCTCTTTTCTATTACTTGTACATTGATTTAGAAAAAAAACGTAACACTATAAATTTGCTGTAAAAGCATGCTAAAATGGCATAAAAACTTACCATAGTGCATTGTTTCCCTATGGACATTATTGTAAACATTTGAACAAAGAAAAGATAATTATTTTATATCGTTTTATGAAACAAACAGCTGTAATATTTATATTTGTAAGAAAACTTATACAGCAAATAAAAAAATAATGTGTTAAGTGCTATGATTCCTGTGCTTGCATAGAACATTTATCAATAATCCAGACCCTGTTCCTCCATTAGCAGGTCTTAAAAAATTGCATTATATTAAAATATGTATTGTTTTATTATTTATCTTTATGGTATAGTTCTGATTTGGGCAGTATCCATTACTGGAAAATCTTATGTCAAACTAGTGGTTTGAGGAAAAAGTAATGTGATGAAATACCTGTGTGGGTACTTACATTAAGTTGCACTTGAGCATTGGAGTGTAACATTGCATTCCAATATTTTTATCCTTGTAGGTAATAATATGGTAGATGTAGAAATGTTTCTGTTCTTGCAGGTAGTGTTAATTGTTAAATGTAGTTACAATCAGTTCACAAGTCTGCGATAGAGTGATAATGAAGTATAATTATGTCATATGTTTACAGTGCTATATTCAAAATATAAAAATTATTTCTGGTTGTACATATGCTGACGTCTAGCTTTTACTGCAGGTCTCACCATGTTCACTTGTAGAAATGCATTCTAAGGGAGATAATGACAAAGCAAAAGATCAAAAACAAATGGTAAAATGATCTCTTCTAAAACCAAAATTCTTAATTAACATTTGGCTAACAACCTTGCGATACCAATACCATCCACATGCACGCACAAAGGAATACACACACAGGGTGGAGGAAACCTAAGTACATGGAGAGAACCACAGAGTCAGCATGTAATTATGTTATATCCAGAAAGGAATATCAAGTTGCATATAAAATTACAACACAGTTGCCATTGCTGTGGTGACTGATGCTTTTGCCCAGGTGGTATTGTTTCAGTGTTCTGCTGTCTGCTGTCATGCAACCTTTTTTTTTGAGAAACATTGATAACATGTTCTCCAGCATTTTCTGAGTTCTCCAGCATTTTCTGAAATATCAAATATCTTTGTTACATTTTAGCTCTTTTTATCTGTCACTCAGTATTTTTAATTATTGAAACACCAAGAACTTTGTGAGTTATGGATACATTTCATTCTAAACATTTGACCACCATCTCCACATCGATCTGGAGCACAAAAAATGTGCATGGTTACATGCATATATGGTTACACCTGTTATCCTACTGAGGAACAGAGAGTGTGCTATTGTAATATAATACAAGTTGTTGAACAAGATTTGCATTAAGTTGAAAAGAATTCCATTCATTCAAGTGGGGAGCACTAAGGTTAGAAAAAAATATCAACTTACTATATAACACATCCTAATTCCTAAATGTAAAATGCTTTTTCCAGCTTAGCTAGATTAGTTAAATTATTTTAATGGGGAATAATAACTCATTTTTATTTAAATGTGTGTTGGCTGTTTCGGCGAGAAAATGTTTTCACCTACAGGGCTTCTGCTAAGGCTAAATTCTTTGGGTCCCAGGGACCCCTTCTTCAGATTTCTAAGGGGTCCCAGGCTAACTCTAAGGGGTCCCTTCACAATGTGAAAAAAAAAAATCAACAAATCAACATACTTTGTTCAACTGCCTTTCAGGCACACAAAGCACTGAAATGTCTAGTCAGAAACGGCGAGATTTCTGTGCCATGAAGTCTGGAAGCATCTGTGATGAGCTTATGCTTACTGTACTTGGGGTGCTCACTTTCCGTTTCTGAGAGGATGATTTTAACTATGCTGTAAACATTTTGGAAATAGGTTAATGGAACTCTTCTCGATAGGGAAAAAAACTCAGTGCAAGGGAAGTTACTCTCACCTTGTAGCAGACGACAATAGATTGGGCTACGATGTCAGACACTACACTTGCCCAATTTTGTATCTGTTCTTCGCTCAAATTTGAAGGGGTCCCCTGGGACCCCATTGACGAAAATTGAAGGGGTCCTCTGAACTTTTAATGCGTACTGTACGCAATTTTCTGCGTATGCAGAAGCCCTGACCTAGAGGTGATTTTGCACTACGGTGGGAGAGGGAAAGAAACTAGAATACATGGAGATAACCCTGATGGCCTGCCCTGAAAACAGGTGTCACATACAGAAAATATTCTGTAGAGAACCCAGGGCCTCTCTCTGCTTTCACAAAAAAGTATTTTAACCACCACTACACTAATGACTGCCCTGTATATGTGTGTGAATGTATATTTATACATAGATTTATGTGTGCATGTATATTGTATTTTGGGGTGGCAGGCAGCAAAGAGAACTAGTTCCCCAAAAGCCTATCCTGTCCATTTGACATGACTAAATGTGTGTGCGTGTGTGTACACTTATGTTTATTTACTTATATTTCTAATGAACCATTAAACAAAATGCGTGAAAAAAACAAATAAGCAAGAGAGGGAATACTGAAATTATTTGGTGTGTGGTGTACAGGTATGTGGAATAAAAAAAAATCCCTTGTGAATGTATTAGATATTATATAGAATTCATTTTTTAAACTGGGATTATGGATACATGAACATAGCAGTGCTCATCAGGGTGAAAGAATAAAGTATCTTGTATCTAGTAAGGAAGGGCGAGGCTAGTAAGGAAAGAAATGACACAGTTCTGCAGAGCAGATTAGGTATGCTATTTAATCAGAGACTCCTCAGTTAGCTAGATGTGTTTCTATCTCCGATGATTTATTGTCTCATCTGCACCGCACTGCAACATTTCAAGAGCTCAGCATTCTGGGACCTCGCGTGCTGTGGAGAGAGGCGACTGCTTCTGTATTGAGATGGGGTTGGGGTGTCAGCGTGCTTTGTGTGTGTGTTGTCTTGACAATGGCGACAAACACTACTCCCCCTTCCACCTTTCCCCCTGATTTGTCATCAATGCCTCGTCCATCATCAGAAGCTTTTACTGTGGTGTTATCTCATGGCAAATCTACCCGAACTCCCCCAGGGTTTCGTTTTTTACCCCTTCCTCCTCACACCCACCTCATTCACGAGCGAATTCCCTCACATACTGAGCCAGCAGTAATCTAGTCGAGCACTAATCCCATTTATGCACGAGGCCTCAAGTGCTGAGCAGCACGTCCCGGCGGGCCCCTCCCTCTCCGGAACGCGTGTCCAGCCATGCGACAGTGGTGCTTGCCCTCATGGAAATGTCTGGCATGCAAGGTCACAGGCAGATGCTGCATAATCGAAGGCAATGATTGTGTTTCTGGTCTGCCATTTGTATGCCGAATGTGTCAGTAACGTGCACCCCGTTTAGCTGGTGTCAGGCCGCCGGAGGCCGCGTGTCTTTCTCGAAGCATGTAGAACAGGGCCACCGACCGGATTTTCTGTAGACCACATCTACTTGGCACGCTCCTCCGCCTTGCACTCTCCACCACACCCCGCTACTGATTAGGCGCGTGCATGGCCTAGCTTCCCTTCTCGCTTTTGTACGGTTTCCTGACTACGGCTGAGATAGAGATGTTTGGCTAGCCTTAGACAGGAAGAACGTGACTGTACTGTCTCGGACAATTCCGAGTGCAGGATATAGTCTTTTTTCAGTTTTAAGTTGTCTAATGCTGTCTCGGCTGTTCCTTTAGAAACCTGGGACTTCACAGCATGGCGGAGCAGAGCTAGCAATAGCCATTGGAAAGAGGTAATCAAATTCAGCAGGACTGTGGGTAGGAATGAAAAACAGCAGTAAACACTTTTTAGCTTTTGAGAAATACCATAGACGTCTAATCTGTTGCTGATGTTTACATATTCTAATTTGAATGTGCAAAAATCTTCTCCTCTTGCCGTCCTTTTTCACTCCCCCTCCTCATCCCCAACATTGCTCGTTTTCTCTTCTGCAACTCTTCCCTTGCAGCCACTCAAAAGAGTAATAAATCATCCCTTAAAGGTAAGCAATATTTACGTATCTCATAATACAGCAGTTGTAGGTAGGAGGTTGTCCCATCTTCCTCGTCAGGAGCTGTCAATATTTATCGTTGTTATTGTTCGCGTTTATGTTTTCCAAAGTTCCTATTATTTTTTCATTCGACCGAAAGCGCGTGTAGCACTGTCTGGCTGTTGTGACGTTGTAGCTTTCTTTCAGCGTGACCTTTTGCATAGACCGAGCACACAGGATAATTAGCTGTCGCCAAGAACGAGTGGGGAAACAAAGAAAACGATGATGATCATGATGTGCAAGTAGCTGCTTTAACTCAATGTTGACGGCGCATTTTATGACTTCAAAAATAAAAACTATAGAACCATAATAGTAAATTTGTCACTAAACACTTCCAAAGAACAGGCGTTCAGGTACAGAGAGTATCTCTTGAAGCGAGAAGAAAGTCCAAAAACCTAAGAATCTCACTGTTATTAGTGACAAGCGACTCATCTCAGGCTCTTATGCTTATGGTCATTTTTCTTTGGTTATAAACTTTGCAGGAATAACATTTAAAAGGCCTAATGACCAAGCTGAGGGTTTTTTTTTTACTTGTTTTGAGTTTATTACAGAAAATTTCCCCCAAATGGGGAAGAAGTCTGTGTGTTTTTATACATCGATATCGTTTCTTGGGTGGAGAAAGCGTTTTTAAGAGTTCTGATTAAGTTAAGATTTTATTTTACCATATTGGCCTATTTGATGCAGCTCTGTGTGGAATCACACCAACAATAATACGACACATTCATATCCACCCTAAATTGACTCGTACCATCATGGTTCAGGCTTACATATGATCCTTATCATGCTCTGTATGATGAACATAGGCGCGAACCCTTCTGTGTTGTGTGCTAACAGGACATCACTGATTTGAACTCGTTTTGTGTATGTTGATTTTGAAAGGTCGGCGAAAGGGAGTTTTTGCTCAGATTCTGATAATTAGTTTCTTGCTAATTGCGAAACTTATTCCTTCGGAAAAATTACTCCAGAGCCTTTAAGCGTCAATATTGCTAATATTCGTATCATCCCCGTGGGGTGTTAGGATCGATTATTTGAAGCAAGCATGCATATTTAGTAATAGAGCTGAGCTGGTTAAAAAGTAATAACTTGGGTTAGACTAGAGCTTGCAGCGTTTGTAGCATTATATTTCGCCTTTACGGCCTGACCCAGACAGCCCTGCTCATCGTCAGTGCAACATTGGAGCAGCGATTCTGCTAAATACAAGGATCGTTTGCCGCGGTCGAGAAGCATCTCGCAGTGATGTGGTTACCCAACACGTCAGGCAGTCGAGTAGCTGGCTTCTCATCATCATAAAATACTTTTTTGTTGCAATTTTGCGGCCAGGAATTCTGGATCTGCTTAATATCTAATGCCAACTAGTATTCTTCTCCAACGTGTCAGCTGTGTGCGGTTAATTGATAAAAAGTTATGGCGTCTTCTGCGCACCTCTCTTCCAGTTTATTTCCCCCCCACCACCACCAAAAAAAAACAACAACAAACAAACAAAAAACCAATTCCACTCTTCCTCGCACATATGCGCTCGTATGCACACACACAACATGCATATACGCGCGCGTGCAGCACCCAGGCTCATATTTTTTTGTTGAGTCGTAACTTCCGGAACCCACAGCGAAATTCATATACAGAAGTGCTGTGTTACTGTTATTGATCCAGCAAACACACCGACAGGCTCAAAAACCAAAGGCCTCGGCAAACCTCATTGCTTAGTAGACTGCTGTGGAAGTAAACCTCCGCTGCTTTTTCTTTACAGCATTCTAGGTCTTTCTGTCTAGTGTTTGCCAGTTTGCCCGCCTCTTTCTCGCTGTCAAGCACACGTGCACATGTGTGCATTAAAAACACAAGCTCACACACATGGAAACGCTTCAGTGTGTGAAGTACTTTACACACAAATGTACGCTTCGTTGAAATTATCTAGTTTCGGCTATGCATAATGTGCCATCCAAATATTAGTGGAGAATTTATTGCTAGTCGATTAGTCACTGGATGCGGGGAGAAATGAATATTCATGTGAACGTTGTTTTTATAGTCGATGCACCAAGAAGGGCCACTACCGATTCCGACACTGCGCCCAGTATTTGTCTCCGACCGTGGTGTGCTTATGAGCTGCAGGAGGGGGAAAGGAGAAAATGGTCGGTCTCTGCGTGCTTTGCCCAACATGGCGGCCTGTGCCTGTGGGGGACGCGATGTTGACGATGACAGGGTGTCTTTGATGTCGAGGAAGTTATTAAAAAAATAATGGCATTAACGAGCAGAAGTGGGTAATGCCAGAAATGCGAGCAGAGGCGAAATGATCTTGAGCAAAAAGCAGTGATCATAGATGGTACGAGACCCGTTTGTGAAGTCGACACGTATGTGAAGGCCAGTGATGGAGAAGGATGACAGCACGCTGGATGGCAGTGTCGTAGAAGGTCTGTCTAGAAATGTTTTTTCGAAAGTAGGGAAAAGAGGCGGTAACTGATTTTCCAGACGGGTCTTCCAAGTTCCATGTTTTCCTACTTTATATATATATAAGCAAGAGGCATAGTTAGCTCTCCCCTTCCCCCTTTCGCCACACCCGACGTCAGCTGTGGGTGGTGATCGTCAGGGTCTGCTGCTTATTGACGCATGAGACAACAGAACCTCACTAACCTTGCTATCCCCCCTTCCCCCATTAACCACGCCTCCTACCATCCCACGCCACTTACGGGGCGCACTCTCCAGCTCGCGCATGCATGCGTGCACGTAGAGCACGCTCAACTTAGCACAGAGTGATCAATGTTGTTGCCGTGGTCGAGCGCTTGCTGGCATTTCCGCATTGTATCGAGTGCCGCGGCTTTCGATAGCGCTTGGAAGGAGCGGGGTGGGAGGGGGACTCTTGCAAGGACGGGGAAACCGCCATCACTGCCCACTGTGTCTGTCTTTCCTCGGACCGAAGCTGCTTGCAGGCCAGGGGGAGGGCAGCCGTGGTCGCAGACCAACTGCAAATACACTCTCGCGCATCCTCATCGAGCGACAAAGCACCCGACATGGACGGCTGTATGGGGATGTAGAGGGTGGGTAAGCCTGTGGGTGGATGAGCTTTGCTAAATCTCCTCCATTCACCTCCCTCTCGCTTGTCTTGTTGCTTTTTGATACTTCAACTGTAGCTGACCACATCGAAGCATTATCATCCTGGATGGGAGAGGTCTCCGTTATCATAATCCTTGTTGGCACCCGTCAGTCGTCCACCTCGTTTCCAGCGGATCGGACTTGGGTGGCTTTGCGCTGGCGCCCTCCTTTCCGTTCCTCTTACTTTTGCAGCGTTCTTCCTGTACCCGACTGACTGCAACCCATGCACTTCGTTGTGCCGTGCCGTGGAGATACTTAACCTCGGAACGTGTCGGTTCATACCCTCTTCTCTTCTGTTTTTTTTTTCGAATTGGAAGAGATGTAAAGCGCCATTTGTCAGCAGTCGCAAATCGTCGCCCACCCAGAGGCAGTAAGCACAGAGATCTGCTGGGAGTGTGTGTGTGAGGGGTGAATTCTTCCGTGGTACAAAGCTGATGCATTATTTATGCACCGGAAGTTCACTACCTTCAGCCCCCCTCGTATCTTGCTATTCTCAGAAGAGAATCATCTCGTTTTTGAACCAAGCCCAGTTGGAAAATACACCGAAACCTTGTTTATTTTAGGATCGTCGTTGATTGCCTTAAGATTTAGAGCTGCAGGTGAGACAAACGCGCAGCAATGAGTCAGCCACAAACAGGCGTGTCTTGAACAACCTGGAATCTTTCCTTTGCCAGTGACTTTTGATTTACGAGTCCCCTCCTTTTCCCCAAAGTGTGTGATCACTTCGTTTGTTTAAAGTGCTTAGATGTTAGAGAATTTGTGGATTTGTGATAGAGTTTGTAGATTGCAGCGCAGATAGCTTCTTGTAGCCGCAAAGAGTTTCAGCTGCTTCAGCCTAAACACGGCATTCCTCCCAGTGCACACGCATCGTATAATGCACCGCATATGATCCCAAGTACGATCACATCTCACAGTGATATGAGTCTTGGAGGCATAGTTTTTTTGGACCTGTGTTAAGCACGTGCACACTTCTGACGGGTAACAACAGATCTTGGTAGCAGGGGTGCTTGGTGTGTAGAGGTCACGTGCGCGTCTCTCTCTTGTTGCTCTCCTTGAGAGTCTCACACTGTCATTAACTCACAGGATGAAGTGTTGCGTTAACCGGAAGGGTTTGCATTGTAGCAGAGTAGTCAACGCACAGCTCATTAACTAAAAGGGAGAAGCATACATTTTGCTCCCACGGCAACATTGCAATTTTAGAAGCTCAGTCATGTCCGGCATTTGCAAGTGGGAATGTTGGACGATAGGGTTAGGGGAGGAAAAGAGAACCTTGAAATGGGATATTGCTTGAATGGAAGTGTGGTAGGGGGCTAGCAAAAGGCTCCAAGAGGGAAGGAAGCACTGTTTAGTATTGACGAGCGGGCACGAAATAACGTATCTGCAAGGTATTGCTGGTTCCAAGCTGGGACGACCGGTGGTACTTCGGGCTATTGTACGCTCTTGTGCTTGGTGGACACGGAGACTACACGCACACATGCCAGTTCCACTGCAGCCATGACACAGTCGCGTGACCAGCATCCCTCGCGCCGCATCCATGATCGCGAGAGCGGGTGCACTTTTATAGATGCAGTGAAGATGTGGGGTGAAAAAGAATCCATTCTGGCGAGGTTGCGGTTTCCTGGAAGGTGAGCAGGACGCGTCTTAGACTGACCGTCTACAAGCAAGCGGACACACAGAAGATATTTCGCAACAGCTGTCGCAGACTTAGCGCCTGAGGGCGGCCGCGCTGGCAGTGGCGACGGCTACTTACCCTGGCCTAGGGGGATTGGATTGGGGGACTAGGTGTGAAGGTAGATAGTGTTGGTAGCAGGTAACCAGTCGTAGTCACCACGGCTAATGTCAGTGAACTGTGCCACTGGGACGTCTGAAGCCGGGCCTCAGTTGTGGTCTCAGCGGAACAGCTGTCGATTCTTCAGCCGTTGATGATTGTCAGTGCTTGTGTTATCGATCTTCAAGGAGCCGCGCGCTGTTGGCGCACGCGCTCTCTCTGTCTCTGTCTCCTATTTCGCGTCAGTTCCCTACCGCGCAGGACCGGACGAAGCTACGAAATGCAACAGTCACGAGTACCGTTAGCGGCTTCAGCATGCAAGACAGCTGGATTCAATAAACAGCACGTGTCATTTAGGTGAAGATTTCACGCTTCTATGCCCACAGAAACAAAAGATGTACGCATGTTCCCCTCCTTCCACGGTACTGGGTGAATACTACTGGCTGCCTGGATCGCGTCTGTTGTGATTACCCAGCGCACTGAGCCCTCCGCGAACGGTGGCAAAATCGACGCGTTGGCCGGTTTCCTTGAAACAGACTCTCTTGCTAGTGGTGTTGCTTGATGGTAGGCAGGAAAGAAAAAAAAAAAAGCGGCGGTGAGGAACACATCGTTGAAAGGCCCAGCCAAGCAAGCAAGGCAGCTCGGTGAGACTTGCAAGCCGGCAAAGGACCGCGTACCCACGTGCGTTGCCTTCCCCAGCGAGCGACTCGATGGTTCGGGTCCCAGGGTCAGGTCATGGACGTCGTGCAAGCGGGCTAGTCGTGTGTGCACGTGTAGGACTTGCCTGTACCGTGTGCAGTGTCCGCTGCAGTCTGCATGCCAAGCTCGCGTTACTGTGTGTGTGTGCGCGCGCGCGCTCTGGCGAGACATGCTGTGTCACAGCGTCGTTCCTCGCCACACCTGAGAGCCGCTGGCATTTTCAGACAACGTAGTGCCCGTGAACTTGGATTGTAATGCTATGAGTGCCTCGAGGAGTAGACAGAAACAAGTGATCGCAACGCTGAACTGTGAAGGCAGGGATGGCGGATGCTGCGGCTTTCGCCGCGAGAGATGATGCTGTCCAAGGTTTGTAGCTGCAGGAAATGTCTAGTTAACCCGACGACTTCCTGTCGGTATTCGCTTTTTTACTGTTTGTTCTTCGCACTGCTTGGATTGTGTAGACACTGGCATATCAAACGATAGCTTTGCGTCAATTTGAGACTAGGTGTGCTCATATCAGAGCTTTTTTTTTTTTTACAAGAAGAAAATCCCTTGCTTCATCGTCTCTCAGTTATTATTCATCAGTCCCTCAGTTATTATTTCACCACCATCTTGCAGAGCAGATCCTACCACTAAAACAAGCAGCACTTTAAAGGTGGCGATGCTTCGACGCATGACAGGCTGCGTTCTTGTCGGACGAGGGTCAAGAAGGGCACAGCGGTGTTGATAGGTGCGGGCGAAGCAGGAGCGTGCACGTGCGTGCATGTGTTGCAAGACGTGCGCCGCTTCTTCCTCCGTCGCCGAGTGCAAACAGATGCTGGAAATCAATGGCGAACTCTTCCGACGGATTCCTCGACGTCTCAACAGGTGGGGGAAACTCCTGACCAGCCTGCAGATCTTTTGCTAATATGATTCCACCTTCCCTCATCCTCTTCTTTCCCGAACACTTTGCCCCAATTCGTTCCGCCTGGTGTGTTGGATAATGAAAAGAACAGCGAGCTTGTGATTCCCCTCCTTTTTTTACCCCACAATTTGACCCTCTCTCCTCTGCTTGCCAGCTTCCTCAAACTCCAGGCCATCACGCAGAGTGCATGGTTTTCTTTAGCAGTTTACACGAGAGGTTATCAATGAGGGCAAAGCAGCCTCCGCTCCCTCCCACGACATCCACCTTCCCGTTGATATTCTTTGGCATATTGCTTATTGGAAACTAAATCCCTCCCTGTAGCGACGGCACGAGGAGAGCCAAAGCTTGTGCGTTGATAAGTGTTTAGACCTGCACGTGGCGTGCCCTCTCTGGCAGTCAGAGCGTCTGGGGAAGCGTAAACTTGCACGAGGGAGGAAAAAAGTTGAAGAAGAATACAAGGTGTGCTCCGCGCTCTCAATGACCCGGATCGAACCCCGTGCTGTGTGTGGGACAGCTGGAGGAGCAGCAGGTACCCCGTGTATGCCTGTAGAGAGAGAGAAGAGTGTGTGTGTGTTTTTTTTAACTTCATGTTGCTTCCAAAGGCTGTTAATACCATTAATCCTTAACAACAGCATGCTCTCTAGCACTCATCCTACCTTGTCAGTGGTCCCCCCTTTTTTGTTTTGGGTGGTGAGTGTCGTAAGGAGTTCTTGTGCGGTTGATATCGGCTTGACAGGCGGTACGGCCCACCAAACAGTAGGATCTGAAGTACTTTACACTAATGAGTCATCAACCTTCCACCCCTGACCACTTTTTACATTCTCATGCTGCTGCAGAAGCTGAACTCTCTTATGACTGAAAGAACTTAAGAGTTCCAGCGTAGCAGTTGCGCAAGTTCGTCAATGAAGGTGATGCATTTATGAGGATAAAATGCTAAAGACATGATCGCGTGCCAGTGAAATGCCGCTGGTGATGTTGATGCCTGACATCTGACATTGCCAAGCTTCTGAGGCCTTATTAGTCTCAAAGTCCTGGCATGCTGCGGTTACCGAGAACTACAGAGTGATGGCAAGAGTGCCGGAACCGCCAGTAGCCTACCTGAACAGAGGATCATTTTGAAAATTAGCGCCGCGGACAAGGAAATCACGGACCACAGCTTTTGACGGATATTATCAGGGGTTGCCTCATAGATTCCCCATCACCTGCTGTGACACCTGCTGCTCATACAGACAGCACGTGCGACAGGAAAGGGCAGGGAAGCGAGGGCTTCTGCCGTGGTACATCTACATGTGCTCGTACACGGACAAACGCATGCGCAATCTGCGCGTGAATAATAGAGCGCATTAGCACAGCGGCAACGGCAGAAGCGGAAGACAAAAGCTTTTGCCACAAACAGCGCCGCCCTCGGTGCCAACGTGGCGGTTACCCAGAGGTGCGACGTAGCTGAGAAGCCTCCACCCCTCCTCCCTCACCTCTGTGAGAAGTTGTGGTGGCTGGCCGCTGTGCCAGGTGCCATTGTTGTCGGGTCCACTTTACCTCGTGTACCCGTCGTCGCCGCTGTCTCACCGGCACTCTTGCGTGCTTGAGCCCCCCTGTCTGTGGACGTCGTGGGGGTCTGCTCATCACCTCTCTCTCACATCCCTTCAGCCTCCTCCTCTCCCCAGCAGCTAATCTCCCACCCAACCACCCCTCCCTATCCTTCTTTTCTCTTGCGTTCGTCAGTGACGGCGGGGCCTGGAGCTGCCATGGCAGCGGACGTCTGCGGTGAGTGGCACACGTTGTAGACCGATTCCTCTTCAGCGGCCGCGTGCTGGCGTCTCCATTGCACTGTGTGTGTGTGTTTAATTATTTGTAGCCAAGTCTAGTTTACGGAGACCCGCGCGAAGGCATGCACATCATCTGTACTAGATTGGAGCGTTAATGAGACTGCAGTTTGTGCGTCTTACGCGTACCCAAGTGCGAGCGCATGGAAGATTAGCTACTGGTGAGCAAGAGAGAGAGAAAGAGAGGCTACCTTCTTTCTATAAAGATTTTCAATGATTATCAGTAAACAGGTGCAGTATACATAGTAAAGGTACTTGCATTTAAAATGTGAAAATCAGAAGGCAGCTCAGAGTGAAAGTGTTTTTTGCAGTTCTGAAATAAAATGTTTTTTAATGAACTATATTTTCATTTGCTGAATATTTAAAATGCGGTAAATCTGCTAATTTATACTGGCCTTGGTGATACATTGCATCATATATATTTGCCTGTATTGGTTCTGATACTGGTCCATATGATAAGACACTGCATCATGTACTACTCTGTGAATGCCTGCATCTCGTATTAATACTGGTCCAGGTAATCCTTTGTACCATGTACTGACTCGGTGAGTTCCTGCATAGTGCTGATGCTGGTCCAGATAGTTTCATATACTCACTGATTGAGTTCGTGTGAATGGTGCTGATAGTAGTCCATGGGATCAGCACAGCGTTGTGTGGTCTCGTTGAGAGAATGTCTGGTCCAGGTGATACACTGTATCGTCTAGTTAGTGATCGAGTGCCTGTAGTCGGTATTGATGCTGGTCTAGGTGAAACATACTTTATCACGTACTTCATTTTGTGTCGGTATGTCGGTCAGCGTGCTATGAACACGTGGTACTGTTGTTCGTTTTAGTTGTGCATGGATACAAGTATATTCTGACTATGAAAAGGTTTCATTCAGTCCTAGTAACTTGTGAGAGAGATTTCTGTGTAGATTCACACCAATTTTCTCTGTGTACGGAGATGAAAATAAAGTTGGGTCAAAAAGAAATTACAATAATGTAATTTCTGCGCCTTTCTCCACCATAAAAGCCGACTCAGAGTGCTTAAAAAATTATAAGGGGACAAGGTCGTCAATCCTGGAACTAACAAAATATGAGTTACCACGAAATAGTCCAGAGAATCCATGGAGAACAAGGTAGAACAAACGCTTCTCGTCGGGAGGGCAGTCGACGTCCTGTACACACACATCCAAAGTCTAAACATGGAGCGGAAAATATAGCGACCAAGAACGAGACCTCTGGACGAGAAAAGGTGAAGAATGCATAGTCCAATGGTGCATGATCAGAAACAAAAAACTTTGATTACAGAGAAACGGGGAAAGTAATCCATCTAGGGTAAAACCTTGGACAAGGTGGGCTACAGAAACTGTTAGTGGAGGATGTGGTTTACATGTGGAAACGGTTTGGCTCATGCCTAAAGCAATTAGCATGGAGCAAAAACAGAGGTGCACTGTGCAACAGAAAGCACGAGGCAACAGGAGACACTGAAGTCGACATAGATCCATGGACGAGAAATAAAAAAAAAAAAAATGTTGCATTCCCTTCGAGCTAGTTAGTGGAGGAGACATTACTCTCATACCTCCGAGTAACACTGAGCCAACACCTTTGAAGTCTGGAACGAACTGAAGGTCCTCCGATATCTAGAAAAATGGTATACAACATTCTCACAGATGACATCAGAGACGAAGGAGTATGACAGATAGTAACACACGCGAACGATGGAAGGGACGAGGGGAATGTGTTCGCATTTATCTCAATCTCCTGTTTATAAGACTTTAGAAGAATAAAAATGAAGCAGCAGTTACGGTCATTGGGGTTCACTTTCTCCCAAAGCCTTGCATAGCCATAAAAAACGGAGGAATTGTGTCCAAAAAGCTGCCATTTCTCACAGATCCCTAAATATCTCGAAGGTTATCATCCATCATGTTAATGGCTGTCTAGTGACAGGTCAGGCGATATCCAGTCCAGAAATCACTTAGCAATTAATCGGTGTATTGTAAGCTGTCGTTTCGCATACATCCAGAAAAGCCGCCATCTTTCAGGAGGGGCAGTCGTCGTCTGATTCGATGATTCGAGCATCGGGTCAAGTGTTATTATCGGTTGTGACTTTAAAAAAATATTTTGCACTTATGTGACGAACCTGTCCTACGCATGCGCGTACAGCTGAACGCGGTTGCCAGATCTTCATCTCGATCGTTTTGTCATCTCATTCTAAAATGAAAGCCTACATTAAACCTTAACCCTGACCCAAACTTCAAAGCTATTTAAATCACAGATGTCGAGCTAACACGTAAACACACATGCATACAAAACAACCCCAGGACAGAAAAAAAGTAAGTTAAAAACAAAGGGTGAATACCAAAGGGGTATTCGTCGCAGAAGTGCGGGGGAAAAGAGGTTGCGAGCCTTTTCATGTGTTCTTTACTAACTTCATGCTTGTGTTTTCTATTTCATCTCCTTTCCCTCTCTTTCTCTTGCAAATACTTGTACTGCCTCTAAATTTTTCCCTGCCATGCCTGTTTAGTATTTATTCCTTCACTTAGGAATATACTAGTCAACACCACTTATATATTGCAATTTAAGAGGCTTGAAAGATTCAGACGAAGTGTGCAAATATCTCCCGAAATGTCATTTTTACCGGCCGTGACCCCTGGCAGCTGGCTTCATGTCTGTTTGCTAGAGCACTAACGACAGTCCGGCTTCCGACACTAAAGGCGGGTGTTGAAACTAGTTCCGCGCTCGTGGCGGCCGCTTCACTGCTGGTGTGGAAACGAAAGTGACCATTAAGAGCATCATGGCCTTGTACACGTTCAATAGAGGTGCTGCCGGAGCAGAGTGTGCATTGCCAATTGAAAACTTCCTGTGGGATCTGTTTGGAAGCGAAAGTTGTTCCTTGGCGACAAATCATTTGTAGGGGCTGGTTTGCTCTTCGAACGCGAAACGTCGACAAAGAGCTTTGAAGAAATGTTCCCCTCCCCTCTTTTTCGACACAGCGATACAGTTTAGACAAACCCGCTTCTGATCACAGTCACCAGACCAAAAATGGCTGTGAAGGCAACACTGACATTTGTGAACACACTGACCAAGGAAAACGACGGAAGAGAGTGTAGATGGAGGAGAAGTCTTGTCCAGGTGACGTTGCGAGCCGGTGTTCACAGCTACATGTGTTTGTGAAGGAGGCCGCAAGCGCAGAGCACTCGTGAAAAGCGGAGCTTGAAAAAGCAGCTGCAGAAGGAGCACAAAGGGAGCGACAAGAAATTTCTGCAGACGGGATGCGCCATTGTCCACGCAGGGGAGTACCAAGCGGACACGGAATAAAGCGGTCTCCTCGGAAGAGTAGACAATCAAGATGGGAGTGCTGCTGCAAGAGAGGGTCTCGCAAATCGATCTAAACTCCAGAGCCGACGATCCAGCTTGTGGAAAAAAGTGTAGTTAAGAGTGTGAAGTTCAGTACGTAAGAGTTATCCTTTCTTTAAAGCATTTTCCTATGTGGAGACAGGAAGAACGAAAAGTGGGAAGGGTATCCAGGACTTTCTTATCTCAGCACTGCCATGTTTCATGTAAGCCTTTTTTCTTTAGTTTGTTCCCTCTTTCAATGTTTTTTGGAAAAAATTTTTACTATCAGGTCTAAGCATATCTCATGCATTCACATATTTATCCAGCTTCTCTAATACGGGCATCGGTGAGTGTGATGTGTCAGAGTTGTATGTATTCAGCTAACATACACAGACGTAGATACGCAAAAGCGAATACAAGCTTCAGAGATCAGATGCTTCAAGAAGACTTCGTGTCTCCTACCTAGTAAGTTCACATTACCAGTGAGGAAGTACGAAAGAGAATCTTACCCAACAAAAGACTTCTAGTCACATCAGTAGCATGACTACAAACATCATTGTACACAAAAAAAGTCAAAGGACATCAAAACTGATCATGAATACGTTTACATTGTGAAGGCCTCAGCAACTGGGCGAGATGGGACCATCTTATGTAATCAGGCCTATCTGTGTACAAACGTGGCGTCACGATTCTTAGCTGTCTGTGCATAGAGATGTTTGTTGGCGTGTGTCTCCAGAACGGAAGGGTTCATTTACACAGATTTTGGAAACTATCACCTTGTACTAAGCTTTGCCCAATCTTTGTGAAAAAATGCATTTACTTGTCCTTTAAAACCCTTCTTGGCGTTTAGTCGTTCTCAAGTGTGTTACGTGACCCCCAGGTCACGTTCATCATTTTAGCCCTGGTAGAATTGTGTTGCCAGTGTGGACGTCTGGGGTTGATGCCTTCCGTGTGGTAGGACGTCCACTGTGTGGTAAACTAAATGTCTGGTTTAAGAAAAAGACGAGTATCACCTTTATTGCTCGATATCCCCGCCCTGGGGGCGAGCATAGTTCTCGTAATAGGGAACTGAAGTCCACTTCAAATACTAATGTCAAGCAGGAAGACAGAGAAGGCGACAATAGTACATGATGTGCTGATATGCTGACAAACTTCGAAATTAGAACGTGGGGATGCTTGCCTGCTCTTGACTTTAGGTGGTGTGACAAGAGTAGTCAGTACCTACAGTGCGCTGTCTGGGTTGTCAATTTGTTGCCTGACACCAAAATGTGACGAAAGAAACAGATACATGATAGACTCTTTGGTTTTCTTTGCGCTCTTGATTGTTCAATACTGCCGGCTATTTGAATTTCTATGTGTCTGCCAAATACCGTATTTATGTACAATGAGTGGTTGCAAGTATAAAACTACAATTATACCCATGCGCTACTTTGGACAGGGCAATAGGAGTTTGTTGCTTGACACCTCTTTGGTCACAGATGTTTTTCACGCTGTCGTGTGTTTAGCTGGGCCCCGGTATCTCTCCGGAAGTGCTGTTACTCAGGACAGCTGTTAGAGGTGTGTGACTGTGAAGTCATCAATAACTGTTCGAGATAACTGCGCAGCGTTGACAAGAGTCGTTGTCACGCCTTCGGCAGGCTGCTCACCTCCTCCTTGTCGTTCATGTTACAAGGAGCTGAGCAGCCGGCTGTCCGATGTCCTGCTGCTGTCCACGGTCATTCATTGCCCTATCATTCCCTGGGACAGGGCGTCAGCTTGCGGATCTGGAGCCCGTAGTTACCACTACCAGTTATCGCCAACGGCGAAGGTTGGAGTTTTCTGCCTCGCCTGGACTGATCCGATGTTTACCTTGTGTAGCTGGCATTTCATGATACTTCACGCACGGCATTGCATCTGGCGAATCAGGTCTTGTCAGGCGCTTCTAGTCTAGGTCGTGGATTGATAAGTAAGTTCCTTTGATGGATCATTCTTTAACCAGCGACTTACAGTGAGGACTAGCTCTCACTCGTTTTCTCTCTCTCTCTTGTGTGCATATAAATTGTGTATAAATCGCATTAGTTCGCATTTATGGGAATAAAAATGTTTATGTACTTTCATGAGGCTTTTGAATCATTATTTAGTCATACTTCTGTGGGAACAACATGCACTAAATTTATGCTTCAAATATATATATATACATGAATTTAAAAAATGTCATGCATTTTTAGTCCAGCTGTACTCAGAACATTTTATTGCATTGTGCATTTTATAATTTTATCAGGGTAATAACTGCTGCATAGGTCACAAAGAGATAGAGAGAGAGAGTGTGCTTTTTCCTTACCTCACTTGTTGAAGATGGATCGTGACCAATCTTGATAGTATGAATGGTAAACCTGAATTGCAGAATTTGGCTTGCATTAAAAAAAAATTGTGTTCTTTCTTAGCTCCGTTTCACCATAGATACCCGAAGAAAAACAGATAAAGTTGTCATTTGTTATCTGTATTTCTCTCGCTCTATTGGTCATGTAAGCTTAGACCAGGGTGTGCTGTTGCGTGCGGGATGTGATATTCGCAGAAGAAGAGGATCGTTCAGGAACAGCTCAGTGCCTGGAGACCGGCACTAGGTGGGTCACGGTGACCTCAGTGGACTCCGTCGGTTAGGTTGAACGGTTGAAGAGGGAGCATACCGTTTCAGTTTTCATGGAAGCTTGCATCTACATAAAAATTAAATGTAAACTCTTAAAAAATTCAGCAGCATTTCATCAAAAGTTTGCAGAATTCAAGAAAAGTTCAGCAATGCTACAGTTTTCCTCTAATCATTTTTCTGTCCTCACGCAGATTACTCAGGGTAGATGGAAGTGGGATGGAGCCGACACAATTCAGAACAAAATGGGGGATACTTTACTCTTTTTTTTGGCCGTCGGAATCTCCGAATTCTTAGACATAGATTGATAAGCTGAGGTCGTGAATCAGCTACCAGTAAGTTTCGCCATTTCATGATGTGACATGTAGGGTTGCCACAACTTTTAATACAAAGAAACCTTTAGCCCAGTAAACTTGAGAGAGAGACATATCTTTTAGGATATAACCTTTGTCATTTAATATCAGACAGGTTTGTTAATGATCGGAGAAAAAGATTGTATATGTAAATAAAAAACGTTTATTTGTTAGGCGTTTTGACCCATCCAAAAAGATTGATATACAGTATATTACAGGAAAAAAGTATACAATGCGCATTAGAAGATGAAAAAAAGTTTTTAACTTTTAAATACATCCTCCTTGTGATAAAGGTTAATTGACTTACATTATGTTAACGAAAAGTGAATGTCATCCAAAACCACCATATGTCGACACACACACAGACGCTGAAGATATAAAAGTGGATTTTTACAATTTTTGTCGTAATTGTTGCATGTTTATAATTTATTGGTATATATCATGAATCGTGAATCTTGTGGGGTAAGAAAAGGCAGAAGAGAAATAGCTGGACACCGCCCTCACAAAAGCTGGCTGGTGTAGAAATAAGTTTGGTCTAACAGGTCACTCCTCAATGGTCGAAAGGTTACGGGACTAGCTCTTTTTTTGTTTTTTGACCCCTCCCCCAGTAATGAGTTTTTTAAAGTCATGTCAGGTACTTTTATCATGGCTGAACTGTAAACGAACATGAATGAGCCAAACTGTCGAGAGACTTTTTCTTATGTCTGATGTTGTGCACACTTAAGAGTAGTGAGAAAAAATGAAGGCGTTTCGCGGAGAAATATTTTTTGTGTGAGATTCACTGTAAGCGCATTGGTCCGAGTGGCATTCGATCGTCGTCGTTTCCAGCTTAGGAGGATGGGCGAAACTGTGGTTGAGAAGTAAACTGGAAGAAGGTGGGGATAAGGTTCAGATCTGCGAAGCTAATTTAATTAGAGTGCGCTAAATACCAGTTTTTTAATTGGTTGAAGGAGGAAGTGATGCTTGTGGTGGTGAAAGTTATGCGCAAAGCGCGTGCAGTTGAGTAGAGAAAGTGTTCAGGGGCATGGCTCAGTAGGACCCGATACGGCTGCTTAATTATAGTCCGATCTCCTTTAGGGGGTATGGTTAATGTCTTGGGCATGTGGACATTGGGGCTGTGGAGGGAGGTAGATCGACTGCACGGAGACACTGCCTGTAACATTTCTAGCTCTCTGCGGACGGCTATTGATTTTGGTTTGTTCTGCATGAAATGGAAACTGGGATTGATTTGGTTTACCCCCACGCTACCCCTGTCTCAGTTTGTCGAGAAGCAACGTGAACTCTGGGAAAGAGAAATTTAATCAGTGCCCTGCGAGACCTGATGTGGAATAAGCATAGACACTTTGCGCTTCAAAAAATATCAATAGGCGAAAGAAAACGAGGTTGAAATGAAAAAGCGGTTCGACCTTCCTTAACTTTCAGAAACACTTCCCTTCTCGTTGTGTCTCTCATACATCTCTCAATTTATTTTTATTTTTCTTTATTTTCAAATGGTTGTGATCGCGCGTGTGTTTGAGGTTGCGTTTTACTGTGCGTGTGCATGCGTGTGAATATTGTCATTGCTGTATGTGCTCAGACTAAATTATGTAAAATAGAACTAGTATGCTTCCTTAGCGCGCTTATTATTGCTCTGAACTGAAAGCGTATGTGTATGTATATAGAAATACATATATACGTATATGAAGTATACCCGTGGTGTCAAAAAGGTTCTTCCCATCCTGTGCACGGTGCTTTTAACTTTCTCCTCTTTACGGAGGACTTCGCGCCCTGCCCTCGATCCAAGGGAGGCAATCACGATCGACCTAATCATGAGCAGAGGAAAAACTTTGAAGGCCTTCCAGGCGTTGGGAGCCTGTTGTCTCGTGCAGGCGCAGTGCAGCCACCTACCTCCGCACGCACATCTAACATCGATTATAGGCAGTATCTCCAGCCAAGGGCCCCCTTCGCACTGCACCCACGTCCCCAGCTGCTCCCGTTTCGCGTTGTAATCTCATTCCTGACCTACACTCCCTTCCCCTTCAGGCTTCTTTAGACGGCTTTTGGAATGATGTGGCGCCAACATTTTCTGGAATTGATGAAATACAGCTGAAGTAGATTTTCTCTGGGTGAATTTGCATGGAAAATAGAAAGTTTCGAGTTTCCCTGCCTAGAAAAGAAATGCACCGTCACTGGAATACCTAGCGGAGCGTGCATACATTTTGCGAACTTTGTAAAGAAGCCAAGGAAGAAACTAGATGGCATGAAACAAGAAAAGAAAACATTCACACCGTGCATAGACCACTTCTTCCCTCCCTCACCCCTCCACAAAAAGTCTGAAGGATTTCAGCGTTTACGTGGTTTTGAGCCTTGGAATCCAGATGGTCAAGAACTGGATCGGTCTCATTCTGTTTACTGTTTGTTAATGTTCGTTGATTGATGCCGTCACGAGCTGGACCTGTTGTCTTGCTTGTTGGTTAACGAGCAGCGCTGGGTTCGTTGTCTCGGGGGCTTTATCCGGCATCGGGTGTACCTGTTCGAAGAGATCTCGCTGGTGTTTTGCTACCGGAACGCGACGGTTGAAGAACTATTTAACTGTGTTTCTCCCTGGCCTGAAGCCATTCTGTTCTTCTGCTAGCTGTGGTGGGTTTGAATTACTTTAAGCATGACTTTGATAAGGTGGATAATTAGGCCTATGGTTCTTCGGTTTTGAAACTGTTAACTGTTTCTTTTCTTTGGATGGGGTATGACTAGTAACTGTGTTTCTAGCGTCCAGCCAGTCGAGTCCGCCCTTAACACTGGGACTCTGACTTAACAGTGATGTGGACTCAAAAAAAAAAAAAAAAAAAAAAAAGAAAAAAAGGTCCAAAAGATGGAAATCAGGGTTACTGATGTCAGAAACTTAGAGTCAGTGTATATATATATATGCGTTAAGAATAAATGCACTCTTGGACACGCGTCAGTTACAAGTAGCATCTTCAACGAATTTAGGAACTACGGGCTGAGCATCGTGGTAGGCGCACAGCTTATTGTGGTGATTCGACGACAAACACTCGTGCACACATATTCAATCCATAACGATCCATACTAAACTGTTGGCTGATGCGATTTCATTCGACTCAACCTTCTTCCACATTACTTCTCTACTCCTGCTAAAAAAAATTCTTGGGCCATTCCCTTCTTGGTAAGATCAGTGCCTCATCTTGGAAGTGAACCTTTAGCGTCCCACAAGAGGCTCTTGTGGGATATGGGGCCGGCGTCGGAGAAGCGAAACAGTTTCTGGAGAGGGCTAGCCGCCACCTAGCAAATGTTTGATCTTCAGGATTTGGAGGAAGCATGCCAGCAGGGAGAAACACAGAAACTCACAGACCCCGTTAGGCATCGAACGACGAGAGATTTATCCTCCGCCTACCTAGAAAGAAAAAGAAGACAGCATTCCCAACATGGCATACCAGTGAGAAAGATTCAGTTCCTCGTATTTTGTTGACGCCTAGCCTTTAGCTGCAGTGCATAGGTGGTATTCTCTCAGGACTGGACCCTGCACAGATTCTGCTTTTGATAAATGTCGATGGCGGGTTTCTGTGTAGCTTTACATGACGGGAAATTGCGCTGTTTTCAACACTTTACTAGTTTTCATGTTACAGCCACAACAACCTTATCAAAGAAAATTGCTAGAAAGAAATACAACAAAGAACAAAGTGATATCTTCTCGGGTGATTAGTTATCATGCCTGTGTCTATCATCTTGACACACACACACACATTTTCTATTTATGAATGGCAGTCAGGCCTCATTGTTGTACAATGCTTATTTCTTACTGAACCTTGTTCTGGTTTTCAAAATGGCGTTTCACGAGCATGGTGTGCTGCTGACCACCGGTCTGCTCGTACTGATCGTCTCGATGTGGCGAAGCTTGATTATCAGACCGCGGTCTGCACAAGATGCTGGGGATGCTCCTAACGACGTAGAAATTGATGGCGCGAGAGGCATCTGGTGCGTTGTCAATGGTTGGTTGGCCTGACGATGTAATGTCTCGATATCGACTCATGAAAGAAAGAGCGCCACCTCATTAATGGAAGCAGCGATGCGTTAGGAGCTCGGCAGCTCTTCGGAGGACGGGACGCAGATTTTGATGGCAGGGAAGTGGTTGTGGGTAAATGCGAATTACAGCAAAGTGTATTTTCTCGTGACAGAGATTTAAGTTTGGGAGCATTTAAGATGTTGCTGTATAAGGCAGAGCGGACTGCTGGAGAGATGATAGAGGGAACAGTCAAAATCCATGATAGCGACTTGTTGCAATATTGACGAGCGGTCTGAAATCTGTTGAATCAAAGGAATCTCCTTAAGAGCCGGTAAAGTGAACGAAGGAATATTAATTCGTTAAAGAAAATCTTTCTTAAGAAAAAGAACAAGTAGTGTTGGGGACAAATCAGAAACGATAGAGGCATTCTTTTTTTCATAAGTTATATGCTAATCTGATGTTTATGGAGAACGAGAATACTTTTTTTGTTACATTAGTTCTCGGTTAAGTTTGGGCATCTCGAATGCTTTACAGTTTGGGAATGTCTTGAACTTACAAGAAACATGTTTTGTGACGGCATTTGGCTAGAAATAGTTTTTTCGCTGCTTTTTGGTTGTTGTTTAACAGTTTGGTTTTGCTTATGTTTTGCTTTTGACAGTTTTCTTCGACGTTTAGATGTCCCTAACCTTTCAGATTACCTTCTTTATTCATTTCTGTGCAATAAATTTCTCCAGCGCTATCATAAAAATAATTTTTTTTTTATCTTTTCCGTTTTGTGCGGCTCCTTACAATCACATCTTTTTCCTTCTGTTCCACTTATCATTTTTAGTTTTACCTTTCAGCTGAACAACGTTAACCTGCAGGCATTCGGATGTGGCAGAAAGTTTATATTAAATTTGATAAAATAGAGGAGAAATCGACTTAAGCTTTCGTAGCTCCCTTCTTGGACAGAGGCATGATAACGGGGAGTAGAGGTGGTTGAACTCCACCGTGAAGTGAGAGGTACATCCTGAGATTTCTGTAGGTAATCAGCTAGAACAAAATCAGCTTGAAATTGTTAAGCGAAACGATCAGGTTTCTATGTTAATTCTCTAGGAAATGACAAAGTTTTTTTTTAAAAATTACTTTTACTCGTAGTAGACTATTTGTAGTGTGTAATTAATAAACCTTCAGTCGTCTAGGTCAGCTTGATAATAGTTCCAAAAGTTGAACAGGAAACAGCAGCACCTGTCGTCAGAAAAACTCATCCTGGGTGTCGTTGGACGCCTAGAAGGCTCAAGCGACAGGCAGCCTCTCACCATCTGCACTCAAGATGAGAGCGAAACTACTCACTGTTGTCTCATTAATAATCATGTCGCCGGTCAGTGTTTGTCTCTCGGTTAGTCACCGCTCGCTGCAGGTTGCCACGCACTGGAGAATAGCAGCCTCGAGTGTAGACAGAAGTATTGTTTACATCAAGTGATATTTCTTCTAGCTCCTTGAATCCAGAATGGACACAGATACCCACCATCACTCTCCTTGAACGAATGGGTGGCTGTTTATTTCCAGACTGCGATGGTCGTCTTCCGCTGAGAGCTGAGTTGTCTGCAGGCAGCCGATCAGCCCACCCAACCCCAAGGCTGATGGCGCGAAGAACGGTGCCGACGTGTCAGGCACACTAGATTGACTAGAGGTTCAAGATTAGGTTATCTTGCAGGCTCCATTAAGAGAATGAAGTAAGTCGTTCCGTGTACAAACTTTCCGGATCTGGTAAAGATGTCGTGGAAGAAGATGAGAAGGAGGAAGAATATAATCTGTAGCGTAGGCACATTTGATGGCGATTGAATTACTGGCGTCGCATTTTGCTGGTGTCAAGTGGATGGGAGTCAGACAAGGGCTTGGGCAGTAGAGAAAACCGAATGACAGATTGATGAGCGCCAAGCTATATAACAAGGCAGATTACTGTAGAGTTTGCTCGAGGTCAACAGACCAAGTATTGTGTGTATGGAGGGTGGGGGCGTGTAAGAGGGGCTGCATAAAACTATCCACAGCAATGAGCGTCGTTAAATTTGTTTTGCGCATATTATTGAACTGGGGAAAGGGTGGTGGTGGTGTGCAAGATGCTAAGCTCACGGCAGGAAAGGAAAACCAGTGTGAGGTTTGAACAGACTCGCTACAGTGACGAGGGAGAGTGGGCAGTTTGGACTTTGTACATGTCATTTCCCCTGCTTGATGCTGTTGCTCTGTGCCTATAACTGCTAGTACTGATAGAAGTGGCTATCGACTCTTTGCGCGTTCCCCTACACAGTACCCGTTGCTGCTGCTCGGGCTGAAGTCTGAGTGGACACATTGGAAATGGACAGACCCGTGAGTCAAGCATAAGACATCGCAGGACAGCGCTAGTTTTATATGCGCGATTCTGCTTATATATATATGTCTGGTCAAATGTTCACGCATGGTGGCCACTGGGGAAGAGATCTCTTTGCACATCTCTTTTTCAAGTTACATGTATACTTAGCTTCTTCATCTGCTTGAGACTCCGTGGACAAGTTATTAACAGTAACTGCAGTACTGCTTTTGGTTGTTTCTTTTATCGTCACAGTGTTTCTTACCTTGGTCGAGCTACCTATTTTTGTGATATCACAGTCTAGTTTGGAATATCCACATGTCTCCGGTGGAATGTGGTTCAACACGTGCTGGGGTGGCAGCCGATTTCTTAGAAAAAGGTTCTGTCTGAGCAGGGGATTGCGCATTTCTAACCAGACCCTGGCTTTAGTATTTGTTTTGTCTTACATGCCGACGGTCACAACACTAAGTATTCCTGACAGGTTATTTACTTAGTTTCCTCTTGCAAGTGTTAGTGTCTTGGGAACAAGCTTGCTAGGGATGTCTTTCTTTCTGTCTGTCTGTGTGTTAGAGAGAGAAAGAAATACAGTCAATGCAGTTGAAGCGGACAGTGCAATTACTTGTCACATTGTGATACCCTCGAAATACTTCACGAGAGAATCTGTGTGGTTTTGTTGAATGAACTCAGTTATGAGAATTGTACGTCCATTTGACTTTACCAGGGTGCAATGGCAGGCACCCATGTTCATTTATTTGTTTGTTTTGTTGAGTCACGGAAAAGACCTGCTTCCGTGTAGGTAGAATGGGGACATATATTGTACGTCTTGTCTCTAGATTGTTTTCTCGATGCCTTGCAGAGATGGGAGACTACGTGAGGGCGACCAGCTTCTGGCTATCGACGGACAACCACTAGACATCTCTCACCAGCAAGCCATCCACATCCTGCAGAACTCGCAAGGGCCGGTGGAGATAGTCGTCGCTCGCGGACCCATCCCGCCGGCTGCAGGGGCCGCGCCGGAGGCTGTAGACGCTGAAGGTGGCGCTGCTGAAGGCGTCATCGAGACTCACGAGTCCAATAACCAGCTGAACCTTCCGCCGGATCAGGCCGTGAGCGTTTCAGTCGAGGACCTCGGCACGAGTCAGGGAGAAAAGGCAGATATGGTGGTGAGTAGCAGAAATGTCTGCAGAAAGTCAACTGGTCTCCTATTTGTTCACTTGTACACACACATGAACAGTCTCATAATTATAAGCGCAAACACTTTCTCTTTTTGCCTCTCTCTTTCACAAATGCACTTTCTTTATCACACACGGACACAAAATCTCTCGCTCTCTCGACACTCGCGCAAACACGAACACTTACAGTCTTACACTGTCCCTCCCACTTTCATAACCCTTTCTCTCACCTTCTCAGGTGAACCGGTGGAGCAACGGTTAGCGTGTGTCACCAATACAGCGAGGGTTGGTTGTCCTGGGATCAGCTCTCGTCTCGGGCACGCAGATTTTGTACGCTGCAATGGTCATCTGTTTACAGGGCTGGCTGCATTGCCGTGATATAGCCTTAGTTGCTGGATCGGCGTAAAATACCCCCTTCCTCACCTCTTCACACTGCATACTCTCTCTTTCAGTCGCGCGCCCACACACACACAAATAATGCTTTCTTTATGTTTGGTATTACTGTTGTCAGTATCTAAACCTTACGCAATACAACAGAATTATTGATAGCTGTGTAGAGACGACATATGGAAGCCATTGGCTTTAATAGAAAATACTAGAGATTCAGTTGCTGAACACCAATCTTTTATCCACTACAACCTTTGAATGTGACATTCGTTAATGATTAGAGAAAAGCAGTGGATATAAGGTCAAAATCTTGAAAGGTGAAAGGTTGCACCTTTCAGTCAGACATATTTTGATGTTAAAATATGAACTATTCAGATTCAAAAGCAACAGTGGGTTAATGATGAGGAAATGTCTAATTTTTTGTGCCAGAGATCAGTCGATGAGCCTTTGATTCTATAGCGGAACAAAAAAGTTCTTGGTTTCTATTGAAGTTTTGCCGACGCAAGCTGCAGAGTAGGAATATTGTCGGATCCCTGTTGGGCCTTTGTGGTTGACTTCCATCAGTCCTTAGTTGGAAGTGAGTAGGTCGTGAAAGGTCGTGCGCCTTGTGTGAGCTGAGGGTTTGGTCAGCTCAGAGGAGGATGGGGATCACGTGCGGAGGTCGGCTTCGTGTTCGATACGGCGAGAAAATGGCGGCGTTTGAAGCGTTGCTATGTCCGTCAGTACGTCAGCAGCGTGCTTGACGCAGCAGCAGGATCGTGCAAGCCTGCGTGACATTTCACCATCTTGGAGACCTGCACAAGCACAGAGCCATAGATCGCCGTAAAAGCTGCCAGGAAAAATCGACTTCCATCCATTGATCGCGCGAGGAACTGCTCGGCGCGAAGAAAGTCTGGCTTTTTTTTTCCCTTTTAATTTTTCTGAGTAATATATAACACCAGCGTCGCGCGCGACCGTACACGCATACACATAGCACAGATAATGGCATTATTTGTAACCAAACTGCATTTTGTGCTCTTTCAATCTGTAAGTAGATAATTAAAAAAAGAGGACGAGGAAAAAATGCTATATGCTCGAGCATGTAATAGTTTATTCATAAGCTGACGAGCAGAACTTGCTGATACAGGAAAAAATATATGTCAAAACATCGTAAAGCTTGTGTCGTGTTCTGTGTGTGGACGAGAAAAACAGGAACTTAACCACAGCATTGATTTTTTTCAGATAACTTTGGTAGATTATTATTATTATTATTTCTTTGTTAGCACATTATCGTTGCTAAAAACAAGCCGAACCAGCGTATTACGACGAAAAAGCAAAGCAGTGGGTAACTACTAAGTAACGTGATGATGAATAGCGGCGTGGTTCTCGACAGCTCGTAAGATGCACGACATCCACCTAGGACTTTGTACATGCGAGAAATAATCGGTAAATCAAAATCTCGAGCGGAAATAGAAGCGCTTTCTAAATGGAAATTTTCATAATACGAATGTTCGTTTTCCGGGTAGGGGTGAGTAATCACTAGATGGGGAAGTTAGCACAAATACAAAGTGGGAAGAACGTTAGATTTTTTTTATTATTTATTTATTATTTTGTTTTGGAAAGGAAACGGCGTTTCCCGAGCACACACACTATGCACGAGCTTCTGCAAAGGGTACGCCAGCGGTATGGTGTGGGTGTGCCAGCGCTGGGCAGATGGCATTGTTTTCGGGAGAGTGTGCATGGCGTAATCGTAGGTTGGGCAAATCGCGTGACCCACATCAGACCTTGACAGCACGCAGAGCTGCTGGAACTCCCTAATGGCGGGCATACAGAAACCGTGGATGACATTCACATTATTCAGTGCTTATGAGAGAGAGAGAAGAAAGGAAAACTATCCCAATTCAGAATTCTGTTTCTCGTAAAGAGATATGTTGTGACCACCCCTCACGTTTCCTGTCATTTACTTGAAACTATCAAACCGCCATTGAGCAATCTACTAAGTCTCCGGAGAGGCTTCAACTAGCAAATAGTGTATTTGACATAGAAGTTAAAAGATGGAGCATATTGCTGTCGGAATAGTTTTTCCCCAGTCACAAGCTTGTATGTAACCACTTACACTCTCCATGCGTGGACCAGGAGGTTCGAAATATACTGTAAGCTAGTGCTAAAAATAGTTTTTACGTAAATATTATAAATGCGGTTTATTCTATTTTGGTTGTGCTTTCAGAAAAAAAAAAAATGGTTGTTTCCTTAGTCATCACCTTACTTGCTCACCCAGCGATTTTTTTTTAGGGGCGGCGGGGGGAGGTAATGCAAGTAGTTACTCTTTGGATGGTTGCCAGTGAAAAAAGAAAAAAGATACCGGAGAAGCGCAGAGTACTGGAAGAGACTAGAAGGAGGAACTCGAAAAGTGTTGTTATCCCAAGGGAGCCGCCTTTCAACGTACCTTCCTTTCGATCGCGTTTCCGCTTGAGCCACAGAGAGGCAGAGGAGATAACCCCTGTCTGCTTGTCTGTATGATGACTCTTTCTTTCTCTCTCTCACACAGTGTTTGCGTGCTAGAAGACAGTCTGATGCGGTCAACACGATACTGGTGCTTTTGTGCCGTGAAATCGAGTCTTAATGGAAGGTCAGTGCACTCTGTCAGGGAGCAGTGCAAACATTTCTATTCGTTCCTTTAACAGTTGAAGGGCTTTGGTGTTTCGGCAGTTTCAAATTGATTGAGAAAAACTAGTGCTTATCGGTTCTTTTTTTGTAGAGCCGCACATGCTAAATATTTTCCCCTAATTCTTACTCACTCGATAATGACCATTTTAAATTCTTGAAAACATAAAACCTGTTTATATCAAAATGTTATGCATAAAGTTATATAGTTGGAGACTTTACATTTTATTTATACTTTTTTACTTCAGCATTACTGCATATAAATAATGGTAAAAAAAACCTTGAAAGATTATAAAGGAACGAAGTAAGCGGCGAAGTAAGAAAACAACAGATATTTACGTATGTTAAAAGTGTTAAAGTATTTTGTTTATACTGTTTCTTTAAAGAGCTGGAGATGACTTCTTTTTCGAAAAAGGTACCATTACAAATGCTGTACTTTTGCACGTCTACTCAGTTTGTACCTAAATTAGGGGTCCAGAGACGCAACGGTTAGCGCCTGTCACCAGTACAGTGAGGATTATCTGTCATGAGTTCAGATCTCGCCCCGGGCACTCTGTTCTTTCGCTGCATGCGGTATCTGCTTACAGGGCTAGCTGTTTGCCGTGATAAAGCCTTAGTTAATGGCTCGGCGTTAAACAGTTTCCCTCCCCTTGGTTATTATGTTTTGATACAGAATTGTTTTTCCTGATCTGGAACAAATTAAAGCAAGATATTATAGCAGACCCAAGGGACCGCAAACTATTATCAGAAAGATGGGGAACGGGGTGACATGCCCTGTTGCTTGTAGCCTCAGTCTCATCGGAGTACGTGGCATTTAAATACGAAGCTGAGAGCATTTAGCATGGAAAGATTGACGTTTTGTTGGCGACAAGGCCCGGAGGAAAAACCACCACTGCACAGGAGAACAGGAGAGTATTGCCTCCAGCAGCGAGCTGCAGTTCTCGTTTGCCAAGCACGAACTATTACCGCGTCTTTTTACATGGAAGAAAAGCTGGTTCGAGGAATGTTTAACATTTCTAAATAAGAAGAGGATGAAACGCCACTGCGTACAGCCTCAAGGGGTTCTTTTACAGTATTTGTGTTATTACAATACAGTTTGTCTGGGACGGCGTCAGGACAGTGACTCATTATGGCCCCTGAAGACGGTCATAGGGTTTTCTCTTTAATTTGTGTGTGTGTGTGTGATAGCTTGTCTAGACAATTGAATTTTCCGTTACGATTATGCAGGGCATCGTGCATCGATTTGCAAACCCCTCCCGAAGGAACATTCTCTTGGTCTGAATTACCAGACCTGGTGGTAGAGCCTCCTTAGGGAAATTCTATTTTGTCATTTGGCAACGCAGCAAGTGCTGGCAGGAGACCCGAAGGACATGGCATCGATAGTATTAGATGGTGTGTGTGAGTGAGAGAGAGAGATGTCAAGAGGCAACTGAGCAAGAGCAGGAGACTTCAGGAAAGAGTATGTCCTGAAGCGTATGGCCTTACTAGTACTGGAAAATGCCAATAAGAGGGAGCAAAGAGATGTGATATATACCCCTTGAAACAGAACACGATTTGGTGGAAGACTGCAGAAGAGCGTGACCTCCGCAGTACTGGAAAAAAAGCGAGAGGTAGTAAGGAATGAGGAGTGATGTGTACATCTGGCAAGGGAGCAAGAGCTTGCAGGAGACCTTAGGGACCTCGACAGAACTGGAGAGGAAGAGAGAGGTAGTAAAGATTACCTGACAAGATTACATCTTGCCTAAGCGGCCTGAATAGCCGGCTAAAGAAAGTAACGGAAACCTTACTCACCAGTAACCCTGCGCTTTCCGTGCTATCTCATAGTCCATCCCAGGAAGCGAACCTCATCCAAGGAAACTGGAAAGCTATGGAGATGCAGACTCCGTTCGACATTTCGTCTAATGGCTCAAGCATTGTCCATCGAACCACCGATGACATCCGCCGCAGGGTGCACTAGTTTCCTAGCTCACTTGAATCACATATGTCTACAGTGTGTAAGTCTATGCACAATTCCAGTGACATTTCATTAGGAAGGACAACAGCATGTGCCCCAAGTTGCACAGTATACTCCCTTTTTTCAAACCCCCATCCCCTTGGCCTGTCTGTCGACAGGAGAAAATTATATTTTTCTGCCTTCGTGTGTAAGCAGTCCTTCTACAGCGTAAAAAGCGAAGACCCCCCCCCCCCACCTACCCGTGGACTGTCAGTGACAGTTTTCAGTTCAGTACCTCTTGGTCACTACTCTCAAAACGCCCATATTTTTTTTTTCTTCAACCAGATTCCTGACTTTCACTATTTTGTTTAAGTTTACATGTTGCTATTTTTGCCTCTAAGAGCTTTTAACATATACTCGGAGATCTAAGTTTCCTTTTCAAAACAAATTTTTAATTTCTGACTCCATAGGATATGTTTTCCATTTGAATTTTTTTTAAAAACTGGGGTTTCCCTTTTTCTCTTTTTCCTTCAGATGTCTTACATTGGATGTAGTTTGCAATCATTTTCTGTTTTTGCTTTTTTACTTGTATGTTTTCCTTTAATTTTATAAACTAGTTTTTGCCATACCGTGGACTTGGTTGCTGAGACGGCGTAAAACTCCATTCCTCTGAAAGAGAAATTTGAGCATACCTCAGGTGCTAGACATCAGCTTCTATCAGTCACTAGCATGTGTCCGCCCACATAGAGCATGATTGATTCCCAACCACCTACCTACCCTTTTCCCTAGAGCTGGGGTCTGCAGTGACTGCGGCTGGCTTAGAAATGCGTTTCTCTGAAGGGTTGGAAACGCTGTCTCTTAAAGTTTTATCCGCCTTCATAAATCAAGTCGAAATTGTTGAAATCGCTCGAATAGAGAGTGCACTGCGGAGGAAGGAAAAAGCAGAAACGTGATAAATTTCCTGACAACAAAACGCATTCTTTGCCTTTTTCGTTCCCGTTCGAACAGTATCGATCATGCTTTGCAGACCTTCTGTCGGTGGAGCTTTCGGAGGTCTGCACACGATCACCAGCTACGCTTCCCAGTCCGGAGTGCCTCACCCAACCTCTGTACCACCGTGAATAAAACAAGCTTGTTTATGTGCTTAGGTAGTTTGGGTTTTTTTCTCTTCTTCTTCTTTCTTTCTCATCCGAAAATTGAGTGCATGAATTTTTCTTCACCAAGATGAAAGGTCTCGGAGTGCCAAATAAGGGGCAGATCCGCTGCATCACACCTCCTCATCACTTTGTACTCCCTAGAGGCACCACTGATTTCAGCGAAGGGCATACAGAATCGTTTAAAGGGCCGGTATTTTTGCGTTCCCTCTTGAATGCTTGATGGTGATAAGTTCTCCTCCGCTGTTCCATCCAAATTCTGGTCCTCGAACCGTGCCGTGCAGCATCGTTTTTAAAGGTCTGGTAGGTGCAGCTTTTCCTTTTTAATCAGTGAAAGAGACATTTTTTCCAAGTTGTTTGTGAATACCTCCATTTATTTTCGAAATACCTACCTACAAACATAACCGCAGAGAGAAGTCAACAACACCGACGTCAGGATTGCCTATGGATACACTTAACATTGTCATTCTACAGCCAGTCGGACAACTGTGATCATATGTTAATAAGATGTGCACGTGAACAGCTGTTTGCTGTCTTTCTGTGCACGGTGATGTTTGTAAGCATGTTCTTCGACAACGGAAGGAGAGTCAGAAATAATATCTTGCAGTGAACTTTATGCAGTTGTTATGAATAAAATTGACTCCACTAGACCTTTAACTCCAAAAAATTGTGGCTTCGGCTGCACGATACGAACATTTTCGTCACGCCAACCGTAGTTGAGGATGCGTTTCCTTTGGCTCCGGAGGCCTTTTTCCCAACTCCTACCATTTCCCTGTCCCTCATCTCCAGAGGGTTCTGATCAGAGACACAGATAATGCGTATCTTACGTGGCTCTGCGCTCTGATCAGCGAAATCAACTTGGCGGTCACCGAAACTCCCAGACGACGAGAGTTAAACGAGCGCCTTTATGTCAAACGTGCTGTTAAGCCGATGTGAAGCTACACGTAATGAATACCTTTCCCAGAACTTCGTCTAAGAGCTCTGATGTCTCTCCTGATTTATACATGGCTTAGTTTTGTATATTGTTAGAGTTGAATTATTATCGAAGTCGTTATAAACTAACGCATGTATTAATTTTGGGACAATACACACTTACACACACTAAACCTGAAAACTTACTAACCTGCACCTCATGCTTCCTTGGTCAGGATGTTCCCGGAGGAGCCGACGTAGCTCGCAGGCGCCAGCTAAAGTGCCCATGCGTAATCGTTGAAATGGATGTCAGTTTCGATGATTGTAAGTTAGCAATAAGCTTATCGAATGCGTGCAGAGGGGGAAAACATTCCAAAGGGTAACACATTCAGTACATTCGGTGCACTGTTTACAGATATATGTGTGTGTGTGTGCGTGCGCATGCCTTTTTCTTCATAATAATTGCAGATGATATGAGCACATCAATTCCATTGCTAGAACGGTTTTGTATGTTGACTGGTTGTCTCAACCAATATAAATACCATTTAACTATCCAAAAGATTAAAAGATGCATGTGTTTTCTACCAGTGTTTCAAATTTGAACCAAATCTGTCCAGCAGATTAGAAATTACAGCTAAGTTCGTTACCCCTAAAGCGTTTTATTTTTTGCATGAAAAATTAATGATTTTGTAATATTGGAAACTGCATTTATCTGACATAAGAGACCTTGCAGATTTTGTAGAAGAAAACCCGTATATTATGGTTACTTTGAAATAAATATGTTTGAGGTGTATTTAATAAATTAGTTTTTGAAATGGAGTACTTGAAATATTGTATCTTCATTCAAAATGACCAAGCGCAAATCCGTTGTTTTTTTAAATTTGATATATTTTTTTCCTAGTATGTCTTTGTGAAGATTAGTTTTTTAATCGCGAGTAGAAAGTCAGTGTTGGTAACTCCTCACACTAAGTACCTGGGGACTTCTAAGATTTCACGATGCTACACATGCGAGCTTCAAACATGGTCAAAACTAGTTATAGCTGGGATGCAAATCACGAACTTCAAACAGCAATATTTCCAAAACTAACGATAGAGACTCAGTTTTTGTTTTGTTTTACCTATATTTTCTTGTACTCTCATATGACCATAAAATACTCATTAAAAATGATTTTGTGTGCCGCTACCTACTAAAACGAAGGAGAAACAGGCAAAAACTAGCACTGTTGTGAAAAGATAAATGGACTTTGCCTTAATTATTTATTAGAAATTTTACTACCTCTGTTCTCTTCAAATAATCCCTATCACAGGCTTAGAATAAACAAAAGACTTGTGCACAATCAGGTCAGGTCAGTCCCATGCCCGGTCCGGGCGTAGGGGGGACCGTCCGGCAGCAGCAACAGACAGAATTTTCCACCCGGTCCTGTCTTGAGCAGATGAGAGCAGGTCTGGCATCTCGCGTTCGGTCCATTCTTTAATATTGGTGACCCAGCTTTTCCTCGGACGACCACGACGACGGCTCCCTTCGAGGGTTCCTTGTAGGATCGTCTTGGACAGGGTGTTGTGGCGGGTGACGTGACCGAACCAGGCGAGCTTGCGCCGCTTCACTGTTGCCAGAAGGGGCTCATGTGGGCCCACGAGGGAGGTTACGGTGCTCCGTACGTATGCGTTGGTCTTGTGTTCGCGGTACGAGATGCGGAGCAGCTTTCTCAAGCACTTGTTCTCAAAGGCCTGGAGCTTCTTTTCGTTGCGGCAAGCAGCGTCCAAGTCTCGCAGCCGTAGAGTAGGATTGACACTACGAGGGACTTGTACAGCCTGTGCTTGGTACTGAAGCTGATTGAGTTGCTTCGCCAGATCCTATCCAGCCTGACATTGCGGATGTTCCATACCAATCCTGATACGGATCTCTGCTGTACAGCAACCATCTCTAGTCAGGGTGGCAAACCCCAAATACTTGAAGCTGTTTGACCTCCTCCAGTTTCTGGCCGTTCATGACGATGTTGCTGCTGCTGTCGGTGGTGGAAATAATCATTACTTTGCTTTTTCTGAGCTTATTTCCATGCCATAAGGCCCCGCTCGCCTGGAGAGTCTGTCCGTCAAATCCTGAAGTTCGTTGTTACTGCCTGCCATGAGGTCAATGTCATCTGCAAAGCGGAGGTTGCACAGGGGTCCTGCCACCAATGGAGATTGAGGTAAGGTGGTTGTGGAGGGTGTCTTGCATGATTTTTTCAAGGAAGATGTTAAAAAGGATGGGAGAGAGTAGGCACCCTTGACGGACCCCGATCGTCATCGCGAAGAACTCGCCTAGTGGTTGTTGAGTAGTACCGCGCTGGAGGCGTTCTTGTAGAGTGCTGCTACCATCTGGATCAGTCCTCCTCTATGTTGAATGATCTCATGACCTGCCAGAGTCCATCGTGCCAGACACGATCAAAAGCTTTTTGAAATCGATGAAGTTATGGTATAGTTGACGTTGATGCTCCAGGTGTTTTTCTATCAAACACGGCAGTTAAAAGATCTGTTCTACGTGCTTCTTCCAGCCCTGAAGCCAGCCTGTTCTTCTGCCAGCAGTTCCTCTGCAATAGGTTTTTAAGCGGTTGGATGATTCTGAGCCATTTACTTTGCTTGGGTGACTTATCAGACTGATGGTTCTGTAGTTCTGGCACTGCCTCAGGTTCCCTTTCTTAGGGAGTGGGATGATGATAGACTGAGCCCATTCTTTTGGCATTTCTTTCTTCCCATATCTTTTGACACAGTGTGGTGAAGGCTTGGTTGTTGCGTCTCCTCCATGCTTCAGCAGCTCAGCAGGTACGTTGTCCACACCAGGTGACTTTCCTCCCTTCAGACTGTGCATAGCTTCTCTCACCACCTCATCAGTGAGGACTGGCAGGTCTTCAGCCGTCTCTTGTCCCAGCTGGTGATGCTGGAGAATGCTGGTGTCTGGCTCGATTTGTAGCTTGTACAAGTCTTGGCAATATCAGTCCAACGACTTAGTACAGGCAGCGTTTTTCCGTAAGGAGCTGTCCGGCGCTGTCTTCGATGACTGTGGCTGGTCGCTGCTGAGTCTTGGTGAGGGCCTTCAGTGTTTCATATGCCTTCTTGCTGTCTCCGCTTGCCATGCCTATTTCCACGCTGCAACACTGGTCTTCGATCCAATCTTCTTTGCCTCCTTCATCCTTGTTCTGATCTGCTGGTTGACAAGTCTGTACTTGTCTGCTGACGTCGGGTCTCGACCTCTCCTCTCTTCAAGGCTCTCCTTTCGTCGCAAAAGATCAAGGATGTCCGTCTGTCACCCAGGGTTGTTTGCGCTTCCTCTCTGCTTCCCCAGCACTTCGTCTGCAGTAGAGAGTAGCACCTCTTTGATACTTCCAGCAAGGGCGTCTATGTCGCAGTCTATAGTAGCCAGGGCTGCAAATTTGCCCCCCACCTGGGCCTGGAAGATCCTCTCTGTGTCCGGATCTTTGAGCTTCTCAAGGTTGAATCGGATGCGAGGGCTCTTATTGTTGTCACGTCTCAACTTCAGTTTCAACTTTGAGGCTAGTGAGGACGAGGTTGTGGTCGCTGCCTATGTCAGCGCCAGGAAAGGACCTCGTTTGTGCTTTGTTGATGCTTGATTTGAAACGCTGAGGCAGCAAGATGAAGTCAATCTGGTTATGGACCAGACCTCCCGGCGAATGCCACGTTACAGTTCTTGACTTCTTGTGCGGGTGGAGGGTATTGGCAATGTGAGACGGTGACTCTGAGCGAATTCTAGTAGCCGTAGGCCTCTTGCGTTGGTGTTGCCTAGGCCAAACTTGCCGACTGTTCCTGCCATTGTTGGTAAGCGTCAGGGCCGATCGTAGCATTCCAGTCGCCAAGGGACAAGCAAGATGTCTTTCTCGGAGTTTTCTTGATGATGTTGTCCAGCTCCTCGTAGAATTCCTCAACCCTCTTCATCTTCGTGTTCTGATGTTGGGGCGTACACTTGTATAATGGTGATGTTGTGCGGTCGAGCAGAGATTCGGATGGAGATAAGTCTGCTAGAGACTGGAGTGCAGCTGATGACAGTTCCAGCCACCTCCTTCCTGACAATGAAAGCGACACCACGTTCATGCTTGATTTCGTCTCCGCTGAACCAGAGCTTGTGGCCTTCATCTGTAGTTGACTCCCCGAAACCAGTCCATCGGACTTCTGCAAGTCCCACTATGTCCCAGCGGTAACGCTGTAACTCGTGTGTGAGTTCTTTCACTTTGCCGCATTGAAAGAGTGTGCGAACATTCCATGTTCCGATATGTAGTCCCTTGTGTAGGCAGCTTAATTGTAGACTTGGGTGTAGACTTGGTTCCAGTATCACACTTGTCGCCCCCCCTGGAGACCACCAGAGGGGTGCGCGTCGTTGGGTGATCCGGGCCTCGACCGATCCGGCATGTTGCTTCTATTCTGTTTTTGCTACCATAAGTCCTTTCAGTGGCTTTGGCGAACTTGGTGGCGCCCATCTCCTCTCCAAGTATTTTATTGACGTGCATAATAACACGTCAGCCCCTCACAGCGTTTGGCCCGCCAGCAGAAGCGGTTACCGGGTGTAGCCAGGTTAAGGACCTGGAGCCAGCTGTGAGAGTTGATTGCCATGTGAGGACCAGTGCTCCCGTCTGTCCCAAGGGACACTGCTGCCGGAAAAGTCAAAGGTGCTTCCTCTACATAGACACCCCAGACACTCTCATAAAGGAGAGAAATGACACATGACAAAATGACGTAAAATAAAGTGACGTCAGAACTAAATGACGGTCCTCCAGCCAAAGGTCAGCGTCTACATGCAATACAAGCACAGTCCGCAGGCCAAAGATCAAACATGTCATATAAGCTGGAATGCATTCTATAGCAAACATAGCTGCACAGAACACATCCAACAGACGACATCAGTCCTATTGAACGACGAATGACCCCAGCACACACAAAAAGTTCACCGATCCAACGGACATGAAGCTCACTGAACCGCGCCGCCGATCGCCAAGGCTGAAGGTGGACAAAGAATTACGACGAATTGCAGTCATCAAAGCAAAGAGGCACTACACTCTACACACACGATGGCAGGCCCATCAAAAATTATACATAAGCACAAGTCCAACACCAGGAGGATGTTAGATAAAACAAAAAAGACGACAGAGCTCTTCCCCTTCCAGCCAGTTGGCCAGGGGACATCACTCTATTGTGCACAATACGAGATGAAATTAATAGAAAGTCCTTTATTCTAAAACCAGTATCTGACTTACCACAAAACGCTGAACATCAGCTTCAGGGTTTAAAAGATGACTGACAGTAAAATTCCTGCTTTATATTGGTAATTACATGTTGTACATTCTAGACGATGTACTGAAATAAATTTGTACTTATTTCAAACACATTTAGCATGTTCCTATAGTCCCTCAGGTGAGTCAGTTGAATACTTTTTATTAAAATGTTATAATATCCAGTCAAGTTGTTATTGAACAAGTTCCCTCTTAAAATCGTTTGCATACAAACTTGTTTTTCGTTGATCTTCCTAGACTGCCACTTAGAACTCTAATATTTTCTCAGCAGTTCATAATTTCATTAAACGCTTTCATTATTAAACATATATATTCCAAAAATGAAGGAAGAATCATAAAAAGTATCTTGCAGCGAACTTTACGCATTTGTTTAGTAGCAAAAAATGAACCCTCTTCTACCATTTCCCCTTCCCTCATCTCCTGAGAGTTGTGACCAGAGACACAGATAATGCGTATCGTACATGGGTCTCCGCTGTGATGAGTGAAGTCAACTTGGCGGTCAGCGAACTTCTCAGACGACGAGAGTTAAGCGAGCGCCTTTATGTCAACGCGCTGTTGAACTGATGTGAAGCTACGCGTAATGAATACCTTTTACAGAACTTCGTTGACATCTTCATGCTCGTGGAAGAGCCTAAGAGCTCTGATGTCTCACCTGATTTATACGTGGCTTAGTCGTCTTGTATATTGTTAGAGTTAGATTATTATCGAAGTCGTTATGCGTTGAATTGTGGATAAATTTTGGGATTTAAAAACACTGAATAAAAAATTTACACATTTCTATATCTCCATATGCTATATTATTTTAACTCTTTACGCTCAGGTACAATTAACTTTTTCGTTTAGACTTTGATTTTATTATGTTTTCAAACACTAAACTCCTCACACCTCATATTTGACTTACATTAGTTCTAACACTTGATCTTGATCTGCTGTTATTTTTTCATGTATTCCTTATTATTCTTTCAACGTATTTCTTATTTAAGTACTCGCTTATGTGGAAAATTGTTCTTTAGGGGACAATCACAGACTACAGTCTCATTCTTTTAGTGGCACCCCCTCTGTTCCAAAATTAGTAATATATAGCCGTTGTTGCTGGCTTGGCGTAAAACATTAATATCCCCCTCCTTCCCCCAACCTCCACCACCATCTTCAGTGCACAGCGAGAGATGGTGTGGGGAAGGTAAAGTAAGGGGACGCGGGATTTGGATAAGAACTACACAGAGTTTAGGTCAGTGATATGAAAAATTGCATCTCTTTCAGGTCTTCAAAGCTCACTGTAATATCTCAACTAGTTTGTGGTTAAAAAGGTGCAGGGAGGAAGCATAGTCTAGTGTTGTCTTAGAGACTAGCTTTCCTGACGGAAGCAGGCTTCTTTAGGTATTGGAGGGAAGATATGCTAGTGATTTATTTTCTTCTGAATGATGTTAATGTATTGCTAGACATAAAACATCATTAAGCAGCATGCTCCGACTTTTTCTTGTTTGCTGAGTCAGCATAACAAGGCCAGTCTATTGCCCAAAGAGTGCATCAGGCTGATCTTTAAAACACTAGACCAGTGAGATATTTCAGTTTACGGTGCCTGCACTCTGCATCATAATTCTTAAATTCGATATTTAAATATTCAATTCTTAAAAGACGTGTCCTTAAAACTATTCAATCCCGTAGCAACTTTGATTTTCTGAACCATTTTTCCTAGGCTGTAAAATACTTAAAGGTATCATAGTATGATAATGTTGAAACATTTTCTAGCTTCAAAGACACCATAAGCCAGTGACATTCTGTTGTAGTCTACTTTAAGCTTGAAGATTCCAGAGCTTTTGGTAGAAACGTTCCATAAGCCTGCAGCTTTGAAGTGGCAGTGGAAAAACCCTTTGATCAAGCACCCGACGGGACTAAGGGCCCTTAGGTGACTTATGGTCGAGATCTGAAAGGTGTAGGGTTGGGTTCAGTTTGGGGGAATTGTAAGGGATGCCAAGACTCGAGGACGTTACGCGGATCGTGCTTTACGAGTAGATGATAGAGTGAGGGTGGAGGTGTTGGAGGAAGAGTGGGGAGCGTGAAGGCAAAGGATAGATGCGGCTATCCTACAACCGACTTCGATTGGCTGTTGGAGAAGCATATCATCATTCTTAGGCTTTTACATCACCGTCATTCATGGCCTGACTTTAAATGATCGTCAACTCGCAACTGTACTCAGACGACCATTTCCGTTGCAGAGTAGCTGGAGCTTGCTTGGCCTTGAGATGTGGGGCTGCGCGGGGTTGGGGGATGAGATGTAGACATACCTAGACAGAACTAGCACGCTGCTGGTAAGGAGAGCACTGGGAAAAGAGGCCGATGGGTGTGAGGGGAGAAAGCTATGGGCAAAAAAGTGTTATAATAGGCCGAGAATCAACACAAGCACTGTTTTTCTCTTTTTAAAGGTGCATGCAACTACAGCTTGGTGCACGCAGTGTATAAAGAAAGCAAAAAAAGTGCTAACCGTATCGGGCGAAATATTTATTTTTCCTATTAACGTATACTACTCCTACTAGTGGACCATTGGAGCAATATTAGACAAGACATTTTATTTAAGAAATAAGAACTATTAAAGAAATCTTCATTTCTTCTAAACTGTACTGAGGTAGATTAGTGAACTTGCTTATGTCTTTGAAATAACGAGGGCATGTTGATTTCAAAATTGCGAAAACAACTCGACCGACAAATAGTACGAACTTCATTACCACATTAATACACGCTATGCCACGCCGTCACCTGATCAAATTATAGGGATCCCCGAGGTTCGGCTGCCCAAGCAAAATGTGACCACATCACCTAATTTATAATAGTGTTGGTCTACGAGATTATCTGCCGCAGCGATGCTTAGCCTGGGAGGCAGAGCTGCACCACCCCTTGCTCTGGACCCTCACTTCATCGAACTTTCCTTCTTTCTCTCATGGTGGCCGAGCGTCTGAGGCTTGAGCAAGAAATGCAACGGAGCGTGTGGTCCAGAAAAAAAGCGATTTGAGAGCGAGAAATAGAGAGTGTGTCAACACGCCTGAAAATCAGGTTTGGCAAATGAGCAGTTAGCTCCGTTTGATGGGGAAGCAACAGCAGCCATTCCGGTCCCGAACTTTCCGTCCCGCTTTCTTCAGTTCAGGCGTAAATTATCAGCAAAGCTCAGCGAGATCCTTGATGTCGAACTGCATTTTTTTTTTTTTTTTTTTTTTTTTTTTTGCTGTTTCTTTTTAAACTGAGGATGAATTTGCGAATTTCATGGCTTCTTTGAAGACATTTTAACAGGAGCGCTTCGACAGACGATTCGGGGGAGGGAATCGTCTTATTATCCCTTATATGTTTTGGTGCCAACAGTTTTGGGATATCAGCAAGAAAAGTTTGAAGTTTTTTTAGGCAGACCTTGGCTTTTCTCAATCGGATGTTTTCTCGAAGATCCATGGCTAACACTTGGTGAATTAGAAAAGTCCTAAGAAGAATCAGTTTCATGCTTGTAGAATGAGGAATGTGAAGCGAATCAGAGTGTGCACACCAGCCAGTGGTTGACATGCAGAGATTTCACACAGCATGCAAGCTCCATATGATTCAGATAACAGCGAACATTATAGTTATGTGTATATGAAAACTGGACATGTCTAAATTATAGTGCTAGCTTTGGCCTTCTCCTTTTTGCTTTTATTTTTGAAGGCTTTCAGAGGATTAGGGTTAAATGATTTGGATTAAGTTTGACCTGAGGACTAGGCCAGCGGCATGAACCAACATAAAAAGACCATGCCACACCATACCATGGCGTATTCTGCCAGCTGTCTCATAATTTCTGGGGATGGAGAGAGAGAACGAGAAGGCAAGCTGACATGTAGACAGAGGGGCCGGAGAGCGGAGGAAGCGAAATGACATCCTGCTTGGGAGATGTAGAAGGTGGATTCGGAGTAGAAATACGAGATCTTTCAGACGTGCTTCGCGATGCATTTAGTGTTTGGTCAAACAGATTGCTTTTTCAGAGGGAGAAATAGACGAACAAGAAGCGAAAATCGTTTTAACTCCGGGTATTATCTGGGGAAAAAAGTGTGCAAACGTCGATAACTCTTTTTTTTTATTATTATTTTGTTAACCCACGTGCATAAAATTGATTTGTTGAAAATGGATGTTGAGAGAGAGAGAGTGTAGGAATTAGTTTAGAGAAAGACATGATTTCTTTTGCCAGTCTCTGTATTTCTCGATTTTTTTCCTTGTCATTCTTGTATTTCTATTCTGTTTTGTTTTTACTCGCTGAATTATAGTGCCGCGTTTCACGGGTGTCCTTGCTAAGGGTTCAGATGTCTTTATTGCTGATCTCGGGTAATGGTATTGTTAGTAGTTGAGAGGGCATAAAGACGGTGTAATATCATAATTTTTTGTGCATGAGACATTACTACCACATTATGGAAGCCGGTGATGTGCATAGGGATTACATATGGTCCATTTTGTGACTTCTGGCTTGTCTGTCAGCCACAGTTTTCGGTTTAAGTAATATGGCTATGATAACAGGAGACGAGGTGCGAGTGGGCTGTTGGGGGCGGCACCTACAGGACGCTCTTTACATAGGTCTGCTTGAAGCTGTAACTCACCTTGTCATTTGATATGCGGAGGATCAGATCGAAATCAGAAAGGAAAATTATACCCCGTTCTGCAGTCGCTTTGAAGTAGTAGCTCCTTAAAAAAATAAAAATTCCCTGCAACGGCGATTTAAAAAGAAAAACAGAGGAAGTGAGAAAAAGGCGAGGGGTACCCTTTAAAGAGGTAGGATTGAGTGAGTTTGAGCCTCATGAGCCTTATGCTTCACCTTTGTTTTGTTTTTTTCTTTTAAACCCTGGGTTCTCCCCCTTTCTCCACACCTTGTTGTGTATGAGAGTGGCTATGTTCTACTTCACGGGCAGATAGTTCTCTTCATTCCATTGACTGATATCTGTAATTTGGTGGGAGCACAAAAACTTGTCTCAGGTTGGTGGGAGCACGTGGATAGACTTGTCTCAAGCTTGCCTAGGGGAGCAGATTCTGCACAGGACGACCAGTTCAATTCTTCACGTTTGAAAGCCAGTTTTTCTTCTGGCCACCGCGGTTCTTCGAGGTACTTTGAATGACAGTCTTCGACAAAGTTTTTGCCGGATCACATGGCCAAAGCAGACCAGCTTACCTCGCTTGAATGTAGCAAGTAGGGATTCATAATATCTGAGGAATGTGGGGACCATGCCTTGTACATAGTCATTGGTTTTATAAGCGATAGCTATGGACGATAGTTGCTGCATTCGGTTTCAAATGATTCATTGTTGTTCCTGCGTTCGCCATTTAGCCGGTTTCTTACAGATCGTGTGATGCAAGTAGTCAAAGCAAGCATCAGACTCCCCTCCCCCTCAAAACAAGACATTTAATATTTTATTTATTTAATTTCCCTCTTATTTTGATGTGATCATTTTCTCAAACCGTAGGGATATTTCTATCAGTTTCGATTCTTGGTGTAAACACTTTGCTCAAGAACTTTTGGAGAAGTATACCGATATAGTCATCACAGGAATGAGAGAGGGCTGGATAGATAAAATGCAAAACTACTGTAGTCTGGTTAGTGTGTGCGGTATTTTTCTATAGTATCAATTACAAGCTGCATGCTCGTGGCGAAAATACACGTACTAATGTTTTGGGCTGAGGACCATCTCGCGCAACACCTGAAATAATAAGAGAGGCAGACCCAGAGGTCTGTGTCAACAAACACAGCAGCTGCGGACTGATCATCTGACCCAGGCGCCACAGGTCTGGTGCCGGCATCACAAGACATAAGGTGTGTGTGTACTTTCAGCGGCCAGAAATTCACGATGTAAAGACGATATTCGATGATGTTGATGGATACCTTCACCATCCCCTCCAAACCTTCTCCCTACCACCATTTTTTTTTAAAGAATGTCGAGCATGCGAGCCTCGGGAAGCCGATGGAGAGAGAGAAAAGCCAAGAGGTAGTAGTTGAGTCGCCAGACTCGCTGTGTTTTCGCAGCGACCCTGGGTCATTTTCAATCAAGACTGCTGTACTGCAAAGAGAGAGAGAGGCCCTGATGTTTTGGCTGATCTGTTAGCGATGTTTTTGAAGGCGACGGTTATACACGGTAGAACCAAATTGTCGCTGGAACCGTGAGGACGATTTCTTGACGCCTCTGTGGTGTGGCGGTGAGCGTGGAGCCTGCACGGACAGTTTAAAGGTCAGAGATGTGAAGGGGATGTGGCAATTGTGCCAGTTACGATTAAAAAGAAAACAGTTCAATCTAGTTGTTTGTTGTGGTCACGCACACTCCAAGACGTGGAGAGAGCTAGTGGTGAAACGTCTGATCGCTGATTTCAAACTAAACAAGGTGTAACGAAGAGAACATTCATGAGTGAACATGGTGTCACGAGGACTTGACCGTGAGAGCCACTGTCACAAGAGCAACAAGACAGTGAATCACTGTCACGAAGAGAACCAGTCACTGACAATCACGGGGTGTCAGGAGGAGAACCATTTGGTGGAGCCGACCCCGCACCGGGGTGACAGTTAAAGTCGACTTAGTTTCCCGCCACCCTTTTAATCTTGATTTCCCATTTCCTACCTTCTTCTGAAGCACCAACAGCCATGAAGGAATCAAGAGTCGTGCAAAAGAGTGGGGTGCTTGGCGGAAGCCTTAATGCAGCTACGTGGTCGAACTTGCCAGACTGTAGTGAGTATGCAGTCAAGAGGCCCGCTGGACCGAAGCGCAGCCCAGCTCTGCCCGTCCGCTGCTGCTACAAGCAGTAGCCACAGTCGACAGATGGTGTTCTGCTTGCAGGCGTGGTCAGCCACGTAAAGGCTAGCCTACGCGCAGGCAGACATTTTTGTCTGGAACTTCTTATTCGCCTTCACAAAGGCGGTCTGGGAATTCCTCCCCCCCTCTACTCTTTCGCTATTCTTTCATTCTTTAAGAGGAGTTTCCAGAGGTTGCCTTTCTAACGATTGAGCCGTGGATTTGGAACTGCAGTGTATTCAGTCCACTCTTGATAGTGCTTGTGAGTTGATTTGGGATTGGGGAACTAAAGCCATCAGTGTCCTTTTGTGCGGGACTCTGGATTGCACGAGAGTTTTTGTCCACATTAATGGTGTTTTCTCTTTCAGCGCTTTAGAAGGAGTTCGGGCCTTGCTACAATCACCGTCAGCGCGGCCTGCGCTATGAAATGCGATTGCTTTCCTTTCTCCCCCTACCCTCACACCTCATCCCTGGTCTGTGAAGGAAGGTCGCGCTGCTATGATAATTCCTTCATTGGAAGCTCGGCGTTAGGTTCGGTGTCGACTTTCGGGGCAAGATCGGCGATTTGAAAGGAACCGTTGGTGGACTGTTTACCGATGGCTCGGATGGTCGAGGCAGAAGAGTGAAAGAAACCATTAAGGCAATTAACTTGGCACATCCTGGACAGCGGGAGGACTTGCTGCGGGTTTGTATCCAGCAGACGGCAAGCAGCGTGCACCTTCTGTGTTCTGTGTTCTGAGAGCGTCAGTGGCCGTGCGGTCCGTGCGATGTCCAGATGGTCAGCCAGAAGCTGACAGCCAATAGCCAGTCTAGTAAATTTGGTCCTTCGGCTCGGGATTGGCTTGATTTAGAGACTTGACCAAAAGAGGCCGGCGGGCTTTAGTTAGTCCAGTCTGGCCAGAAAGCTCGTTAAAGGGGTTTGCTGTGTCCTTCCTGACAAAATTATTTTTTTCGTACACCTTTCAGTCCAGTCTTTTCCAAAACTCACGGCTATTTCTTATGTCTTATTTGTTTATCCTTTTCTATCTTCCTTCCTGTCTTTCAGTTCCACTTATTTTTTTCTCACTTTTATCTCAAACGCTTCCTCTCGTTTTTTTTTTTTCATTGTGATACCATCTTTCCTGCCGTATTTTCTCCATACTCCAAATTTCATTAATTTTTAAATATTTTTCCTCCATCTCCCCCAGATCCCCTGTGTCCGTCTGCCCTTTCTCACTTCGACTCTTCCTTCCTTCCATTGACTTTTACGCCTGCTATGCCATTTACTTTTAGCCTGAAGTTACTGCCTTCTTTACGACCTTGGTGAAAGCCGCCATCTTCCCCCTCGGAAGTGGTCCCAGCAAGGAGCTATGGCCTAATTGGGTGATGTGATTGCAAACAAAGAAAAAAAAAAACTTTAGATGCGCTGCTGACATCACCGGTCACAGTGGCTACTGCGGCCCAACCGCAAAAGTTCTGCTGATGGAGGTTATGGGTACCATAACTAAAACCTCCATCCTCCGCCTCCCACGCTGCTTCATCAAGTTTGAACAGTGTCTGTGAGGTAAATAGGAGGATGACGACGACATGAGTAGTCTGTGCAACGAGCTGTGACAATGTGTGGTAGGTCAGGACTACAGGGACGAGCTATTCACGTGAATTTTCTTCCCATTTTGTTCAGTGTCGGTATTTATGGGCCTGTGCTGCTGAATCTCTCCCTCCCTCTCTCACACAACCAGGGAATGTGCGAGCAGATATAATGTGTTATTCCTGAGAGACTTTCGAGGCTATTGGTTTATTGACAGATACATTTGCACATGCTCATGTAGACTGCGCGATTTCCAAACCCTTTCCCCATTTCTCGCCAATACTTCTGCGCTCCGCCCTTGGGCTCTCTCATTCTCTCTCTCTATCGTGCGCGCGCAATAACGCTTGTGGCCATCGAGCGGCTTTTGTGATCTGCTTACCTGCAACGATTTATCAGTTTGTGTTTTGGGGAAAGAGGGTGCTGGATGAGTATTTACTCAGCGCTGCCTGACTAGAGCCGGGCGAGATAAGCGTCTTCATTCCTCTTGATTGTTATTGGCTGACTGCCTCCCAGTCGTCGCCGACTCAACGCTGGCACTAAAGTAAGCGGAATTATTGGATTGGAAACGTTGGAGGTGTGGACTGCCTTTGGAAATAATCGAGTGTTGAAGTGAACAAATGAGATTGCCAAGCGTCGTCTCTCTTTCTTTCTCACATGGCCTCGGAGATGAGACTCTCTCGACTTTCTGTGGGCGCGCGAGTACCGACTTCCTAGCCCAGCGCGCTTTTTCTCGCCCATCCTTCGCAGCATCGCACTCAGCCGCGCGGCTCGTGCGCGGCGGGGGATGAACCTGCTGGCAGGGGGGTGGGGTGAGCGGCGGAGATGTTTGATGTAAACGTAAATATTGTGAAGTGAGGACGAGGTGTGTTGGGGTCGTCAGGCAAGTGGAGTTTTGGAGTTCTGGAGCGTCGGAGCCGAAGCTCTCAGGTTGTGTGCCTCGTCAACGGACAGCGTGCAGTGGAAAGAAGCCGTGTGCATTTGATAGGTGTGAGCGGGAGAATTGTGACAGTTTGAGCAGGTATCTTTAGGAAGCCGACCTGTGGACGGCGTCAGTGAAGGTCTTCCTCCAGAACAGTCTCCACTTCCTGTTCCTTGTCTTCCAGTGGACCTCGTTACGTTACACCGGACGCGGACGTCCTCGGCCATGACGTTGAGCGATCGAGTCGTGCGGTCGGCAGTGACGTCGTCGTCGTCGTCGTCTGGCCGACCGTCGGGGGAAGGCCATCGGGCCGAGGAGGGTGGAGGGGCAGGCCAGTGGAGCCTAGATGTGTGAGCCAGGTGCATGGAACACGCGGAGAGGTCATACCAGGACGCCATCTGCGGGGCGCTGATCGCAGCCATGTGTTACGTCAAGTCCAGGCAGCAGGCGGCGCTAACACACGGTCCGCGGCCCATCTGCCGCGCCGAGCCGGTATGCTGATGCTTTCAGTCTCCCCCTCGCCTGATTGTCGTGAGTGGCAGTGAAACGTGTGCGGCACGAAAGTTGAAAGAGAACACTAGCAGGAGGCATAAAGGATTTTTAGTTTACCTGTAAGTGTGTAACATGTAAGTAAGCATCAGTGTGAGCATAATACCTTGTGTGTATGTGTGTGTTCGCGGTGCGTGCGTTCTGTGTGTAGTGTGTGTGTGTGAAAGAGAGAGAGAGTGGGGGAACGGAGAATATTGTACACCTCGTCTTTTTTAACAATTGGGTTTTTTCATTAAAGGTTAACATTTTCGGCGATGTCAGAGCCAAAATAGTCCACACATCTTGAAAATCTGATTGAGTTATAAGCGGGGAGGAACTGGGACCAACGTGCTCTCTCGTTTGGGGCGGAGAGAGCGACTGTTAGTAACCAAGTGATCCAATCGACTGCCTTCGCAGAGGAAGGGAGGGAGGAAGGCCTTTTGATTGTGGCGGTCCTATTAGCTTGCTAATTTGGGGCGAATTCAGTGAAGAAGGTTAAAGCAGGGTTAGTGGTTCATTTAGTTGAGACAGTGGCAAACGTTGCTAGGGCCGTTCTTCTGCTTTTGGTACTGGTTACTAAACAAAAATCCCGCTGTTTCATTCTCTTCCTTGACTTTTCGGTGGTGAATCATAAATCGAAAGTAGGAACGGATGGACAACTCTCTTTTTCTCGTTGAAAATAATAAAAAGAGGGGTTATATAGCGCATTTCCACACACGAAGGCGAGCTCGATGCGCTTTGCAAAAGACAAGGGTCAGTAGGTAATGATGCCGTTTGAGACGAGCATTTCAATCGGGCGCGCGTGCACATACGCACGCACACATATGCACACTGAGCACTACAAGGAACATGGAGAAACGCAGAAATAGGAGAGGATACCGAGAAAATAACAGCCGGGGTAGACCGATTACAGTAGGTATATCAGAAAGTTTAAAGTTCAGACCAGAAAGGATGTAGCATTCCCAATGTACGGAGAGACAGAGGTAGAGCTGGGCCCAGAAGAATGATTGATGGTTCGTCGGTCGATTTAATAGGAAAGTGCTTCCACCTTAAGGTGATTTCGTACTGTGTCACATACAGTGTTCCTAGACGAGATCTGAACCCGGGGCCTGTCGCTGCAGTGGTGAAAGCGAGAATTTTAACCACTTCACACTACCAGGCGTCCCTTTTGACGGCCGAACCCCTCCAGTCTCGTACGTGGCGCAGTTGGAATAATCGGCATGGGCAGAGTGAAGCTGCCCTGCCAGGCTGGAATGGCAACACAAGCTCAGACAGATTGGAACGAGACCGTGATGAACATGATAGAGAGCCATAGTGCGCAAATACAGGACGCGTGCACACGCATAAACATAAAAGTTATATGCGTTCTTATATTCGTTTACAAAATGATGTGACTAAACCTTTTTTTTTATTCATAATCCACGTGGTACGTTTAGAATGACGGTAATAAATATGCTGAACCCATTTAAGGGTCTAATGAATGAATAAATTGGCATTTAAGGATAAAATCGTGTTGAAATCTTTAGGAGACCATCTCTAAGATGAGCGTCACTGGTAAAATTTAAGAAGCATGCGCACACGCACCTACCCGCTTGCTAATGTGCATTTAAAAAAGATGTCGACCCATTGTTATTCGTACCTATTGGCAAGTTCTGGTTTGGTGGCGCAGTTATTCGAACGAAGGATAACTCTAACGACCTGTTGTGCAGAGTTGAATAATACGAGAATTTTTGTTGCAGCGTCTGTTGTTACCCGTCCATCTGTCACTTGTGCCCTACGTTTATAGTGCAAACCCACAAATCATCGCCCTTCGCCGTTTTTGTTCTTGTCTTTTACATCAGTAACCTTTAAGTACCAGTACTTCTCCCCAAGACCACCTTCATTGCAATGTTGGGTGAAGATTGAGGTGTCGATCCAGACCAGATGCATCCAGGCGGTGTAGAGTAGGGTTGGTGTAAAAGTGTATGGGGTGGGGAGCAGTTGGGATCCTTTGACTGTAATCACTGGGTGTGTTTAGTACCGTGAAATGGCTTATTGGACTGACGTATTGACCTAACGCCAGGCTCGTGGTAAGACTTGCCGACAGAGTTTGCTCAAGCCGTGGGTCGCAGTGTGTGGTCATGCCAAGACTTTTGATTTTGTTTTCTTTGGCTGATGGTGTACCGTAAAGTGTCATCAAGCTACCAGGACAGGCAAATATGACGAAGTTGTGTGTGAACATAATCACGGACTGGGCTCTCGCTAGCTGGAATCTCGCAGGCCAGCTCCGCGCCATCATGGGTCAAAATGTCGTGTAAGGTTATTGATCTTGATTCTCCTCTCCCTCCACTTCTTCCTCCCGGTCATGCTGCTCCTCCCCTCCCATAGGACAGTCACTAATTTGATCCTATCGCACCGTAAGAGGCGACAGAGAATTTGGTTATTTTTCGCGTTAGTAAGTCTGCCGCCACAGTGGTGTACGTATGCGTGCGAACATGAGCAATAAAGAGGTTTTTGAAAGGGCACGATTTATTCATCATCATTATCATTTTCATCATGTCTTCCCTTATTTGGCTGGCTGGTGGCAAAACACCAATCATCGATAATAGATAAGAATATAATAGTAAGGTGTAGGTGGAGAGAAGCGGTGTCCTTTCCACTTTTAGTGGGTCCTCCAAAAAAGATTTTAGTAGTAGGTTCTCCCTCCTAAGTGATTTTTCCTGAGATACTAGAGAAGCCATGGCCTGTTGAAAATCATACCAACGGTGTTCGCTGTTATAGAGTGCGTTCTGAGAAATATAATGACTCATTCTTCAGGCGAACCGATGAGAACAGTAATATATAGCAATTATCGTAAACAAAAGTCTTCGAGTGATGGTAGCGCATCACATTTATGAGTATTTTGTTCCAAAGTAGATGTTATGTAATTTCCAGAAGCTTTGACGGGGTCCGTCCATTGAAACAGTGCATACGTATGAGTAGTGTTAATTCTACTTCTGGTCAATGTACAACACGTTTGAACTTACCGTATAGAACATGCTTTCCGGAAGCCCTGAAAAACAGTCTCAGACTTCTTGAAATTTTCAAACGGATATCGCTCATCGATAACGTGCACATGTATGATGTTTGTGTGAAAAACAGAAGCAAGAGCAAAGATAGGCGCAAAATTAATTTCCAGAGTCTGTCTTCTGGGAGAAGCTTTTGTCTAGTTCACGGAATTCGCATTAATGCTTAAAGTCTTGCTGATGGTAAATTCGGTTGTTTTCCCCTGTATGGCTATTATCATTTCTGAAAAGATAAAGCTTTTAACTTTCACAAAGGTTCGTTACTTGTACACTTTTTCTTTCTCATAAAAGAAATACAGGGAATAGAAAATTAAATATCCTGTGCTTGTTCCTGACACTGGTTCATTCCCGCCTCTTTCGAAGAATAATATTTTGTCTTTAAATAAGAGGAAAAGTTATTTGTAGCCTTGGTGAACAGCAGCATACTGTTCTCTGTGAACGTGTGTGCTATGGAAAGGAACTGTTAAATACAGAAGTCTCTGAGAGCCTGGTACCCTGGCTACATGCTACCTGATGAAAAAGGAGCTGTGAACCGGGAATAAAAGCATGAAGACATTCGCAAATGTACCTTTTTATGTAGTGTTTCCTAGTATTGTCAACAAGACGCCTAATATTTGTATCTGGTGATAGTGTTGTTGAAACTCCAACAGTTTTAAACTGGGGATTTCAAACCCCGTGCATATTAAGAATGGGAAACCCAGTGTTGTAAGACCAAGAGAGTCGACCGAGCTTTATGTAGCTTCCTTTAATAACTGGAAGCGGCAGGAAATTGGAATGATTTGAGGGAGGAGAGGAGATTACTGTCAGCCAAGAATGGTAACATCACTATTTCGTTTGTATTTCAGCTCAATGCGGACTGGACTCAGCTGGAAGTCATCGACCTCATCAACGATGGCACGGGGCTGGGCTTCGGCATCATCGGAGGTCGCAGCACTGGCGTCGTCGTCAAGACTATTTTACCTGGTGGAGTGGCTGACCTAGTGAGTAATATGTGGTGTGTGTGTGAGAGAGAGAGATTCACCCTCTGGAGTGGCTAACTGGTGACTTCTGTGTGTTTGTTTGAAGACAAATTTAGAATATTGTTTGATCGGCGGAGTGGCCGTGTGTGTGTGCGCGCCCTAAAATATCAGTTCCTCACTTTATTCTGAAGTTTTATATAAATATGTAAAATAGTGTGTATATATATATAATAGTAATGTCTGTGTACAGTAAAACATGTTTATGATATTTAGATAGCCATGTTGCTGCAGCTGGTACAGGATGTTTAACGGCATCCAGACGAGACATTAACAACGAACAAAAAAAAGGAAACATGTTAATAAATGATTTCTCTTGATGGGTTCTCTTGTTTCATGCAAATATGCACCTTCCGTAACAGCATGAATTTTACAGCTGTCCTCAGAGCAGCCATAAACTACTTTGAATGCATTAGCCATCTGCGATATCTTCATTTTATTTTGGTCACAAGGAGCTATCCTAAACAGGAAAATTTGGAGGGACATATATGGCCATACTTTTAAAAACCACTGTGAGTCGTCTGTTGTTACGAATATAGAGTTTTTCCTAAAAGAAAAGGGAAGAACGATGCACCTTAACAAGGCAGGCAAAACCGATATGCATGAGAATAAAGAAACAGCTTGTGCAACAAGACAACACAGCGAAGAAAAATTTGGGGTGAATGTTGTGCATTGTTGTAGACTTCCAGAAGTCTGAAGGCTGAAGCCATAATAATCACATCCCAGCCAAGTCCGCTGTCTTCGTTGTAGTTCATTTTCCCGACGATCGCGTGTTTCACCACAACAGAGAGAAATGGCGGCGCCAGAGAAAAGGGGGAAAGACTCCCTAACGAGTTATGCCCCCACTTTTTCGTGCGCGCGTGCCAAAGCGGGTGGGGGAATGGGAATGGTGGAAATAAAAATCAAAGTAAACCCTTGCAGGCTGTCTGTGCCTCTCGCAGTGGGAAGTGGAGAACTCTCCATAGCGGCGCTGCACAAGAAGAGCAAAATCGTGTCTGTTGGCGCGGCCCAGTTGACGGCGATTGCAGAATCATGACCAGGCCCCCCAGCGGGCCGCTCGATGCCGCAATTTGGCCGCTGGCGAGCGGTGCGGGTCAGCGCTGTCGGGGATGAAAGAATTTCTCATTGTGGAAAATTTTAATTCCTGCCATTTCCTCGGCTTGTACAGTTGGAACACCCTCTTCTTTTCTTCTTTCTTTTTTTTCTTTTTAAGCCGCTGTACGCTCGTGTAAAGCCTTGAGGAGCGTGACTGCGTGAGGGTGTAGAGGTGATGGGAGAGATGTGGAGAGAAAACTACAGAGAGGCAGTCGGTTATTCTCTGTTACATTGGTGAAAGTCGGTAACACGACTAATGCTATGCGTCACATGGCGTCGACTTGTTTCTCATTTCAGTTGGGGTGGGATAAAGATAACGATTAGCATAACGATTAAAACTGAAAAAATGACCAGAAAATTACACGCACATTCCAGTAATATTAATCGGTTAATACTTTTAGTCAGAGTATATATTTGTGCACTATTTCTCTACAAAACAGTGGTTAAGTGGCTGTAGACATAATGCGTCACACCAAGCACCTAAACCCAAGCATGCGTTGATGGCTGCTGTAGAGGTACTGACGCAAGTGAGGATTGTCTGCTGCATTGCTTTGTTGGTTGTTAGGTCGGCCTGTTTGGCTTGTTATTCAACATTCTGAGTGGATGATTAGTGTGAGCTGGGAGGCTTTCGGACTTTGTTGGAGAAGAAGTTATCACTTTTATTAACACCTTTCTATAGATAGTAATTCTTATTGGGGCGTCATGTTAAAGGAATATGGATAAAATTGGTGTAAAGAAATAGAAGGCTTTCAGCATATACATTTTGCAAGGAAGTTCGTAGGTTTGCTTTTTAGAGTAGTATGTTGTATATTATAAATGCGCTTATGCAATACATGAATGGAGACAACTAGGATGGGGTTTTTTCTTTAGAATTTGTTCACTGTGTGCTGTGAGCAGTTATGAACACAAAACATTTATTTTACTTACTGTTATTATTATAATAGGAGGGTCACCTGCGTAGTGGAGACCACATCCTACAGATTGGTGACGTCAACGTGCGCGGCATGAGTTCGGAGCAGGTGGCGCTGGTGTTGCGGCAGTCCGGCAGCCATGTTCGTCTGATTGTGGCGCGCTCCATTCTCGAGCCGCCACCCTACCAGGTGACAGACAACGGGTCATAAATGACAATAAGTAATCTCTAAGGATTGCACGTCATGTTGTGTGTCCGTCCGGGGGCTCCACCGAAATGTGTATATGTGCGCGCATGCGTGAGGTAGAGAGCACAACCTTAAAATTCACAGAAACATTTCGATCATATCCTTCCTACAGCCATGATCTAGAATAGAACAAGATATCAGTGAGACACTAAGAGTGATGTCGCATGCAGACTTCTCCCTGGCATAATAAATTAGTCCTGACACTTGCTAAAGGCCTCGCTGCCAGAACCTTGACGAAGCTGGTGTGTGGCATGATGGCAATGTACTGAGGGATGTCAGGATTTTGGTCCTTTATATTATGATGTCTGTGCGTTGTTTCTTTACGGACCTTTAAAGTGGACGATTGCAATGTAGAGGAACAGAGGACTGCTACAGTAGTCCCGTAACTTATGTGGTTAGTTGGTTCCTTAACCTTTCCCCGCCCTCCGCAGAGGTCCACAACCACGTACGTTCAAGATCTATGCATAAACATTATTATACACCGACCAGAGAATGCAGCATGAATATAGTGGTTTTATAAACATAATATATTAAAACACTTCCTGATTCCTTTCTCTCACTGATCTGCATTTAATCCCTACCCCATGACTACAAGGTTCATTATATCTTCTGACCTGGGAAGTGCACAGATAGAAACGAAATGTACATTAAGGTGGAACAATTTAATTTTCTGAGTTATTGTTTTTATATTGCTTCACCAGTAAGTCAATAGGCTTGCAAAACTATCATCATGATTGCATTGAAGATTTTTTTTTTAAAGCAGATTCGTTTAAAACTGCACAAGTTGCAGGACCACTGTATTCAAATTTCGATGCTCGCAGTTTTTGAAATTTACCTCTTACCCTTGTCGACAGCTTGTCGCTCCATAATCTAATAATTTTCGTGTATGGCGATCGCCTTAGGTCTTTTAATACTGACTCTTGTGTTGGTATGTGCTGGTTCTTTGTCTTATCAATATCAGTGTAAAAATTTATCAGCTCTGCATAGTGAACACATTTATAATCGTCTCTCTTTCGAGGTGATAGCTTATCATATAATTAACTGTAGATGGACGAACTGACATTCATAACGGCGTGTATCTGAACGTAACCTTAAGAGTTTGTCATTTTACCTCAGATCCCCAATGCTCCCATCATCCCAACCGAACAGCTGGACGAACACATCGCTCACATCAACCTGCTGATGGAGCAGTCCGAGGCCCGGGCGGCCATGGACGAGCTGGCTCTTCAGCAGCTACAGATGTATCCTCACCTCAGTAGTATCATGGGACAGGTTCAAGTGCATCACGTGAGTTCTTTTTGTGTCCAGCGTGTAAATAAGAGTGATAATGTCAGGCCTTCTTTAGGGCTACTGTGCGGTCTTTTTGTATACAGGATTTGTACCTATCCGTATCCTGTCATATCATGATTTGCCAGATTTTTGGGGTGTACATTTTTTAGCGGTAGTGTGTGTGTGTGTGGTCAAGCAATTAAAACAATTAAAGCATGGTAATTTTATGGACGAAAAGAAAACGGTCGACAAAAGATAGGCCAATTCGCTGGCATCATCCGGTAAAAGAGAATCGAAAACATGTCATTATACAAGATAATTACTGGATAAAATTAATGAAACATGCCTTTTTGTCTTTTTATGTTTCCTCTCGGTTACGTGGCATTCTATCACTAAGGTAACTGCAGGTCCACGAACTTACCTTTCCATGAACATCTGTGTGTGGTTGTCTAAGTGTAGCGGCGTTTATCAGAGAGTAAACCGTTTTCCATCTGAGTCACTCTCTTTATCTTGCATAGCTGCATTGACTGTAGAGCAGTGGTTCTTAACCGGGGTTCGATCGAACCCTAGGGGTTCGGTGAGTCGGTCTCAGGGGTTCGGCGGAGCCTCCGCCACGGAGGTCAAGACACACCCGCAATTCGTGATGACACTAAAGAAGGGTTCGGTGAATGTGCATATGAAACTTGTGAGTTCGGTACCTCAAACAAGGTTAAGAACCACTGCTGTTGAATGTGTACCTGCGCATTGACATACACACGTCGCATTATTTCTCTTGTCGCTTTGGGACCTTGTCCTGAACAAGCCCAGAAAGGTAGTCATCACGAGCACATTTTCTTGCAGCAGCCCTATGACCCGCAGGATATGCCCGAAATGGAAGTCTTTGAGGTCGATCTCATCAAGGATACTCGTGGTCTTGGAATCACCATTGCTGGCTATGTCGGCGGGGATAACTCACCAGGTACAAACCATATAGCTTTACTGATGAGGTTTGTGTGAAGTTGTCGGCTTCGTGTGTTAGTTGTTAAAGAAGAGCAAGTGTCTTTACGCAAGACGATTATGTATACATGTATATAGTTTTGAGAAGCTGATACAAGGCAGTGATCAATAGTGTTTCTTGTTTCAGCACGCATACTCTCTCTGGCTTCAGTTTGCAATTGCGGTGTAGTGGTAGATTAGCTCGCCACACTACATATTCTGCTGCTGAATCGGCGTTAAATAATAATAATAAAAAACCTCTCCCAAGTCGACCGTAGAACGATGAGGGTATGCGCCGGGTTGAGAGCTCTAAAACAGTTGACGGAGCAGCTGTCAAGTTGCCTTGTCGGGAACATTCGTAACCAAAAAGAATGATATATTGGGAGTCTGGCAGTGTGGACGTTGTTGTCTTCACTTCCAGATTAGCGAGGTGATCGGGGGTGACTAGTTAAAAACAAAACCCTTGATGACCGCGTTTCCAACCAAAGGTCGGATGGATGGATGGGTGGGTGGATAAGGACATGGCAAACGATTTGACTGAATTTCCAACCCCCATCGTGTCTCTTCCTCTCTCCCTCCTTTTCCTCAACATTCAGCCATCACACACTACCGGTCCCTTAAAACTGGGCGACTTTACCCCCGTGCCCCGTCTCCCAGTCGAGCTTCATGCTGGCCAAGCCATTGATTTTGTTCTCGAGGCTTTCGACTGGAATGCAGGTTCTCCAACACCACTATCTCAAAACTCAACAGTAACGCTCTGTTAAGGATTTTTTGGTCCCTCAACCAGGTCCTCCTCAAAATGACAGACTACTGGGGTCGATTGCGGGGATGATAGCTATGATCAGCGATAGCAGTTCGTGACGGAGTGAGATTCGGGTCCAGCGAAATGGCTTACCGCGGGCAGACAGAGCGGCGGTACTGGGTGGAAGACGCAGGGGAAAGGCTAGGATGGATCAGGCCTTGGGGTCGTTTCCCTTTAGTGCATTCTGAGCACTTGGAACAGATGGGGATTGCCGACATAGACAACAGATGCAAAAGACCCTGACGTGTTTTTGTGGAAAGGAGGTGGAAGATGGTGCAGTCGTCTGACTGAAGAAGATACTTTGGATTCCATCCCCGTTCACATACACACACATATTTTTTTTTAGCGACCTCAATTTTTTTTTGTCAGTCAAAAACTTAAAAAAAATACAAATCCTCACAGAGCAATCGTATTGGAAGAGTAGAAGGATATTTTGTCTAGAATGTGAATGCATCGTGGGTTACACAGTATGATGTGAGAGAGAGAGAAGCGAAAGAAATAAGCACACTTGAGTAATGCTCGTCACTACCCAAATTTTGTCTCATAAAGTGTCATTTGATGTACTTTGGAAACCACCTCTAAATGCATAGTTCCCTTTCCAGAGTCAGCTCGGCGTATTTTCACCCCATTTATGCATGATAAATGCGATTCGTAGAAATTAGCGATGGCGTATGTCATATTTTCTTTTAAGTCTTGTTTTATCATGATGATTTATCGTCTTGATGTTAGACTGTATCTGGAAACTTACTAATGAGACATATGGGTGCTATTAACGGAGTCGCCTAATCACACGTGTGTTTCAGATGAAGTCTCTGGAATATTTGTGAAGAGTATAAGTCCGGGCAGTGCAGCAGCGCAAGATGGACGGATACACGTCAATGACCAGATCATTGAGGTCAGTGAATTAGCGATCAGTAAACAGGTTAGTGACAGTGAACAAGCTAATCAGATCGGTTACTATAGAAAACAGTGACCAAATCATTAGCTACAGGACTACACTATATCGGCCATGAATGAGGATAAATAACTATAGGTCTGTGATGAATACCATGAAGGAACTTTGCATATAGTGAACCATATAATTGTTTCTTTATGTCAAAGATCTAAGAAAGATCAGTTTTTGAGATCATGTACTTATAAGTAACAGTAGAAATTGTTACCTGTACTTTTAGTGTGAGTGAAAAGTATTTGGACATGTACTGGTCAGTGCATTTTCATTTGTGTACCTGTATTTTCAGGTGGATGGTCGCTCTCTTCAAGGCTACACTAATCACCAGGCAGTTGAAGTTCTTCGAAACACAGGCCAGTCGGTCCTTCTTTGCCTTGTACGGTTTCAGCATGGACCAAAGTACGAGAAGCTTCAGCAGTACCTGGGTAAGTCGCCGCCTTCTGTATGCTCAGTCTGTCCGCTATCTTAATGTTCAGTCTCCTCTGTCAAAATGTTCCGTCAAACCCACACCTCCTCTCTTGACGGTAGAAGGAAAGCTAAACCCTTACTACACCAAGGAAAAAAAATCAGCACACTTGAGCTTTTGACATGTACTGACACGCCTTCTTAAGTAACTTAAAGCCTTAGTAAAACAGAAGTTTGATTGGTTCAGTGGTTAAAAAACTCTCCATTGTTACTCTCAGGCACATTTGATTGTAATCTTTTAAGTAATCATACTCCTCTACAATTATTACTACTTATTTTACTTGTAGCCCAGGCCAATCAGAACAGTTCCGCCATGGCGGGTCAGGATATGCCAGCCGTGTCTAACCCCACTTATGAGCTGGAGAATGGACAGGTGGACCTGGAAGATGTCACCGTCACCGATGCTGAGGACGATTACAGTAAGAAGAGTTAAATTTGCTATAGCTGGGCTGATGCTTATGCTGCTACCTTGTGACCTGTTTTCCAGAAAGTAGCATGTTGCATGTGGAGGAGGAGGAGGAGAGCATATGTGTGCGCCTGCTTGCATGCTTGTGTTTTTGTTTCCAGTAACTGTGCATATAAAATAGGTTTATATATTTCTTAAAATTTTATTTCTCGTTTCTATAGAACTGGCTGCTCCATATTTTTTCAACAATTTTAGCTACACGTCTTGTTTTGCCGATGTCAAAATTTGTTGCTAGAAGTGTGCAATCATTTCAAAGCGATGACCGAGACATTCATTTATTAGTGTAACAAGTTGATGAAACTTCGACATATTACTCGGGTGGAATGAGACACGATGCTTCTTGCAAGAATCCACACTAGTCTCTCGCCCTTGATCGATGTCATCTCATTCCAGGTCGTGGGAGTGAACCGTGTTGATGGGTTGCTGATTTATCTGAGGAAAGTAAAGTGCGGCGGAATTAGAGAATCGGGCTCCACTTTGGCCTTACTGTGCGCTAAACAGAGTTAACCACTTACAGCTCACCGCTCCTATTTCGGCAGCTCTGTTATGGGGACTTTTTCTGTTATCTTATAAAGCCCTCAAAGTAAAACCAACCTTTCCTATTCTTGATCACGGGGTTCAAGTGACAAAATGTTTTAAATATTTTAAAATATAACCATGGCATATCACATTGATGAACTTTAGTTATGTCCACTAGACCACATTGTCTTGCTTTCATGTTTTTCATCGGCGAAGAGCAGTCTGAACATTGATTCATTGTCTACACAGGTCTTGCATAGTGGCAACACTTCATTCTTTAAAATGTGAGCTTCTGTTATCGCCTCCTTAGTGGCAAGGTCAGCGTTTTTGATGAAATTATCGCCCTAACCGTAAATAACGGTATCCGCTAGTCCAACTATTACCCCCACCCCCTGACTTGATCTTTTCCGCCATCATCAGTATTCTCATCACTTTCTAACGTTCATCGTTTTCTTCAGCATCGGCAAAAGGAATAAGTACAGTCTCTTCCTCTCTTTGAATTTTGACATCGGGGAACGTGCACATTCAGATGATGCAGAATTTCCATGCTGCATCATGCATCTTTGTCGCAGTATCTTATTCTTCCCTTCTCCCCATCCCACACCGAGTCCTCCCTGACACTGCTTTTATTTCCCCCACCCTCCTGTTCCCTGCGTTCTCCGCACAGTGGAACCTATTCATGCGTCCCCATCGATCGGTCGGCGGCGGATTGAGGCATTGATCTTTGCCCCGGAAAGTGTGACAGATTTTTCATTTTGCCTTGCTGAAAGAGGAGTCTGCAGCGATCTGCAGCCCAGGAGCCGATGCCCAAAGCGACAGGCTACACCTAAGTTGCTCGCCTTGTTTTGGGGAAACGAAGACTGTCTCCCCCACCCTTGCCGGCGCCATTTCCCCCACCTCGCATTAGAACGTGTCGTTGCGCGGACGTCCCCCCTACCCTTCCTTTCATCCCAAGCCTCTGCGCATTTTTGAACTGGCGTGTGGGTTGAGTATAGTGTAGGGGTGTATGAGACTAGGTTGGTTAAGGTTCACTGGGGGCGCCGTGCAGTTGGTGTGAAAGGCGAGTGGGTGGAGGATGCGCACCAGCATCGCCCGCGTTCCTCAGAAGGCTTGTGCGCATGCCGGAAATATTAAGTTTCGCTTCGAGAGCAGAAACCTTAAATGTTTGGGGCAAGGGGCTGGCGGTTTTAGACCACGCGATTCACTAGCAGCACAGCAAGAGAACAGTAGAGAGCGGTGCAGTCCAAAGTTTTTGAGGTTTTGCCAAGACGATATAGAAGTTAACAGTGATTAGAGCTAACGTGCCATACACCGGGACTTGATAACCACGTTGCTTTTTTCCTTGCTTATTGGAATTTTTCCTGTATATTTTCAGCAGAAGAGAATTCTTATCTCGTTCTTGCTGTTTATCAGTTTTTTTTTGGTTTTTTTTTTATAGTTATTGCTGCGTGCGAGAGTGCGCGCGCGCTAGATGAATGTTGATAAAAGATGAATGAGTATATTTATTGACGGGTAATGGAAGCACGCCAGTTATCAGTTGCATCGTCGCCACCAACATGACGATAAAGACTGACAAGGAACGGTGGTGTAGACGCTGCTCTGTTAGAAATAGGCAGTGTTACGAACTGGTCACGAGGGGCGCAGCTGGTTATTAGAAGTATTTCTCCGTAAAACGGTTTTTTTCAGTCTCAGACAATGACTGCTTCCCAAATGATGACAATCCAAAACAATTTCGCTAATATATCATTGCCACTTAAAACTACCTCATCATTTCAGCGAGCTGTCCTTCTGTTCATTGTATACTTGTTAGGAGCCAAGTTCTGATTTTTGTTCGGTTATCAACCTGCTGTCTATGAAGCTATGTATACTTCCAGCAGTATTTGTCACAAGGACGAACGCGCGTGCGCTTTCCTATAAAAAATGTCTGTAGGTATGCAGACTCGTGCTGTCCTTGTCCTGCCTGACACACGCTGTGAGAGGGAAGAGACTGTATAATTGATGATGCCTCAAGACTGAGCCTTCTGTGCCCACTTCAAAGGAAGAATTTCAGACAAGCAGATCAATAATAAGGTCATTTATGCTGCTCTGAGATATTTCTTGCTCCGGCATTTGTTAAAGTTTCCAGCGATATCTGCTGACGGTCCATTAAGATAGATGATGTGTTTGGCTTTGAGGTGAACGTGATGTTGCCATCTGTCAGGCAGGTTTTCTGGGACCTGACCACTTGCTCACCTGCTTCATATCAGTTTCACCGTATGCAAAGTAAATTGTAACTTGGGGGCCTTAGTGCATTCGAATTAAGGCACATTACATTGGAAAAATATTAAGTGTTATTTAGGGAAAATATTTTTTTTTTAAAGTGTAAAGTAGGTATGTAAACAAGGAAGAAGATACTAATTGAAAGAGTAAGTGGGCACTGAAGACCTGTAAATAGCCTCGGTCTTGAAACAGTTCGGACTTCACACTCATATATCTCCTCGCTCTGTTTGTTGTGTTTGAAATATCTTTCAATGCCATTTCGATCATGGAAGAAAACAGCTGTTACCGAGTTCTTCTCTTTTTAAATGACGCCAAGTAATTTATCAAGATGGAGAAGTTGAATGCTGCAGCACCCGCAGTAATGGAGTTTTCATGACGTGGACGCGCCAGAGCAGTTAGGATCAGGTCAAGGGGTGCACTGTAAATTGCCTTAAGAGTTTGAAAGTAACTTTTTCGGGTAGTTTTGAAGTGTTTAGCTGTCGCGGGTTTTCTTTGTGTGGGTGGGGTAGGGTGGAGTGGAGTAGATAACACGGCTGCCAGATAGACAAGGAGAGTTCGCTACCTAAACACGTCAGCGCTGGTGCTCTCTGCGTATGTTTAAGGTTGAAAGCCGATACAGCTTTCCTGTCTGGAAGATGGGCATCAGGTGCTACCTGCGTGTATTCGAGATGGAGAGCGTGGAATACATGCAAGAGAGAGCAGATGCTATCTTGGTATCTGGGAGCAAGACAACAGGTGCTAACTGCGTGTATTCAAGGACGACAGCAGATCGATCATGACGAGCGGTTTTACTTTGTAATCGTATTGTAGCAACAGGCGCCGAATGCTCATCTTCCGTTGTGTTGTTTCTCCATTACAATTTTTGGTGTCTTGTGACAGCGAACGTTCTTTACAAGTATGTGTAGGACGATCGTGTGACTGTTGTAACCAGTCTTCTCTAACATGAGTTCACAAATGCATTGTGAGTTTCTCGTAGTGAGTCATGTCATATAATGTCGACGACCAGGTTGATGATGCTGGATGTTTAGCAGAGGCAGGGGGACGGGGTGTGGAAGAGAGGGTTCATTTTTCCAGGTGATGTATTGACCCGTTTCATTGACGCGGTAACCGCGAACCGTCTCGTCTCTCGTGTGGATCTGATCAATATATCATTATTTCTAAAGCTGTCATCGTGTCGCAGTACAGTCAGCAAAGTACATTGACAGACTCTGATGGTGATTCATCTTCGATATTAATTTCGGTTTGAGCGAGGTCTTTGTCATCGCTATCAGGAAGGTAATGTAGCTTCCCTTCCCTCCTCTCCCACCCTCCGTATTGTAGATATCTGCACAGACTCGCGTTCCCGCCATTTTTGTGTATTAGACGGAGATGTGCACAGGAGGTTGGCAGCCTTCTGGTGGCCCCATGACCACCCGATGGAGAGGGTGTGTGTGGTTTTGTGTGTGTGTTGACATCGCAAGCGTCTACCGTGTCCGCGAAGTTAAACGTCCTCAGAGAACAATCAAGTGACAAAGTAATCTGCCGACAGATGGCGCTGCCTACGTTAGCGCTAGACACTAGGGAAGGGACCCGAGATGATGTGGAACCTATAGAGCTATGCTAAGAAACGTTACAGAAAAGGCGCTTGGCATGCTTGTTGACGGTTTGACACGTCATAAGTTTACCTCGGACTCCTGGAAATAAGTGATGTCCGGAGTTTGCTGCGGCCCGTGTTTGATTTGAAAGTACAAGCTTTCGTTGATAGTCAACGCCGACAGTTACGGAGAAGTCGTGCACACACCATGCCGCTGCAGGATCATCACAGCTTGTGAGGCAGCACTGAACACACCCCGGTGAGAACACCATCAGGCTTGTTCATGACGTCTGGCACGGAGTAGGGCAGCGCGACACGTGCAGGAAGTGTCGCCACTTCGTATGTGAACAAGTTCACGGAATGTGTGTTTGTGTTGATGTCGAGTACAACAGCGCGGACAGCATTTGTGATGCAGAAACTGAGTCGATGTGTTTCTAAGTGCTATGTCTGCTGCGCTAGTCTCGGTGACTAGGCCCAGGGGACATTCTTGACGCGAGATGACATCAGCGGGTCGTTAAGAGAAACTCTCTAGTGGCCTGCCAGACAGTTTCGTCTGGCTGCTGCTTCCGTTCAACAAGAGTGGCATAGCAAGTCTATTCTTGCCATCCCCCTGTTCAGACTAGAATGTTCAGTGGATCCGATAGTATTGGTTTGCTGTAAGTGGGCGGCGATAATGTGGTGATAGCTGATGTCTTGTTGAGGACATCATATTAACACCACAATCATCAGCGCATGCTCTGTTTCTCCCTCGCGCACTTACCCAACAACGAAGGGAAGCTGCGGATCAAACAAGCCCATAGAGAAACCACCAATCGGCGACGAGGAAATAACCCGATCTGATGAGGGTGCGGGGTCGCAGGGTTATGTTGTAGACGTGAGAGGTAGGTAGCACTGTGCCTTGCGATGACATAGTGAGACCAAAGAAGGTCGCTGTTGAGACCTCGGACACGTGCTAACAGCCGTTAAGCTTTTATCACGGAGTCAGTTCTTGTTCATGGATGTAGCGGCGCGCGGGGCAAATAGGGGCGTGGCAGTCCAGTCCAACACCTGTATGTACGACAATCCACGCGAGGTACAGACAGGCTATGACAACTCATCTCACAAACAGTGCACACATCATCTCAGTTCAGAGCACCGAAGCAAAGAACTGTCCAAAGATGATTCTAGCTTTTTTTGTTGGGATATTACTGGCTTCATCACCAAGCTGTCTGATCCTGATTTTGTTGATTAGATTAGTTCTCTCGGTTCAAACGCCAGCTATAACTACTCGGCTGTCAGCTGCTACCTCCTGTTAATGTGTAAAAATTTGTCAAACTTTGTTCTGGAAATCTAATCAAAGTGTGATAATGTTTTATGTGTCAGACTATCAAAGGGGCATTTTGGAGTGATATGGATATTATATTTATGGTCTTATATAATCACTAGGTCGATAGTAGTTACTATGATAGTGCCATCGGCGTACTTGAGTGGTTTATGGTGTTTCATTTGGAAGACGGTATAGATGTATATTGTGGTATCGGTGGAGATTTCCACTCTAGAATTGGGAACTAGTTTTTACATAATTTGAATGAAGACCAAAATCAGTTGGATGAAACAGATAACATATTTCAACGACACTCTGAAAATACTGTATTAAACTGCTTTGGCAAAGTTCTGATCCAGTCGTATTACATGTTCCAAGTGGCACTTTTAAGCGGCTTACTATTCGGTGGCGTGGATGGGAAAGTTACCTTTTTCCTAGAGATGAAACAGTTTTCGGGAAAAATAAACTTTGCTACCTTTGATCATATTTATATGTTGGTCTCCGTGATCCAGAAGTATTTTTAAGGCAAGCAGAGAAGTAAATTCTGTTTGTTATATGGATTATTTAAAAACTTTCGATTTGGTTGGTAAAAACAACCTTTGGGAAGTGTTATATAAGCTGAAGGTTTCGACGAAAATGCTAAAATGGTGTAAGGTATCGATAGAGCTGTACAGTTTTGTATTTGTTGGCATTCCCTGATACCTGATTTCTTTGGTCCCTACTGATAACTGAACAAAGAATAGGAGATTCCTACCCTTCCCTCTGCTTAGAATGGCAAAATCATTCTCAGAGGAGGAACCCGTTGTTTCCAAAAGGTCACATACTCCATCCTTGAACGCTCATTAGTTGGTCGTTCTGTCTCCAGCGACAGTCGAGAAGTGTTAACGAGGGTCTTACTGAACGACCAAAAAATAAAAGTAACCTGTCTTCCGCAGCCGCGACATTCTTTGCTTTCATTAAGCTTCAAGACACGAGAAAGGATTGACTGTAGAGGTGCAAACAAAGTTTTCAGCAGTAGACCTTTGAGCTGACCGCAGAAGTCTCCCTCCAACTCACTCCCTCCCTCATCGTGTGCAGTGCAATAGCAGTTCGTGACTACGATTTGGTGCCGAATGGGGTTGGGAAAAGGAAGAGGCAAAATTTATTGAGCTCGCTAATGTAACTTTTTTTTTTCGGCACGGCCAGCCAGCGCTTTCTTCAATGAATAGTGGGGTTTCGGGACAAAATTTCGGACGGCCATTCCTAAGGGCACTCGAGACGCCCCACGCAATAACCTTTAAGATGTCCTGAGGTGAAGTGGACAAGGAAATGATGTAGGCTTACAGAGAGAGACTTGTTCAGCTTTTAAAACACATTCAAGCAGAATAGTCATAAATGTTTTGGAGGTTTTAGAAGTATATGTGGCTCCACTTGTGTGTGTGTGCATGCTTGTATATGCATGTGCGTAAGTTACTCTATGCATAATGAGTTTTCCCCAAAGAATTAATGTTATAATACTATTTTGTGATTAGTAAGAATGATTTGGAGTGCATAGCATGTGATATGTAATGGAAAAATAAAATAATAAAAATAACAGAATATGTGATGGTGTTGCTGCAGGTGGAGAGCTGAGGTCTGATGTGGAGGCTGCCATTAAATCATGTTGGGAAAGGATTGTTGGCCCTGACTGTGAAGTTGTGGTAAACTACTAAATATCTTTAAATTTTACATAAATCTAATTTTAAAGGATAAAATTATCTCCTTGGTCACCAAATTAATGATCAGAAGTTCTTATTCTGGAATTTAAAAAAAAAAATGATGGATTCTGAGGTAGTTTTTTTTTTTTTTAATTCATTGTTCTTACATTCATGAGGGGAGGGGGGAATTGAAATGGTACTAGATTTGGAAGGGGTATATGACCTGTCAAAATTGGTCTTGGATTTGGAAGTAGTTAATCTGCTGTCAAAATTTTCTCTTTCATCACCCTTTCCTAATCTGCAGCATGAGTGACCTTATACCCACTTAAAGTAGCAACTTTCAGCTATATCAGCATGTGAGAAATGACATTGGGAGTGAAATGTTGGCATGTAGTGGCAGAAATGTAATCAAAATATATTTAGGAGACAAAACTAATAAAAAACAACAGGGCTAAAACATTTGTTGAATCGCTATATTCCACTGCAGTGATTTATTAAAAGTTTGTTTCCACTAGTCTGCAGTGTTTGGAGAAGACTTAGTTTATTGCCTTTTTAGCAGTCTGTTCTAAAAGATAGTTTTATTGAAAACATTCAGTCATTGACATTTACATCAAATGGAGATGTCATATCCTGACGACATTGCATTTAGAGTGATTGATAAATAGATGAGCACACCATAAATTTTGTAAACAATTAAAATATCCATATAGACAGGCTATTTGCATAAATTTGGCTGCAAAATCATGCATCTCACTAGATGTCTGCTGATTGTGCAGGATTTGTCTTTTAGACAACGCGCTTTGCACTTAGAACATACATGGAACAGCACACATATATACATATATTTCTATGTCTTCTCAAACGGGAAAATAGAGTGCATTGTCTATTTTGGTGGTTGACTGAGGTGTGCAATCCTGAAATTTTGTTGTTTCTCACCTGTTCTTTAATGAGAAAACAGTGCATAAGAAATGTCATGTCATTATTATATCATGTTAGAGTTTTTAGCAAATTACTTATTTGATTTCCTTGTTGCTTAAATTGTTGACAGTGACACTGACCTGATCCTTAAAATTGTGTTGCATCTTGTCCAGTTTTGCTTAGAGCTGAAGCAGCTGTGATGATTTTTTTTATGTGACCCCCCTTCTCCCCCAACCTCTTACTAGATTGCCCAGCTGTCCAAGTTCAAGGAAGGTGGTGGATTGGGCATCTCTTTGGAAGGTACAGTGGATGTTGAAAATGGACAAGAAGTCCGTCCTCATCATTACATTGGCTCTATTAGGCCTGATGGTCCTGTTGGTTTGAATGGTCGCCTTAAGACAAACGATGAACTGCTTGAGGTAACTATAGCAGCTGTTTTTTGTTTTATTCACTTACATATTTATCCATGTGGATAGAATTGTTTACCTATGTGTACAGAATCAATGGTATGATTCAAGCACATTTCATTGATGATTAAGTGAAGTGCTGTGCAGGAGCTCTGAAAATATCAAGGCAGAACTTTATGGAGGTTAGATATTAACAGCCATTGAATGATTATGCTCTTTAACACGGAAAATCTTATAGTGGTTTTCAACTTTTAAGTTTTATTTTTATTCATTTTGTTTAAATCCTGGAAAATTTTATTGAATCTTTGCTTTTGTCTGTCTTGTCTTGTCCTCAAGGTTAATGGAAAACGGTTGCTGGGTCTGAATCATGTCAGTGTGGTGGAAATTCTCAAACATTCACCACAGCATGTACGGCTGGTGTGTGCTCGCAGGAAGAGCCCTCCTCAAGCCGACCCATTCCCTGCACCACCTTCATCTGTGCCAGCTGCACCTTTCATCCCATCAGCTTCATTTCAAGATGGAGTGGGTAGCACTATACCAGGCACTGAAAGGCTGATCAAGGCCAAATCAGAGCAGGCTTTGTCAACATCAGACAGTGCCCCAGCTACTTCATCCTTGAATAAGGCAAAATCCAGGTCCCTTGAACCCTTGACTGGATTGGCTATGTGGAGCAGTGAGCCTGTTGTCATTGAGCTTGAGAAGGGCGACCGTGGATTGGGGTTCAGCATCTTGGACTACCAGGTTTGTATATCAGCGCTTTTGTCATCGGCTTCTATAAGGGATAAAGAATTTCTTTTAAAAAGGAAATTAGCATGTTGGTACTACCATGATGGTCTGATTACTTTAGGTCATTTGGTTAAACAGGCAGCATAAATATTAGCATGTTTTGGGAGTTCTTCAAAGAGCATTAGCATTGACAGATCATGGTTTTGTGTGGCTGTCTCAAAGAAAGGTTGTCTTGGACTGCAGTTAATTTAAAATCACTTCGTAAACATTGATTACTTAATTATATGTGGTTTGTATCATCTGTCATTCCCTTGTAATATTAAGCCATGACACTGTTGGTGCTGATTTTACAGGATCCAATGAACCCCAATGAAACAGTGATAGTGATACGCAGCTTGGTTCCTGGAGGTGTTGCTCAGCAGGACGGTCGACTAGTACCAGGTGACAGACTTGTTTTTGTCAACAATACATACCTGGAGCAAGCTTCACTTGATGAAGCAGCACAGGCTTTGAAAGGTGCGCCCAAAGGTATAGTCCGCATAGGTGTGGCTAAACCTTTGCCCCTGTCAGACTCACCTTTCCGTCGTGAGCAACAGGTAGGTAGATTAAGGTTTATCTGTTTAATGCATTTTTGAAGTTTAGATGGATTTTCATGCTGCTTGAGCTTTGAAAACTTTCATTATTTATTTTTAACTATTTGCTGTGGTTTGTTTGGACTCATCCTTTTGCCTGTCATTATTTTTGAAATTTCTGCCTGTGGGCATCATACATAGGGATGATTTTTATTGATGTAAGTTGCAGTTCATGAAAATATTAATATACCATATTGAATTTGATGAAGTTATATTTTAGAAAGCCACTTTATAAAGACCCCCTTTCCACCTAAAAAAATATTGCATCTGCACTTTTCAATAGATTATTAGCACATTGGGAAAAACCCTCCATGAACTGATCAAGTTTAAGTTATTTCCCTTAGACAGTCGCTTTATTCTTGATTTATTTACTATGGGAGCAAGGCTTTAAGCATATAGAAAAATGATCAATCTCTGTGATCATTAATATTCTGGAAATCATGAAAAATGATACAGAATACAGTTGCATTTGCATGATGAATGAACTTTGCTTCATATCTTTGTCCTTAAACCTTGACTTGCATTGCAGCTGCTGTTAGTGGCAGTTGGATTTTTTTTATGTTTGCTTCTTTTCTCTTTTAGTTGCTGGCATTTATTTTTATTTAGAATTTTTTTTCCGTATCATTTCTCTTTCTGCAGTTCTCCTTTGGGGCTCAGAATCATCAGGTGTCTGAAACAACCCCCTTTCCTAGTGCACTAGTGTCAGAACTGACTAGCGTCCTCAAGAATCATGTAGGTACTAGTGCTGGCCATACCAGTGAAGAAAGCAGATCAGGTGGTGTAAGTCCCAGTATTGTGCAAGGACATATTCTAGTGGGTTCGTGGGATTCCTCATCCAGTGACACCGATATTAAAACTAATAGAGGCAGCATGATGCAGCGCAAAGACAGTTTTTATGAGAGTGACGAGGACTTGCGCACACCACGTCGTACTTCCCCTCGCAAACAAAAAATGGAACCAGAGGAGATGCCACCTTCTTATGAAAGTGCTGTTGAGGTCTCCGAAAAGACCACTGCAACTGCCCTCATGTCATCAGATGTGAAACCTCCACTTCCACCGCCACCACTGCAGCCTAAGTCATCTCCTTCAGAGAGGCCTGCTGCCTATGCTTCTAGTTATGAAAATGTGCCCAAGGTTGAGCAAGATCTGATATTTAACATGTTACAAAGTGTAAAAACAGAAAGTCTTGCACCACTCCCTTCATATGAAGAAGCTGTCCTTGGATTTGGAGAAACGGATTCAACGAGTGAGGCCCCTCCTGTGCCCCCACGAGCTGAGTTTCAAGAGAACACAGTCACTCACCTCTTGACGGTGGATGTTGGACATGCTCCTGCTGCAGCAGAAGAATTCCGACTCTCAGATCTGGAACCAGAACAGGTACTTGCAGCCATACCGCATGTCTTGTTGTAGATGTTTTCGTACTTCCTCCAAATTACTTGTTTACACTTGTAACACCTCATGTCTGTTCAAAATTTTAGTTTCATTGGAGCAGTGTAAAGAAATTTTTGAGGAGTTAGCTTTAGATTGTAGTTTTGACTAACGGCATCTAGGGTGAAATCTGCAGATACTACATTCCCCCTACCCCAAAATCTGAAAATAGTAGTGAATGTTGCATGGATTGCTGTTTCAGTCTCTTAAGCAGATTATAAAGACAAGCATAAACAAATCCTAAGAAAACAAACATTCAAATGACAAGTGTTGCATTGTTAAAAAGCCTGCATTGGTTTACTGTTTCTCACCATTCTGAAGTGGGTAGTGGGGCTTGGGGATGAGGGAACTGCCTTTTCCTTTGGTGTGCTGTTCTTTCTGGTTTTTGCATGTTTGTAATCCATTTTGGTTGCTTTGCTCTCATCATTTCTTGTAGTTAAATTTCCTTAGTGTGTGTGTATGTGAGAAAGAGAGGGACAATTGCATTTCTTAAATCATTCTAATTGTTGTTTGCATACATGTATGTCGATAAAGGTTTGTCTTTGTTTAAGGTGCTTATACGTATTTTTCTGCACTAATTATCAACTGTAGAAAGTGATTTTTAAAAGGGGAAAAATTTACAAGCTGTGTTAAGTGTTCCTTTGTAAACACTTGTCTGTATATTTACTTTCATAGTAAAAGTTTGTATAAAATACACACTTTCTTAAAATTCATTCCCCTTTCTCCAGAGTAATATCAACCAGATTTGCTTGACAAAGTTAAAAAAAGTATTTGGGATTTTTATTTTCACTTTTGACTCGGAGAAACATAAATATCTTTTTCAGATATACGCTGAGTGTTTTTAAATAGATTTAGTGGCTAGGATTGGTCTATGGGCAAAGACACATGAAGTGCTTGTTTTGCAGAAGTGTTGCAAATATTTTGTGTGTTGTATCCTGTCAACCAGCCTCTCTCATCACCTGACAGCCCCCATCCTCTGATGGACACCTCATCGCCCCCATCTTCTGCTGTGCAGACTGTGTCAGGTGGTCGCGTAGGGAGGGCACGGGGGCCGCCTCCCCCTTTACCTCCCAAACCGCGACTGCCTAAACCTATACCTGGCAAGCAGGTAACCTTTTGAATGAAGGGGTCGTTTCATCACTTGAGACTCAGTTTAGCACCTGGGGTTTGAAGCTATGGAACAGAGAGGTCCCAGGCCAGGTACCTTGAAGAATGGCATCATTCATGAAGTCTGGATGCTTGTGGTCATTCACATGCAAACTTGCCTCTTTTTGATGTTTAAGGCAGAGAGACACAGACCTTAGAGGCTGGTAGATAAATATACTTTACCTCGCCTCCATAGCTTCTGCCCTAGAAGCTTGCTTCAAACCACCGTTCCTGCTACATCCCAACAAGCTATTAATATTCACTTATATGCATGGTGCATGAGACCTTCTGGGTATTCTTTGACAGTGGCTGGAAGACCTAATGGGGTTTCTTTACTCAGTTTCCTGGGTTGCATGTGGTTATGGCACAAGTACTAACCAACATTATTGACTGACCAAAAAAAAAAAGAAGAGAAAAAGAAACAACTTAAAAGTAGTATTCTGTCCAGATTTTAATTCTTCACTTACACTCATATACAGTTCACCCGGTTCATGTTTCACCAACCATTCACGAAACAGATGCACAAATATTTTTTATGATTGGCAGATTTCCATCATCTCAAAGGCATTAAGTAAGGCTTTATAAAATTACAAAGATAAGGATAGGATCAAATGGGGCTACTGCTGGCAGAAGATGGTTTAAAAGAATGACCCTACTAATGTTGCAAGTTCACAGCCAAATATGATTGATCATGACTGGTGTGATAAGTCTTTGAATTGTGTTTAACAGAAAGCTGCTAATTGGATTCATTACCACTATATGCTCACAGTTAAATCATATGATTGCAAAATGGTGTTGTATGCTGCAATTTCCATGTACACGATTGCTGTTCAACAGCCTGCAAATCTTAGTCAGCAGATAATCCCTATCAATTTCCGGAACAACCTCTCTAGCTGGAAAGCGCAGTATTATTTTTCTTTTTTAGATGTTCTCACTTCTTTCTTGTTAGAGCTGTAGACAGGCTGTACTTGACAAACCTGAAAGAAAAGTGAAATTGTAGATCTTTGATTCTTGCTTTATTGGCATTCCAGAGCAGTGAAGAATTCTGAAAGCTTCTCTTTTCACCATAAATCTAGCTTGTAGTTGTTCAGCAGTTGACACTAACAATGAAGGGAAACTTTTTTTAACATATTCTTATTCTCCTATTAGATTCACACTGTCTTAAAGGAGGATTATTTCAGCTTACTTTTCCTGCTTTATAGAGTTTAATACTGAATGTAAAACCACCTTAGTGTTGGAGAAAGCAGTATTTTTCTTGCGTGGGTATTTTAGTAGTTGACATAGCAAAGTTCTACATCTGTTTTCTGCAACATTTTGTCTGTCTCTGCCATAGTAGTTATAGGAGACAAGTTTGGAAAATATGGAATGCTTGCTTAAAATGCCAAAGTTTTAACTTGGCATTCATGGATAAGCAAGTATTACTAGAATGATAAATGTACATCAAGAAATGCACTTGCAAGCATCATATATTTTAAAACTATTGAATTACCTGAATTGAATTTTTTTCCAGTGTTTTCACTGTTTATCTGAAGTGTTGAGGATACAAGTTTTTAGTCAATCTTATTTAAATCAGAATTGTTCAATTGGTAATTTATGCAGATACTGAATGACTTCATTCAGAGGAATATGTCAAGGAAAATGTCTTAAGGGGTGATTAGTGAAAGCTGGGTTATTTTGTGATTACAAGTTAACGGTACAAACCGCAGGATCTGGGAAGAGGGAAGGAAATGAAATTGTTGATTGTGATATTTTGCGATGTCATGCTTGTAGAAATGTCAAATATGAACAATTTGATTGTTTACCATTGTTATGCTCAGGGTTTAAAGGTAAGTGTAGTTTTTGTGGGAAAAATTGGTCTATTGCAGGGAAATGAGACTTTAGCTATTTTTCATGATGTCTTAGATTTTACCTTTAAATTCTAACTTGCTAGGAGCATGGAACATATTTTTAAACCGATCCAAAAAAAAACCAACCAACCAACAACTTTAAAATTAGAAAGGGCATGCAATCGCAAATCATGAAACATCTCTAAATAAAAACACCATGAAACTATAAAAATTTTCATATGGGTATTTAATTTTTAATGTCACAGTTTGCTATTTATCATCCTCCACCTCCTCCTCCTCCTCCTCCTTGACATCATCATTATCATCATCATCCCTTTAAATGGTGCCGTTTGGACTCTGACAAATCTGGCTAGTCCTTGGGGTGACTCACCAGTGCTAGTCGTCTGGGACGGCAAAGGTGGGCCATCAGAGCAGTTATGAGAACCTTTGGATTTATCTTTGGTATATCAAGAAGTCTTTCATGTTTCTCACCAATATGTATATTTGCTTACCTCCACGATGTTCTCCTTTTTGTTCTTTGTTTTTTGTAAGAGATTCAGTCTCCAGAAGAATTTTGTTTTGAATATCTGGATCCTTCTCTCCGACTCGGTTAGTGATCACCACGTTTTGCAACCGCACATCATAATAGTAACGACTAGAAACTTGTATAGTTTGGTACTTGGTCACTTTTCCTGTCCCATATTTTTAATTTAGTTTTCCCATTTCTGCAGCTGCTGTTAAATGTGTGCCGCGCAGCTGCTGTCCTTAGGAGAGCGTTACGCCCAGGTGCTCGAAGCTCCTCACCTCTTGAAGTTGCACACTGTTCATCTGTATCTCCGCTTTTCCGAAAGTGTTAATCATTACTTTACTCTTGTCCGAGCTGGATCCCATCCCGTATGCACTCGTGCTGGCTTCGAGTTTGTTTGTGAGCCCCTGCAGCTCACTGTTGTTGCACGCCATTAGATCGATGTCATCGGCAAAGCGCAGGTTACTTAGTGGCTTCTCTCCGGTGGACGTGGAGGTGTGGCGCTCATTATGTCTCGCATGATTTTTTTCCCGTTTGACAGCACCGGGAACAGAGATTGGCTATGGCGAACACCTACCGTCATCGAAAATCCGTTTGCCCACCTGGTTATTACGGAGTATTGAGCTCCAGCGATTGGATGGTTCAGCCGGTGCCCTCGTCAGTGTTGAATTTTCCCACACGTGACACAGTCCTTCGTACCAGACTCTATCGAAGGCCTTGAAGTCAGTAATTTTATGGTAAAGATCCTTACCATGTTGAAAATGTTTTTCGATCAGGATGTGTCTGTTGAAGAACTGTTTTCCTGCCGGCTTTGAACCCTGCATTCCGTGTTTTGCGGTTCTGGATCACCTTCAACATAACTGTCATAATTAGGCATGTCGTGCGATAACACTTCCTGTTCCCCTTTTTCGTAAGGGTATGACCAGTGACTTTTTCCATTCTCAGGCGGCTATTGTTGGTATCCCAAATTTTCCGACACAAGACTGTGAATACCTGTACTGTCTCTTTTTCTCCACATTTGAATAATTCCGGTGGGACTTTATCCACCACTTCCCACCCGTTTGACGGGATATTTTGTTCGACCTCTTTCCGTAGGACCTGTAGGTTTGCAGGGTCTTCTTCCGTACACTAGTCGTCATAAAGGGTTTTCGGGTGAAACTGTACAGGAAAGAACAGTACTCGGTCCATCGGCTTAATACAGCCTGGCGTTCTTTGCTTTTAATTACCTGAAAACATTACTCGAACGAGGATTTTGTTTGAATGATGAAATAAACAATAAACCCGTAGAATGACATATAAAATCTGTAAAAAAAAAAAAAAAATAAAAATAAACAAGAAAGTCAGTTCTGATAAATCTGATTTTACTTATTCGATTTTCTCGGTGAACGGCTTACGTTGGTCGAAATCTGCCGAGAAGGCCCTGGCGCTGACGTCAGAGGGAGTCGGTAAACTTTGCTCGTGCGCTGGGTGACGATCCCAACGCATCGATTAGCTGCCTGCACGCGCGACCGAGGCACGGGAAAGTGCAGGAGGAGCAGGGGAATCGACTCTGCTTCTGTCAGTAGAGGAGGAATTGATCGCTACTCTGTATTGGGCTGCAATTGTTTTGACATTTTTGACAGAGAACTTCGCGTGTCCGGGTATTCAAGACAGCGTGATTTGCTTCACTTTCTCTTCATCTATCCACCCACCAACACTGGCAGCTTACTTTGTTTCGTTGCCTCGGCCACACCCGCTTTTATGGCCGGGAACATTCCTCATACCCCACAACGAGACAGGATATGCGTATATATATATATAAACACGTGTGTGTTTAGACCGATGCACGTGAGCTCTAACATTTCTGCTGTTATTATAATGAAGCCATTCTAATGGATGGAATACCGACAAGCAGGCAAACCCAGTTTACTTGACTGTCTTTAACCGATTTTTCCCATAAAGGTTTAAGTAGCAGAGGGTGGATGTAATGCAGACTCGCTGCCTCCGACATTTCCACGTGACTTTTTCCATCCGGATAAAAGTTATGCGAAAGAAAAACCCATTACATGTACTTTGGGTTTAGGACTGATGTCTCACGGGAAGGAGCGAGCAGCCGCGGCCTATTGACCATGCATCGCTTTCGTCGGCCCACTTTATGGACGACACGTGCTGCACTGCTTCAAGTTAAAAATAGAATAATTATTTCCACTGTCTTACAATCAATGAGAAAATTGGCTTTAAACAAAGACGGGCTTGAAGGCAGCGGAGCTGAGAACCTCCTGCACACTGGCGACATGTAGTCTTAAGGGGTGTCTGCGTGATGGAGGGGAGGGGTAGGTGGATAGTGCGGCAATGATAACCAGGCTGTTGATTCCTGGCGTCGTCGTTGTCGTCGTTGACGTCCCTGGCATCCGGCACGAGTCCGCCTCACGTGGCGGGCCGTCCAGCATTAATGTAAGCAGTGTGTCGCGCAGCACCGCCTTCCCCTTCCCTCTGTTTGCGTCGCATGCGGCATCACCACAAGTGGCGAGGGAGGATGGGGTGGTTATCGGACAGGACAATCCGATCAGCGCGCAAATTAGTGGTTATTTGATGCTTCACTGCTTTCCTGACTGGTCCGTCTGGTGTGGCTCTGGGTGTGTTTGCTGTTTTTTTTTTTTTTTGCTTAATGACCAGGCGATGGGATTGGAGGTGCTTTGGATACCACAGGGACAGTATCATTGCTTCTGACTGGCATTGAAGAGCTGAGAATTTTTCTATGGTTGTAAAATATGTCTTTTATAGCTGTTGTCGAGACAATGGCCCTTTAAGCTCAGATAGCTTGTGGGAATAAGCGTGGAAGTAACACGAGTTTTCCCGTGTGCGCGTTTGCTTACTCGGGTTTCACTAAAATAAATCTGGTCAGCTGGTGGCACTACCTGCTGTCGTCTGGAATTGCCACTGTTGGAGTGTAGACCCGAGAACATGAGAGGGCGAATTGTGAAACCCCGTGTGGGCGTCGCGGCAAAAAGAGAACTGGAAATCGTGAGCATTACAGTCTGCGGTTAGCCACAGTTGAGAGCACTCACGCACGCGCAGATTGTGCGCTCCTCCTTATGTGCAAATTCGTTATAACAGACGAATTGCGGCATTTCATTTTTTTTTTTTTTTTAAGGAGAGGAAGGTGTGAGAACATAAGGTACAACGTAAACGTTATTCAGGGGCAGATGACTCTAAAGGACATTCACAAAAGACGACGCTGCAGGTCGGGAATGGCAGGTCACTTGGTGTTTTACGCCGAGCCAGCAGCTAAAGTTATATCACGGCAAAACACCCAGCCCAGTAAATAGATGCCACATGCAGAGGAAAAAAAAACAAAAACCAGCATGCCCGTGTCGAGATTTGAACCCAGAGCAGCCAGTCCTCGCCGTATTTGTAACAGGCAATAGCCGTTGCGCCTTTGCAGGAGTGGGAAGGGATGTTTATTTGCCTAGGATGGAAATTGGAGGGAAAGTGGGTAATATCAGAAATACGTCTGAGGTAATGGCGTCCAGGACTGTCGTGTGATTTAGGTGAAGGATTGCTTTATACGGGAGAAGGCTAGGTATTTCTTTCATTCTTTACTATCAGTGATATCCTGTTATTATTTCCATAATGTCTCAACAGCTCATTTAGCACTTTAGGCTTCAAGTTTTTAAACTTATTCTTGTTTGACGCATAAACAGATAATTTTGCCACAAGGCAAATGCTTTCTTTTTGGCGTCCGAGGCAGATTCGATCACTGTGTGATTTGACCAAACCAGCCTGCGTGTGTCCGGCATTTAGATCCCAGCTTCTCTTTGTCTGTGACTGCATCTCTCAGCTGCGACCATTTGTGTGAGCTGGATCCCATGAGATGGATCCTATGACTTTTCTCCTCTAATTCCTTTTGAAAACGAAGGCATCAGTTTTGCCATGTCAAAAGACACCTTCACAATTTTTGCGGTCCAGCGGTGCTGGGGAGGGACATACAAATTGAAAACGGACTTAACCAGCTTGCAGTCCAGCCAGCATTCTGCTCCTTGCATGACACGAATGGTCCTCACATCCGCCACATCGCGTTGGTGAACGATGACATGCAGGATCGGTGAAGCAAGTCTATGGTCCAACAAGTCTGTGGCTGCTCCTCCTTGCTGTTTTGATGGATCAAAGACTAGAAAGAACTCACTAAACGCTGGAATGAACATTTCTGTTGCTTCACTGTTTCCGTCCCAATCTGTTGCAACTTTTATAACCTGTGGCATGCATTCAAAGACTTAATGTTCTTATAATTTCTTGAAGTACAGTTTTTTAAAGTTTTTCCTCTTATAATGTCGTTCCAGAGTTTTTCTTTTTGACATATATTTTGTTAGTTAAAAAATTCTGGTAACGTAGTTTTATATTGTTTTCTTGGCTGTTATGATTTGTTCCCCTATTGTTGACAGGAAGTTCTGCAGTTTCTCTTCGTTACATCAATTTTGGCAGTTTTGTCTCCTCTTTTTCACCATTTTCCCCGTAATTAGTTGCTGACGAGATATTAAGAGACGATGATGCCTGATGAGTAAGGCCTGTCTCAGTTGTAGGGACAGAGTGGTGGCCAGCGGTTGAGCAGTGAGAAAGGTGGATGTGATCTCGACACGCAGGGTCGCTGGGGTGGCTGTGCACACGTTTTCAGTGCTTGTCACCGCTCGTTGCCTGAGGCTGCTGCCAGACACGCCTTTCTGTGGCGCCAGCTGGCCGGTGCTGCATCTCCGTCCCCGGACTGATAACGCTGGCACGCGCAGGAACACGCGCTGTATCATACAGAACAAACGGCTTCTCCATCGCCGTCAGGAAGCATCTCATATCGTGTTCCAGCGGCTCCACGTACTGGCGAAAAAAAAAAAATGTTTGATGATTTAGCTGGTGAAAACGTTTGTGGGGTTCATAATGGAAAAAAAAATGTGGACATGGGCCGTCATCTACAAGCTACTGGTCTGGATATATATATATTGAATACTGAGCGATGAAAAGGGTGACAAAAAAAATAACTCGTCATCGAGGTTGAGAGGCACGACTACAGGATATATCTCCATATTTTTTGTGGGTCAACACAGGGAACCAACCGCAAGCATTATCGGAAATTTGTGACGAAAACGATAACAACGACGACGACCATGTCTGATGGTCGTGATAGCGATGTTGCGATTGTGACATAATTACAGCGGTCCGCTTTTAATAGTCGTGTGATGGAATTGCTTTCCTGCGTGCAGGCTTGTGTTGACCGATATTGATTGGACATGCAGTTGACATTTCTTGTGTTGGTGTTCATATTGAATTTTTTTTAGGACGCGATATATATATACTCGTCGCCTTTTGTTTGCAGTGGAAAGAAACCGGTTCGTTTCCTGATAGCAGCAGGGTAGTGTGTTTCGGACCACACCCGCTAGCATCACTGACAACGCTTTAGGGCGGAGAGATTGAAAACTTTTGAAACTTGCGAGAACACCCCCAGATCCCAGCGGAAGTTCTAACTTGGGGAGCGGGACTATGCCAAGCTTATTCGGGGACAATCTGCGAATTGAGCAAAAGTGTGTAAAAGGACGGAGAGCGACGACGGCGTGGAAGCGGGCGCGTGGCACGTCGCAGTTTGAGGCGCTCACTGGTCACGCGACCTGCCCCGCGCACGAGCGGCGGCACGCCCTTACGTTCCACAGCGTGTGCTGTCATGCGGAACTGCGGACGCTGCAGAAGTAGCAGCATGTGAGGGGACGGATGACTTTTCGCCGTGTCACAGGTGGACGGACGCCAGGTCGCCAGAATGTACGTGTTGTGCTGCAGAAAGGCGCGTACGCTGTCCGTGCGCTCGCTCTCGGGCAGCAGAAAGCGGCAGCGCTCCGCGAAGGTACGGCATCTGCGGCACACGACATGGTTGATAGAACAACACCGACACTGTTAACGAGAAAACAAGCAAACAAACAAACCCACATAAATGTCATAAGTTGGCGTTTCAGAAAAAAGATGGCGCGTTTTAATTGTTGATTTTTGTTGTTGTATACTTTTACTATTTTGTGCATGTGCCCACATTATCCAACCTTCGTGCACTTTGTCACTAGATCAGTTTATCGTTGCACTTATACTCTTTAACTCTGCATGAGCTTTGATTTTCTTCTGCAACTGAAACAATGTTCTTGATATGATGTTCTAAACCCAAAACGCAAGATAAATGATAAGAATGTTGGTTTATAAACAAAGAATAACACGTCTTGCATTTTCTTTTGTTTCATGAACAAAAAAAAATTATTGTGATATTTGATATTCAGATTTCTAGGATTTATAGTAATTGGTGGTTATACATATATATTGCTTTTCATGAAAACCACATTATGGACTAACAGCAGCCTGTTTTTCTGAAAGAAACACCAGTTTTTCTCAGGTTCACTATTGGGCAGGTTTTAGCAGGGTGGTCATCGATGTGCATGGCCTGTGCCTGTTCACAAGAGGAAATGTAGTTAAGATTATGTGAAGCGGTTATCTTTTTTGTCTTAATTTTGAAGAAAATAGACTTTGGTATGATTTAAGGTAATGGAAAAACACGAAGAAACAAGTAATTCTTCCTTACGATGTTTGTAAGGAAATGTAAACTAATCAGTTTTTTTAAGATCTTCCAAATGTTCTTTATACTGCAGAGAAATGCTGCAACGCATGATTTTAATTAGTTAATTAGTTAAACAGGCATTGTTATTTGTAACATTTATAAATTTACCAGGTCAGACTAATGCTACAGATCCACCATGACTTCTTGATCCTTTGATTTACAAAAACTACTGTCAGGTCGTGTCTCTTTCAGACCTGCATTGTCATGTTGCAGGATGCTACACCTCCTCTGCCAGCAACTTCCCCACCCCCGCCCCAGGCTGTACCACCAATATCCCCTCCAGTATTTCCATCAACCCCACCATTACGACCAGCACCTTCTTCACCTCGCCATGATCCAGAGAGCAGAGTGAGTGCTAGATATACAGTGATCTCAGTGTGCAGAAGGGAGTGGGGGAAAGAGAGCATACACTTTTTTTTTAAATGGAGGCTGCTTGGTCCAAGAGATCCAAAAGTATAAAATGAAGCTATGCTCAAAGTTGCTGGCATTTCAGTAAAACATAATGCTGTTGTTAAATTGCTACAAAAGTGATTTTATTATAATTTGGGGAGAACACACATGGATTTTTCTATATTCTGATTTCTGGAGTGAATGAGTGGCATAGTCAGTCTGTAGTGTATATGTGGATTGCTGTCTGTCCGCCAAGACCAACACTTGCGAAGTGATCCGCTGTTAGTCTCCGGCGAACCGCAACAAAGAATGTGCCTTGTTTTAGTAGTTAATCTGAAATGTGAATAAACCGTAAGCTTTCTTGTCTCATGCCTCGTTTTATCAGTTAACTGGCAAAAATCGTCTGCCAATAGTCTAGCGATATTAGTTCGTGATCTGAGAGTTTTGAGTACATGCTAATTTTTGTAATGCGATAAATTATAAAGTTGGTGTATGTGTTTTACCTAAAATAAATTTTGCATTCCTGGTCACAGTTCTGCACATCATTTGCCAAAATGATTCTCTGTAAGAATAAAAAATGTCATTCACCACTGTAGAATGCACATAGTTGACATATTTTACTTACCAAAACAAATGGTGCAGAAATATATCATTTTCATGTGCTGCTTCACAGCAGAGTTTGTTATCTGCCAATTTTTACAAAAATTTGTGTGCTGTGTCCACCTTTTGTCAGTTCAGTTTTGCAATAGCGTTTCCTTCACCCACATAGCAGACCCTCCTGGGATCCAGAGTTATCAAATAAAATTTGCCAAAGAATGATAATGAAAAAGAAACAAAATTCTCAAAGAACATTGCAGAGTTGAATGCTTTTAATGCACTGAAACTTTCTGTTCCCCTTGGAAAAAATATAAAATTAATACATAAAACTGAAATATAAATATATAATTTCTATATATTTCCAGTGGCATAAAAACTGGTATTTCATAACTATCCCTGTATTCAGCGAGAGTGCAGATTGGACATTTTTCATTTTGTATCTTCAAAGAAGCTTTTTCTGTTTTAGTAAATGGTCACATTCCCAAGTTTAAAGCAAAAGAAATTGGTTCCATTGAAAGCAGCTGTATTGGCACATTAAAAATAGAAATGACGAATCTTTTTTTCATAAATTTTTCAGGCCATAAAATCAATCAACAATAAAACAGAGCTAAGGGTGGGAGGGGGTATTTCACATGGAAATTGGATTGATTTGCCAGTTTAAAAAGTATGCATACATCACAGTTTGCTAAAGCTACACTATTTCTTTGTGGTTGGTTTGCTGAGAAAATAGATATCCAGCTGTCTGGCTTTTCTGTTAAGCAGTTTTTTTTCCCTAAGCATCAGGAAGGTTTTTATTTAGAAGACATTTACACATTTGCTGCAGAGTTTAAAAGACATGCATTGTACACACTGAAAGAACATGAAATGTGAGATAGAAGTGGTTACAAAATTAAAAATAAAATTTAAATTAATCTGTGTGCAGCTTGGAGGAAGAATTTACCATTATAAATCAGCCAGCCAAGATAGCTCTGCTTCATCATCATCAGATCATGCTGTTGCTTCAGCGGCTGCAGCTCTGGGAGGAGCAGCAAGTGACCTTAGGAACCTGTCTAGTCCTCCAGCCTCGCCACGAACTGCCTCTCCTAGGCTATCTCCCATGGGCTCGCCCCTACTACGTCGAAGTGAAGGGGTGTCTTCCGACCTGGAGAAAACCATTAAAGTGTCTAAGGGCAGCGATCAGCTAGGTTAGATGTTTAACCAAAGTCAAAAAGTTTTTATTTATACCAGGATATACATATGCACAGATGCAAAATGAAGAGCACGGCATGCATAATATATATTTCATGAAATTCTTCATAAAATAATTTGTTGATGGTAGGTTATCTCCCTTTTCCTGATATGTAGAAGCTTCTTCAATGATCTCTTTGTTTTAGATAAATTAGAACTAGCTTTTGAAAACCAAGTGGTTTTCTTTCTTTAATATCATTTCCCGTATATTTCAAAGGAGAAACTAGTGGCAAAACACTATTTTTCTTTTTTTTTGTACAGCAGAGTTGGAATACAAATGATGGAAATAATTTCTAAATTTTATTTGGGTGTAATTTTATATAATCATAATCCTTTGGGCACGATGGGCCATGATTATGGCTTTGCTGGAGAGGCCTGGGGAAGGCGATTTTCATTACTTTTATTGCAAAGTTTAAGCTTTCTTCTTTCCAAAAATATAGGTTTGTTGATCTAATGTTTACTTGAGAACAGCAATAATAAAAAACAAACTTTACCCACTGTTGTCTTCAATTATTAGCCAGTCCTTGCAATACTTATATTTTTATGCAGTGCTCAGAGGGTTAACCAACAAAAGAAGTCTTGTTGAATACTATCTCCTGTATTCTGTACTTGAAAGTAAAAATGATTTAAATTGAGTGACTAAATTTGTGAAAGAACAGATCTATATGAATGTTCATTTTTAGTGAGACTGAGCCACTTTTGTATTGTTTCCTTCACCCCTGCATGTTCATCATCACCTTTTTTTAACCAAGATATTTAATTCTACTTGAGAAGAGCAAGATAAAGCTGTTAACTATTTTGCCGAACTTGCTGTTTCATAACAGCTTGATGCAAGCATTAGTTTAAAATGTATGTGAAGAAGATGAGACAACTCAGAAACAGTAACAAGTATTCTGTATTGCATTACTAAATACTAGCAGGTGATGTCTGAAATCATCATCACTATCGTTGTCCTCTGTCATCACCAGGGTAACACTGATTTGCCAAGGGGGGATTTGACAATATTACCACCATCTCTTGTTGGTCTTAAATGTTCTACCATTCTTTTGGATGGACTGAATAAAAGACCAGTCCATCTTTGAATGTTGTCTGCCCACGTTTTCTTTTCTCCTATTCTCTTCTCCTATCTTGCTGAACAATTCACATGATTTTGCTTGTGATTATGAGCCCATATTACTTTGTTTTCATCTTGACTAGGAAGCCATTACATGGCCCTATTATTTGCTAATCTTTATACTTTGTGCTTTCGAGGATGGACCATTGTAATCATCTTTTAGCTGTAATTCCTAAGTATCTTCTCGATAGACTTCAAAGGATCCAGAATAACGCCGCTTGCCTCATCTGCAGACCATCTTAATATGAACATAGTTCACTTATCATACCTCCTCTTCACTGGTTGCCAGTCATGGGACGTATAGCCTACAAACTTTCCGCTTGAATTACTCTGCCATTTCTGGCATGAGTCTTTGCTTCACTGTGACCCTGTCCTGGCCATGAGCTGGCGTGTCTTTAATTTACTTTTGAGTGAATGTTGTAGAAGTGGGCAAGTCCGTTATATACAAATATGGGTGTGTGGTTGTAGACGATTTACTCAATGTATGACTATGTATTACGCTCTGGGCAAATATTTGGAAAGGCATTATACAAATCCTCATTATTATTATTGTACTTTGAAAGGTGCAAACCAACACATGTAAATTTTAAATTACAAACAGGAGTTGGCGTTTTTTGGAAGTGAAATAGCCTATGCAGAGCAGGTTTTAATTCATCAGTTTTGTCAATTGCCTACCCACCTCTCATTGTCTGCAGGTGTGACAGTAGAGACAGTGGATAGAGGAGTCAATGGGTGCTTAGTAAAGACCATAACAAAGGGAGGTGCTGTAGACAAAGATGGTCACCTGCAGGTGGGTGACTACATTGTCTCCATCAACAACGAAAGTCTACGCCATATAACCAATGCACAAGCACGGGCCATTCTCCGGCGCACGTCGTTGCTTAGCACAGATATTAGGTGAGTGTTTTGAGATTTCAAAAAAAATTAATACACTACTTTCCGAGATAAGAGTTCATTTAGATGTTCTAGTTCCATAGAAGAACGACTTTCAAGGTCACTGGTAGTTTCATAGTGTATCAATAAAATGGTCATGTTTAGGGTTACCAGTTTTTGTTGTTTGATTATTAATTTTGTTGTTAAAAAACAAAAGCTGTAATGTATGACAACCAAAAAATGGCAACACTATAATTCTAGGAAATGTATTACTAATCTACTAATTCAGTAATTCAAATGAATATTAATTATTGGATAATTTGAAAAATTGAATCATCATTTAATTGATGTATTTATTAATAGACTTCTCCTTCTTGGCATAAATGGTGCAACAATAAAATTGACCAATCAAATGCTGAGTATCAGAGCAAGCTCAAGAAACCACAGAAAAATTGCTACTTAGCACTGGAGATTAAACAGTAATAATAATAGAGGTCACCATGTTGGGTAATAGTAATAGAGGTTACTTGCAAAGTCCACTTTGAAGGAGAGCTTGGTCTATATGCTCACAGTGTACACTTACATACACACACAGAGACACATTGACAGCTGCCAGAGGTAAGCCACTTCATCAGAACGGGAAGAAGTACAAGGAAAGAAGTATCTGGCTACTGTACTAAAAGTGTGGGCAGAGTAACAGAGAGATTCTCATCACAGAGCTATGTTATGGGTAAAGCATCACCTAAAAGCGAAAAAGATAATGTGCACCAAAGTAGTTCTTTCTCAGAAATAAAATACGGACTACTCCTCTTTCGCTGCCGGATATCCTAGTCATTGGGGCACTGGATGCTCAGTGACTTACCCTGCAGTCTACCAGCGCTTTGTAATTGCTTTCTAGGAATAGGCCAGCGCCAAAACACATTTTGATTTTGGAGAAGGGCGGCTGGGTTCCAAGTGAAGGAAACATGATTGCGTGCAGAATGCAGCTGGGGTGAGGTGACCCGCATTCAGGAACTGTGCGTCCGCCAGAAATCAATAGGAAGGAGCGTGATGTTGCCATGTTTCTGGGCACAGTCAGGCTGAGCTTGCAGAAATTATTTGCATTGATACCTAGGGATTGACGGTGCTGCTGTTTGGAATGTGAAGTTTGGCCTTTTTCTTTTTTTTTTTGGAGGGGAAAGGGGTGCGTTACACAACATTCCGGTCTGATAGTGTAAAAGACCCCTCCGCTTTCTTTCTTCCACCTCCTTTTCTTCCGCTGAACGATATTTTCAATGTGTAGGAACATTTAGACGTGTGTGTATCCGACCGAATTTGGTAAAAACTATTTTTTACTTTATAGTTTTGTAGCTGTGTAAAGTTAGCAAGCTTAATCCAGCATGCAGCTATTTCTGTATTCTGTAATGCATCCCAGAAATCAGTTCCTGAATTTATTGTGATTCTTGCATTAAGTTCTTTGTTTTCTTTAAATTGTTCCTGGATGTTCACTTTTTGATGAATCGCTGATATCAAAGAGCCTAACAGGTGGAAGAAGAATGACATGATAGAAATGGTGGTGGCGATTGTGGTGGATTATTCCTTGTATCAGGATTTTAGGATGTATCTGTTGATGTTTAAATACTGCTTCGCTTATGACAAGTGAAGGACTGGCGATAGTCTCTCAGTCTTTCCCCACCTCCTCCTCTCGCACAGAATGATGTTTTCAGAAAAGCCTGTGAAACCTTTATTGTTTTATGTGAAAGCATATTGTCTAAGCCTGAGCTGATAACAAAGCAATATACAAGAGTTGAACCTGCTTGCCCGCTTCTCCCTCTGTCCAGTCTTTCTCCCCCAACCCCTCGCACCTGAAAAAAAAAATGAAAGGAGAGAGAAAAGTCTGTCGTACAAAATAGTGTGCTTAAATTGCTGTGATACGTATCGACCCATAGTGTACCGTGAGTGTCGTCGCTGTTTTGTTTTACTATTCTGGGGTTAGGCTGGCGGCAGAAGACGCTGTGCGCTCGTTCGATATCCACCCACGATGCCACCACTGCCAGCACGCTGTGCGGCAGACACGCTGAAGTGGGTGGGCTTTATGTACCGATTACAATTCCTGTTTCTTGGACACTTTCGTTTGGTGGGTCGGGTTGGTAGGTTGATTTGAATAAAAAGTTCTACATAGTGGCGATTTCGCACTACTGCGGGGAGGGAAGTGGAGCTAGGGGAAGGAGTGATGACACTTTAATGAGAACAGAAGGGGAAGGATAAGGGAATAGGGGGAAAAAAAAGAAGGTCCCCGTGCTGTTCATGCTGAGGACGCAGGAAGAGATGGTACAGTGCTCCCCACTCCACGCCCACCCCCACCAACCCGTCTCGTCACGGCCATTCTGAGCTCCTCCCCCCGGTCGGCATCAATCTCGCGTCGCAGCCGATGATCGATACCTTACTGCAGCAGCAGAACCGATTTTGCGGCCGAGGATAACGGAGGGAGAGCAGGGGGGAGGTTTAGGGGGAGGAGGATGGCGAGGAAGAAATTCTAGCCTGGCCGGCAGCCAGCCTTTAAAAGCAGTCGCAGTCGAGGGTGGTGATGGGGGGAAAAGATGGCGTAGTGTGTGGTGGCTGGTTGGTTGGGGGTGAGAAGGAGAGTGCAGCAACTGGCGAAGTCTGCAACCGTGATACGCGGGGCAGGGTAGTCGCGGGTCTATACTAGTGTGTACTGGAGTCGAGAGCTTCGCGGATAAACTCCCTCAAGCATGCGGCAAGGCGTTCAAGAGATGCATTCGTAAACAGGTGAGAATTTTTACGCTTAAAATTAGTGGCAAGACTGGTCATTCCCCCAACACGCCCTGCCATTTACTCCATCCTTTTTTTTTTTTTCGAGTTTTATATATCTCCTGCCTCAACTATTTTAAGACCATTATCTAAAGGCCGTCGGCGGTCTCGTCCCTTGGGGTTTGACAAGCACCAGTGTCAGCACGCCTAACCGTCACGTCGTGCCTGGGTGCCAGAGACGACGGGTAGTGGGCGCTGCAGAATGACCTTGTTGCCGTGCACGGCGGCCTGCTAGTGTCGGAAGCGCTACAGGTGCCTCATCGACACCAGGCTTCTCCGTCAACCGGCGTATGATGTTGCGCCCTACCGCGCCAACACCCTCTAACGAGTCCACGCTTCTGTTGCTGGTCAGTAGCAGTGGATGTGGTCTTGTCTTTTAGGTTCTTGTGGGACCGTGTTACCGCCTGGGATTACTGACCGAACCGAGCACTGCGCGCTGCCGGTGGTTGGTGGTACTGGTGTAAGAGAAAGGGTAGGAGAACTTTCTCTCCCTCACTGTTGTATGGGGAGACATTAGGGCCCAGCAGCCCTCTGACCTGTCTGACTTCGCTGAAAGTGTCGTCAGTCATTCAGGCACTCGTCCCTTGACTGGTATCGGTCGTTAGGGGGAGAACATATAAGCTGGCATGGCCACCACACACGCCTGTCTTGAGTGATAGTAAACAGGTTCTGCAAAGTTCCACTCCACGTTTGTAAACTAGTTCTTCCTCTGTCACCGCGACTCGACCACCCAACAAGGTACCGTGAAGGACAGTCTTTGACACAGTGTCGTGCTAGGTCACAAGTTTATTCCTGTTATCCTACTTGTGTGGCGACCACGTTTCGTATAAAGTCGTTGGCCTTATGTTCCTTTTACGAGATCCGAGCATCCTTCTCAAGCACATGCTCTAGAATGCCAGAATTAACTTCTCCATATTTGCAAGCAGAGTCCACTTTTCACGTCTGTAAAGCAGGATCGGTACTATGAAAGAGATCTTGCAGTTCTTTGTGAATGCCTGCTGATGATGCAAATCAGCCTTTCATATAATGTTCTCCAAGAAGATGGTGAACAACACAGGTGATAGGGGTCTCCCTTGACGTACGGACGAGACCCTCTTTAATGCTGAATTTCCGCATCACATGGCATAACCCCTGTAAAGATTCCTTTAGAAGTCCGTGAAGCTGTGATAGAGGTCCGCTAGTGCTGTGAGCTGTTCGGTGGCGCAATAGTTAGCACTTGTCACCAGTACAGTAAAGTCTGGTTGTCCTGGGTTCAGCTCTCGTCTCGGGTACGCTGTTCTTTCTCTGGAGTTGACATCTATTTACATGGGCTGACTGCCTTTGCCATCATATAGCCGTAGTTGCTGGCTCGGTGTAAAACACCCTCTTTCCTACCCACTCCACCCTCGTTGATGCTATCATGATGATATGTTCTCCTACCTTGTATGAAGCCAGTCTGTTAGCAGAAGTGTCGCGCCATGCTGCGTGACGGGAGGGATGTGAACTCGAAAAGAACCGCGAGTTAATTTATACAAAGTCGGTCACTAGGACACATTTCCTTCTTCTGCAGTACTAAGAACCTTTGTTTTACCTATGCGTTTATATTTTTAACAAGGTGCATCTAAGAGCGATTTTCTTACCAAAAATGGCTGGAGCTGTTTCTTCGAAACTCCCCTTACTCCTCCACTCACTCCGTTTTCTGTTTGAGTTCATTCATTCCTGGAGAGAGCTCCTCTGTCTGCCTGACAGGAAACCTGTTGAGCACTCGCCTTACGCGGTGTCCATTGAGTGCCGCACACTCCCACACACCAGGCGGGCTACCGCGCGACACACAGGTCAGCTTTATCTGCCAGTGGCAGCGGGGTGGGTAGAGGGGACCCTTGCACTTCATCGACTTTTTCCCCTCCACTGCCCGGAGAGAGAGAGACTCGCAGAAACCTCCTGCACTCGGCAGCTGAGAGGGAGGCGAGCACCGCGCTCTGGCATGAGGTGAAAACATCAGGTGCACGTAGTAGACATGTTTACCTCGCACCCCTACCCACTCCCAGCGCCGGCCCACGCACTGCTTCTTGCATGCGTGCGATGCACGTTATTGAGAGGCATGCAGCTGTGTGGGTGAAGATGCATGGGTGCAATCTGCCTGTGATGACCCACTTCTGCTCTGGGAATCTCTTGTGATGGTGCTCACAGTCTCACCTATAGCGAACTAGCTTCACCTGGGGCTGGGAAAAGATTGTTGACACGGACGAGTACACGGTCTCTCTTTCTCATTTATTTTTGTTGACTATAAGAGACACCTCGTCTCTTTCAGGCCCCATGCTACCGTTTGGTTAAAGTAACCTTCAAGGTGTGACATTCTAAGCATGATTGCATCAGTCATCAGACAGGTGTATGAGGAAGGTGATCTGTTGCTGTAAAGCGATTTACTGCTACTAAGCAAAATTTATGAACGAGCGGTCTTGTGTTTTACTGTCAGCTGTAGGGTATTCACAGCGATCTTCTCGCTTTGAGCAGGTATGTGAATGAAGGCGACTTGGACCGTTGAACTCCAATCAGCTAAGACTTGTTTAATCATTCTAGGAAGAAGTTGCGTTTGTAGTTTCTAATTAACGAAGACCGCAGCCCTGTAAGACCATCTTTGTCAGGACAAAACAGTTTCACAGATTATTTTAAACTTAGCTCATCGTATGAAGTATATGTGAAGCGAGTGCAGTTAGCTGGTGTTGGCGGAAAACAGGAAGTTGATCACGTGTTTTTGCTCATGCGTGCATGGAGAAGTTAGCATCGGCGCGCGCGCACACACACACACACACAATGTTTTTATTCAAAGAAATATGTAATATGCGCGTGAGTATATGACTCGTGAGTTTTTGAATATTTTTGTTTTTCGTGTCTGTGTATGCAAATGCCTACATCCGTCCATAGTATGTTTGTTTTCTTTCAGACACACAAACTCTCTCCCGTAATCAAACACGTCTATAGCAGAGGTTTTTTTTTCTTGAGCATAAAGTATGCCTGTGTGTCAACAGTTGTTCATTGATAGAGTGAGGGAAAGAAACCGAGTGATGGCAGACCTACGGAAGGTCCTTGGTAATCCTTTGGCTGGGAGCTTGGCTGAGCAATACAGGGTCTATATTGATTTTCATCCCCTCCTGGTATAAAGAACAGAAAACATTCAGCCAAGCTGGGAAAATTGCCTCCACTTCCATCAGCACCAAGGCTAACCAGCAGTAGGAGCCTTTTCGTCTGGCCCGACCCTCCAGTCCACGTCATCGTCGTAGTGGTATTCTGCAGGTGACAGGGAGGGAACGGCCGCCTGGTCGTCTTGTTGCTGGCGCCGTCGTATGCGCAGAATTCCCCCGCTCCGCACTACTTATTTATATCTCCATCGTTCATGAGGTGGAAATGGTGATTGTGTCTGAGACCTAAACGACATCTTTATCTGGCAAGAAAAGCAAGCCTCACCCCTACAGAACTGGAACGTGTTTTGTGAAGTCTGACTGTCAACGTAGCAGTCGAATCTTGAACCCAGAGCATCCTCCTCAGGTACTTGTTCTCCAATGGCTGGATTTCTGTCAGCGAGCACAGGCCACGTGTCACATACGTAGATCAGGTATTAGATGGGATTTATACAGATTGTATTTTGTAGTATACCTTGTCCGGCCTAGCCATTGCCACGGTTGCTGATTCGATCTTGATGCGGATAACTGTCGTGGAGCTGCCGTCCTTGGAGAGGGTGGCTCTCTAGCACCGAAAGCTGCTAACCTCTTTGACCCGTACCCCGTTCCTGTATATCTTTGCTTTGCCGTTGCCAAGATCATAACTTTGCTCCTGTAAGTGCTATTCTCCATTCCATGTTCGTTTGAACTGCCTATCAGTCTGCTGGTAGGATCTTAGAGTTTTTTGTTAGTACCTACTGACAGGTCTACATCGTCTGCAAAGGAAAATTCAAAATCTTATGGAAATGGAAGTGTGGTGGTCGTAGAGGGTTTCATGCATGATGTTCTCCAAGGTGTGAAACAGCACTGATGATAGGGGTCTCCCTTGAAGTACGCATACTGCAGTGCGAAAGTAAACCACAATTTTGGCTCTCCAACAATACTGTGCTCACTGAGCTGTTAAACAGTGTTTCCTTAACTTGGACGAGGTCTTCGATGTTGAATTTTAGCATCACATGGCATAGCCCCTCGTGCCAGAGTTTGTCAAAAGAACGTTTAAAGTCGATGAAATTGTTCCGCTGATGCTGAAGATGTTTATCAGAGTGCGACAGCTCCTTTCAGCTTATCTCCCCCCCCCCCCTACTAACCTGATGGCATTGAACTTGAGCTCGAGGCCATTTCAGATCAGGCTATAGTAGCTATACAACAATAATTTTATTGTTGAATCTGAACCCTATTTTGGGCAGGCCTGGATTCATGCTGGCGCAGATAATGTTACGCATATTCTCATATTTAATTTTGACCCCATTCTCATCCTACAGCCTGACGACTGACAACGACTTGCACAAAAAAGGATTGAAGATAGACCTTTGAAAAACTGCTAGTGAAGCAGACTCACAGAGAAACAGGTTCTTTGTGGTCCTGAAAAATGCAGAGGACAAAATCAAAGATAGACATTTTTGTGGTTACGGGTTGAAAGGTTCATATCGTTTTTAAGTACCATTATATCAATCAGTTTGGACTTTGTAATAGTGTGTCTTTCACAGTCATCGTCGTTTATCGTTGATCAAGCTAGACAGCAAGATGGCGTGATATTTATTTATTTATGAACAGTTATACGGGCCAAAACTACTACGAACTGTTTCCTGCTTATGTGCGTTTCACGTGTTCTCTCCCGCTTCTTCCTGGGATTGGCTTTAAAACATTTATTGGCTTGTACACCCAAGTGCCGGGCTGACATTTCCTCGAATGGCCGCTTATTTTGCAGCTGTTCAAATAATTATAAGATGTTTGCCATATTTGCGATGTGATTGCGGGTAGCATTAGTTTGCCGCTAGTAGCATGGTGGTCCGCAGTGACTGTCTTCAGAAGCTGTCCGTCAGTCGCTGTCGGATGCCTCCTTGTTACAACGATTTTGATGTTTCCTCTTCAACCCCCTCCCTCACTGTTCCATCCCCTCCCTCCTCTTGCCCCTTTTGCGCGCGGATCTTGGTGTCCGGTTTACTCGTGTGTTTGCATCTTCGACTCACACTCCACCCTTCCTTTCCATCTCGTCATTGGAATTTCACACGCAGAACAAACTAAGGTGATTTAGCTGCTGAAATCTGACATGATTGTGGGTGGGACTGGGGTGGGTGGGGTAGAAGAAATGACGCAGGCAACAGACAGAAGAGGTGGTGGTGGTGGTTGAGAAGAAGCGGAGAGTAAATGAGATGCAGAGATCAGCGGAGAACATTGGACAAGAAGTGGGAGACGCACAGCTTGGAGCTGGTCGCCACCGCGCCTCGCATCCTTTCACTTCGGTCCCGCTGCTCGCCGCCTTTCCTGCTTGTGCATCCTGTGTGCGTGCTGTGTGTGCCGCAGCCTCCTCTACCCCCGCCAGCGTCGGCGGCGGCGGCAGCAGCAGCACCAGCAGACATTGATGTTGTTGCAGCCATCGTAGCAATGGTGATGGTGGTGTCGGTGCGTGCGCCGTCTCCGGTCGTCACCGTCGTTGTCGTCGCTGGTGACGTTGGTGGTGTTGAGGCGAGGAATGTGTAGCTCGCCAGACACTTATTGTGGCGGCTGTCGGTGTGTCTAGGTAAGAGTCGTGAGAGAGAGAGAGCTGACTGTCCCTGTCTACTGTGCCAGTTAGGGAAGGTGATCTCTTGGGGCGCGGGGAGGTGGGAGATTCCTTTTCAAGCTGCGGCCATTAAGTGGAGGATTTTAACCAGACAAGAAGATCCGTGTTTTGTCCTCTTTCTCTTGTGAAACCTGGGGTCTTCTTACCAAAACCGTTATCTCCAGCTCTTTCTCTCCTATTGATCTTACATTCCCTCTCTCTCGTTTTTTTTTTTTTTATTTAATTTGTGACCATACTTGAGGGGGTTAAAAGACTGCTAGGCCACAGGTAAAGCTGTCAGATTTTTGCGTAAGCGCGCACACACTCGTGTGGCAGTTGTTTAAAACTTTTAAATTCAGATAATTTTTTTTTCTCCATTACACTGTGACATCGGCTGCAGCACACAGCTTTTACTACAATCAGATTCTCCCACCACAACCTTCGTCACCTTCAGGAGTGACCTTCATGGTCCTAGCGCGGCACACTGTGCACCTCCTCTCAGGAGGGGGGAGAAGCTGCTGAAGTGATGCAGACACAGTGAGACTGGGTGGACGGTGCTTAGTGCTCAGCATGTGCCACCTGTAGTACAGTGAAAACAAATGAATGCAGGCGTTTTTTGTGACAATTTGTGCACTGATGCTAGCAGAAGCTGGTATTGAACCATGCAGACATATATTTACTAATGGGCTGAAAAAAATGACTTCCACACTTGTCTGTACATTAACTAGTGTGTGAATGTTTGCACATGGATGTAATCTCATGCATGCTAGCACTCTTCCCCCCACCAAGCAGACTACCCTCTTATCTGTAGCAAAGAAATGACCACACACTTAACGACTGGTCCGTTTCATGCATGTGATGATAATGATCACAAGCCCTTATATTACTCAGAAAAAAGTGTTTCCAACTCCGCTCACAGTTGTCAGAATAGATTACCCTGAAGCAGAGGGTTTGTTTTTATTTTAGCTAGGCAGAACCTAATGTAACATTAGCAATGCATCACTGACTGCATCTCACATTTTCTTGTTCTGGAAGCAGCCTTTAGTTGGCAGCTGATGTTAGTGATGGTTAAATGCTCAGAGTGAATTTTCCAAAGTGGGTCTACTGACATCCATTGGCTTCAGAAAGTCAGATGCTAAAGTATTAAAGTTAATAGTGTGGGATTTTCTCAAGTCACCAAGTCAGTATATTTTCTTAGTTTTGCATGGTTAAGTTCCTGTTCATCAGCCTTTCTTCCTTTCAGTATTCATTAGCAATAACCTTTACAAAATCTTTCTATAAAATGTCTACAGAATGTATTGCAAAAGAGTAGAAAAGAAATATCGGGAGGGGGGGACTGGTTTATTTCATTTACTTGTTCATTTTTGCATTGGATCTTCCTTTTGTGCAGACGACATGAAGTTTGCTATTTAGATAAAATTTTGCATGGATTTCTTTTTTTTTGTCTATAAATTGCAGTCTCATTTAAAAAAAATAGATTTTGTTAGATGGAAAAAAAGAGATGTTGTTTCATCATAATAATAATTAAGGAAGATTATTTCTGAAGAAACAATAATAATAATAATGTTTGCTTGTATAGCATCTTATCCCTGACCTATGGGCAAGCTCAATGCACTTCACACAAGAAAAACCAAACTTACAGTACAGTCTAGCTCATATATTTCTTCACTACTGACTGATCTTAATACAATGTTGCAAGAGCAAACCTTCCAGAAACACAAATATGATACATGTACAATGACAGTCAAGGCTTCAAGAAGAAACTTCACAGGCCCTGGGCACAGCCTGCAAGAGGGTCTGGATTAGATACTGTTTGCAACAGCTGTGAGAAACACTAGCTGTGGGTCATTTAAAGGGTGTTTAAGGGGTGCTTGGCATTGTCAATATCTCATGAATAAAAGTAATAATAATAAAAAAACCATCAACAGCTAACCAGTTCTGCCAACAGTTGCTCCAACAACAAAACCCAGACTGCTGGAATCTTTTCCGCTGTTGTCAGATGTAAGTGAAGAGATTTGATTGCAGAAAACTTGATATCCAGATTTGCAGCCCTGTGGACGGTCTCCTGATAAGCATTGCACATTGTTTCTCCAGAGTAGTTGCCACATGTCTTGTTGCAGTCAAGGCCAAGTAAACCCCTATTGAAAGCTTCTTCACATAAACTTAACCTGTATCCTGCAATACACCCTGTCCCATCGTAGATTTTGCATGGATTACATGGATCATTGCATCTCATGCCATATGTACCAGCTCTGTAGGAGTCATTACAATAGCCTCCCTGATATCCAGGGATGCAGCCTATTGGACATTCTTCTGTTATTGCATCTTGTTCCCTCACATTAGATCACATTCTGCTACATTTGGTAGTTTGAACCATATAAAAAAGAATTGTTGCAAACTTCTTTACATGGGGATAGATTGTATCCTGCAGCACACTCTTTTTCGCAGCTGCCAGTGTGGAGATATTACACCTTGCAGCCTGCCATACATACAGTTTTGCGTAGTTTAATGTAGGTTGGCAGCTGATATCCGGTACTGCATGATCATAAATAATCTCTTAAAATGAGGCATCACAAGTACTTCCTTCAGAACTGCTACCACACATGTTGCTGCAGCCTACACCAAAGAAACCTTTCTTGTATAGTTCATTACAGTACAGTGACTGATACACAACCGAGGAGCACATGCTGTTTCCCCTGAACATTTCCGCAGCTGCTTGTGCAGTGGACCCTGTGTGAGCCCTGCTATGCATCTCACTGAAGTATGGCAAACAGTTCCAGCTGTTTGTACACTTCTGCTACAGGATGACATTTTGTTCCTAATGAGCAGTTTCTACATTTTCTTTGCAGTTCACACCCTAATAGAATTGTTGCATACTGGCACTTAAACTTCACACTAGAAACAATTTTTGATTTGGTTGCTGTAGTTTACTCTGCGACCAGCCAGGATGCACGGAAAATGTCAATATTTTCAGGTATTTTCATGTAGTACATTGGAAATCATCGACATCATCGACGCTTACTACTGCATTCATTAAGATATTTCTGTCGACTTTACTTCAAGTGAATACTGTGGCTACAGGACATCAAAAATTGTTGGAACAATTGCAGAAAAAGAAGCAGAATCTAAAATCAACACTACTGATGCACAGATTTAAAATATGGCAAGATGGCGCAGATGTTACAGTTGAAAGTGCTCTAGAAAATGAGACAAGTGGCGAAGACACAGAAACCAATCCAGAAACATAGGCGATGATCTCACAGATCACTAGAAGACATAAAACCTGATGCAGATAGACAGACAAAATGTGATATAGAGCTGTCACCCTGTAGCAAGTTAAATGAAGGGACATCACTCTCCCATTTTCGATTCTTGATATTCTTGGTAAAGTATCATTTATTTAATTAATATAAAAGTTTGATTGTCATGACACAGTTCTTGAAACAGTCATGCTATTCATACAAGATGTATAGCTCAAGCTGTTCAGATGCCACCTCCCACATTTTCCATGTGCAGGTAATAAAGAACCTCAAAACTAAGCAAAGTTCTGATGGGGAATGTTAACTTTCTTTTGCAGCATCACTTACATTCCAGGCTCAAGTGTCCCAACACATGGGTCAATGACGCCCAGAGTGTGGAATCAAGTCCTTCCCATGTGAGCATGCCTTCACCCAGGTGAGCATAGGTTCTTGATGTGGAAAGTAAATTGATAAGTGCATAGTAGCATGAAGTCTGGATGCTAATTTTTCTTTTTTTTTTCTTTTTCCCCCCCTTTTTAAAAAAAAGTATCATCCCATTGTTATTTAACCATGGAATGTTGGAGAAATCCCAGCAGATCTTAGACTCAGGTGAATGTAAATGCACTCATTTCAATGGATTCCTCCAATTTGCACATTTGGATGGATCACAGAAATCAGGTTAGGAACCCATTACTGGGAGGATACATACAATGGCAGCAGTCAGTGCATTTGACAAGCAGAAAGCTGAAGTAAAGCCTCCCCCCAATTCCTATTACAAGCAATGCCAGCATGATCACAGGCAGAACTTTATGAGCATGCACATGCACGCACACATTCCATATATATATATATCAATAAACAGACATCATTCAGATTTGCATTGGTAGAATTTGGAGTAAACAGCTTGTACAAAGTAGTTTTAGAAACTTGGCAGCATGCATATGATGGCTTGAGAGGTCACTTGTAGTCTCAAGTAAGGCAGGTCATAAGACAAGGTTTGTCACAGAGGCTTTATATTTGTCAAGGATAATTTAGTCTGCACTGCAAACAAGAAAACTTCCTTTGCTTTTAAGGAATACTGAGTTCAGGTACAGCAATAAAATTAGGAATTCTTGAAATGTTTCTTCTTTTTTTTTGCCTGCTCTGTGATTGAGTATTGACTTTTTTTTTTTTTTTTTGCTTTCTTTTCCCCTGTTACTCACAGACTTCCACATTGCACATTAAGTCAAAAGTGTAAAGATGTAGAATAAAGTATTTAATCTAAGCTAATGAACAGTTCAGATTGACCAGAGGGGTTTACTATGATTCTACCACCAAATCTTGCTTACTTTCTCCACCCTTCTCTGGGATGCAGTGAATGAGATTCCTAGGAGTCTGCTCTTGGATGTTGTCTACACATTTCTTACTTTTACTAACCTCTTCTTGTATCTTTATGTTCCTGCAAGTTCTTTCCTGCTGTGCAAGAAATGGATTCTACGCTGTCAATAAAACAGCCTATTGCCAAAATATGTCAGTTGAGCTGAGGAAGGTTAGCTTCATTAGACAATTTCTAATTGACAGTGCCACAAAACCTCATCACCCTCTGTGTGCGCTCAAGATTAGACTGCTACTGTGCATTCTTTTCTTGTTATGAGGTCACTGGGTCCTCTTGAGAAAGTTCAATACTCTGCTGCCTGCCTTATTTTCAGAACACATCATCATCCATCTTGCACTCCTTTCATGATAAAGCTGCATTGGCTACCATTCTTGCAGCACATCAGATGCAATTGTTTTATGCATTTAGTCTGTTTCTAGTGTAAATCATAGAGATTTCATTTTTTTTCCTATTATGGACCTAAGCTCTGGAATTCTTTGCTGTACAGCGTTAGATGCTCATCCTCTCCCTCAGCCTTAACTTTTAAACAAATGTATCTATTCCAAAAGTATTGTAAATGTTGCACAGTTTAATATTATTTTGTTTAAGTATTTAATGAATGTCGTGGCTGAAAGGCAAGATGCTGATGTGAATGGCTAAATATAGAATAGGTGTCTTATAAATAGGGGTCATTATTACTACTACTGTACTTAGGCACCTTGTTAACATTTTCAAACGGATGTGATAGTGTATCAGTTGAGAGCATAAAGCGTGAAGCTGAATAGGATGTATTATAATCATCAGTTCAGTGGATGGGCTTGCTCTTGTGGCTGTGCTCTGTTCAGGAAACAAGTGTTGCCTTTGTAGATTTGGTCTAGACTGATAGCATAGTCCCTTTGAATAAATAAACGAAATGATACTGAACTTGGTCATATGTGAAGGAAAGCAGCTTGTAACATGAAGTAAATTATACTTGTAACATGACCTGTCATTTTATGATAAAATCACCTTATGCAACACCTTTTCCCTACAAATTTTACATCTTACCCCCAGCATTTCTTCTGCTACAAACTGCTGTTTGTTCACAGAACACATAGTCCACTATCTGCTCATTCCCTGTAGTGGAAGCTAGCGACTTCTTGTCTGAGTTTTTTTAAAAGTGCATTTACAGAAGTGTTGGTATCATGTAAAAAAAATTTAACATGATTTGATTTATAATATAAAAACAAGTGGTTGAAAGTAGGTATAGATTGACTGGCTTCCATCCTTCTTTTTCTCCATTCTTATTATTTTCCACCCCTTTACCCCTTTGCTTCCTTACTATTTGCTTAACTACACTTGTCCTGTGTCAGGCTATAAATAAATCCTAAAAAAACTCATCCTTTCTCTCTCTTTTGTCTTATTCTCTGTATATTTGGGGAAAGGGATACCTTTGAGTGATATTGTGGATGCAGATGCTGAACAGATCCAGCTCTTGAGTAAGATGCAATTTGACAAGAATCAACACTGTCCAGGCATAAGGTTCACAGTGCTCACTTTATTGCCTTTTGCAGAATCCTAAATAGTTAAGAAAGTCTTATTATTAAACAAAGTTCAGTGTTCTAAAATGCCAGTCAATCTCCATGTTTGTTGGGCACACTAAATACTTTTCTTTCAGTACTGCTGGACACACTGGGTCAGCCTCTAGCTCAGCCTCGTTAGTTTCGGTCACACCTACACCTTCAGTGGCGTCAACCACAATAGCCTCAACATCTGTCTCTCCCCATCAGAAATCATTGGCAGCAGATGGTTCCCCAGTGGTGGGTAGTCATGCATGGGGACCTCCACGAATAGTGGAACTGCTTCGCCAAGAGGGCAAAAGCCTTGGTATCAGCATTGTTGGTAAGTGATTGTTCATTGAATCTGCTATATCTGTTCACAGTCAATGGATTATGGTTCAAGATATGTAAACAATATGAATGTTGTTTTAATTTTAGCTCTGCCATGAAATCTTTTTCATGTGAACATTACAATATACAATGTGTGAATTGCTCCATATGTATGCACATCACATGTATAACCTGGATCATGCATACAACTAAAGCCATGAGTGTTGCTGTGTTCAATGGGATTAGCTCCATATGTATACATGTGTGTGTGTATCTATCTTGGTCCCACAGACAATCTATGTAAAGGACTGAAACTGAAAAGTAGAGAAGTTGCGAGCAACCATGTATATAATACATATACTAGAAAATGATCTATTCAGACTTGGCTATTTTGTTAATGCAGGTGGACGAGTAGACATGTTCAATGTTCATGAGCATGCCATCTCGGGCATCTTCATCAAACATGTTCTGGACGATAGTCCTGCTAAAGCAAATGCCTGTCTCAAAACTGGTGACCGCATCCTAGAGGTCAGTTAATATTTATTAATAAAGAATATCTTTTTGTTTTACTTATATATGTTTGTATTTCTTTTATTTGTATTTGTGTTTCTTGTACTCAAAGAAAGGTTTTGTGAATAAAACTATGCACATATGGGATGTATGTACATGTGTAGAGATAGTTCATAAGGTACTATATTTTCACTATTATAAATTGATTTAATCACATTTTTTATTTTACACTAACTCTATAATTCTTTATTATCCTATTTAAAGTGTTTAGTGTTTTTTTTTGTGATGGCATTTCTGTATGATCTGCCTCTGATCCTGGATATTCATTTTGTTTTTGATGAATTCCAATTTAGTTGCTTTGACATCTTTTGCTCTTAGGTGAATGGAGTTGATGTTCGTAATGCAACACATGATGAAGCAGTGGAGGTTATCAGAAATGCTGCAAGTCCAGTCAAGTTCATGGTGCAGAGTCTTGTTGATTCATCCTGTGTAAGGCCATAATTAACATCTTTGTAGAACTTGCTTCAGTGTGCTGATTATGCAAAGTAGTATTGGAATGAGTGGGACACACCACTTTTCTTAGTTACTTTGCAGGTTATTTGCAGTGGTGTGCTGTTACTTTATAGAAAGATAACTTCTTTGATTTATCTCTATTTTAATTTTGCACCTTTGGATGTGACAGCCTGGAGACTTGGACCCAAGTCAACTGAAATCTGTGCAATCATTTGAGGAGGCACCAGCAAGCCAGCCAGTTGCCTCATCCCAGCCCGTTCTAGGCGATGTCCAAACTCAACAGGTTAGTCACTTTATTGAACAGTTTGGATTGCTCATTTTTCCTGTAGCTGAAAATCTGGCTTTGAAACTTTATCATGTGAAATTAAACAGTATGATAAGTATTCATCCACATAAGCACTTCTAAGGGTTTTATATATGTATATAGACATGCACACACATTCAGAATATATTTGTGACCCACCATGACAAAATGAGTCCTAAGTCAGAAATTTAAGACTTTTACAAATTGGATATTTTCGAATTGTACAGGTTTTGGCCTTTCTTTTGATACCAAAGTTATTCTTCTAGTCCTAAGGCTTCTGGCAAGGTATAATATCATAGAGTTTTGACAGGGAATTGGCACCAAAACAGTGTTTGAACTTTGTCATTTTCCTGTGAAAATCAGTGTCACGAAAGAGTAGAAATATGGCGGTAGTGAGGATGCCACATACCCCTCCTCCCCGAAGTTGAGCAGACGCGCGGTCAACTGACCAGCCGGGAAAGGTCACATAGCGGTACATCTATTGTCCGTACAGAGAAGGAAAGGCCGTTAACTGACCTCTCTGGGAATTGAAAGGTGTAGAGCTGCTCAGGTTTCGGGGAAACTTTACTACGAGTCTCCGCCCATCACACATACCTAGACCCCATAGGGTAGCGACAATCGGAATGGATTGTCATGGGGTACCTTGATTAAAATGTATTTAAGACAGTTTCTAACTTTTATTTTAACATAGTAGTTTATTTTCCAGTTAGTTTAATAACCAAGGAATCCATTTTTAAAGAAAATTCAAACTTCACAAAATTGACCCCAGTCACCTTTCAGGGCCTCGGGTATGAAACTGCTCTGCGGGACATAAGACTCGTAATGTCATGATAGGTCACATTTGCCTATATTTGTACATTTGATCTTGAGAGGAACGGCATATTTGTGCAGAGTTTTGATGGCAGCCACTCTGTCAAAGAAGGAGGTAGTGACAGCGAGTCTGAAGATGAGTACGGGTACACCCTAAGTAAGTACTAGCTTATTCACTTGTGTGTGTGTTAGAGAGAGACACATGCAATTGTGCATGCATATTTATATTTTTTATATTTGGAGATTAATAGATAGTGTTTGCAATCCTTGTTGTTTTCAGAAAAACTCCAGCGAAAGTATGGAGACCAAGCTGGTACAGTTCAGCTTATTGAGTTCCCTCGCAGCAAGAGTGGCATTGGGCTCAGTCTAGCAGGCAACAAAGACCGCAGTGTCATGAGTGTCTTTGTAGCTGGCATTCAGCCAGACAGCCAAGCTGCCAAAGATGGCCGCATAGAAGTTGGCGATGAATTGTTAGAAGTATGTCAATAAGATTTTCATCAGCCCACTAGATGTTATACAATCATTACAGGTCACATTCCATAAACTGATACATATTTTACAAAATGAAGGACTCTAAACTGTAGTCTTCCTGTATCATTCCATATCTGTGCAAAATGCATGTATGTTCTGAACAGCACCAAATGCTCACTTATTGCACTTATCTTTTATTTTCCAGACTGTATTTTCCCACCACATAGCAAACAGTGTATGTGTGTGTTCTTGTCATGTCTCTGAATGTTTTAATGGTTTTATTTATTTCTCTTCAGATAAATGGCAATGTTCTGTATGGACGAAGTCACCTAAATGCTTCAGCAACAATAAAGAGCTTAACAACACCCACTGTCAAACTAGTAATCAGCAGGTAATCTACATACCTGCTGCAATGCATTTTTTGCCCTTTTTTCTCCTACATCTTTAGTATTATCTGGCATTACACCATATGTATTTCTAAGTATTAATTCAACCTCCAATTGTTGTTTGGGATGTAATACTATATTTTAATTTTTAAATGGAAAAAAGTATTTTTTTTTTATGAGAGCAAATATGTAAATTAAAGTCTTGATGAATAATACAAACTTAATGTTTAAATGTCTTGAGCTTACTTGTAACCATCTCATTTTCTAATGACATCTCATTTTCACAGGCACTTTGACAACATAGAGCGCATGGCAGTCAAGCCTCTGCGACTTGGACCATTAATATCTCCTGAGGTAACCATCATGAATTTTTTTTAGTTTATTTAAAATTGTTCATGCTGTGTGGATTTGAATATTGACTGCAACAAAGTCTTCCTTCTCCTCCAGACCAAAAGTCTATCATCTCTCACATGAAGCAAAATGATTCTGGTAGATTCTCTGTAAATGAGGATTTACAGATCAAATATGCATCTTTCAGGTGGAAGGAGGAAAGAAGCCACAGGAAAAAGAGGTGAAGAAAGAAGATTCTGCTATTCCGTCTAATGGTGACACTGTTCAAGTGGTCACTCTACACAAGGTCTGTAACATGATCAAGGAAGTCTCTTTGGTAAAATAGTGAATTATATACAGAAGATCAGTTAAATTATAATTATGTATTTAGGAATTAGTTTATACAATTTCTCTACTTTGGGAGGGAGGTTGCCAGTTGGGACTAAGAGTGGGGTCATCAATATGAAAAGTAAAGCTATCTTTAAAATTAAAATGCCATATATCTGGACTGTAGAGAATCAGTTGTGTAGTCTTAATTATTTTAATTTCTGTTTGCCTTTTATGTCAGTTAAAGGACTTTGGTTTGTAAAGTTGAATAAATTTTATGAAGTTATTTTATGTCTCACTTCTAAATTATTTAAAAAAGCTCTTTTATGAATTTGAGAAGGCTTGTTAATCGTATTATATAAAAGCATTTTAGTTTTTATATATTTTAAAAGGCAGTTGTGTAGGTAAAGTTCAGTTAGCTGTTCTGACCAAGTCTGTCTCAATCAGCAGCAAGGCACTCAGGGTCATGGCTTTGGTATTATGGAGGAGACACGAGAAGGTCGCCATGGTATCTATATCCGCAGCATTACCATAGGTGGTGCTGCAGCAAAGGTCTGCACCTTGATGATTGTTGCTTTCATGAATTAAAAACCTAATATATTAAAATATTTCAGTTTCTTTTACATTTTCCAAAGCACAAGACAGCATTTGTCTTAACTATTTTTGTTAAGAAGACAAGCAATAATGAACTGTTTCCCCATTCTCCTCCTAACCCAGATGATAATGGTTGTAATCAAAATTTACTGGCACAAAGGGAGCACCAGATGTAACACGATCACTTATAGTGGTGGGGGGTTTTCAAGAAATTGCTCAAAATCTGAAAAAGCCTATAAAAACAAAATTAAGATGTGTTTTGTGACTTTTTTTCTAACGAGCCTAAATCAAGCATACAGAAAAACTATAATGTTTATCATGAGCAGTGGAAGTAAATTTTTAATTGCAAATTTCTTTCTTTCACAGGATGGACAGCTGTCAGTAGGTGACGAAATACTGGCTGTTGGAGAGGAATCAATACAGGGACTTTCTTATGAAAAGGTTTGTGATAGTTCTGCTTGATGATAAAATCTCGATTTGCATAGTTTTGTGTTTTGGTTCTTCTTGGGTATCTCAACAGCAAGTCTGCTTTTGTTGTTGAGCATGTAACACGATGTCTTGCTTTTGTTCTGAAGGCAATGGAAGTGCTGCGCAAAGCAACGGGAACTGTACACCTGAAGGTCCGCAGATGTGGGTTGGATGACTCTCAGGTCAAAACACCAGTTCTGTCCCAGGGCAGTCTTCATCTTTCCAACAGTGGCATTGGTGAGTTGCTACTCTATTTTGATGTCAGCAGGTATTATTTAATAAGCAAGCCAATGAGCTGAAACTGATAAAATGTGCTTCTTTGGGACTTCTGTTGAAAATGAGAAAATGAACATCTCTGTTGAACCAGCTACTTCACTATCTAATCTAAGTTTCATTAACACATTGGTCTGCATTCATTCCAACTGCAGTCACATGTATTTCACGAAATAATGGAATTAATATCTTAAAGCATTTTCTTTTACTTACATATATTTAGAGAAATCTTTTGGTATAATAAATAAAAAATGCTGGCAAATGTGGTTGCCGATGATTCATGTTACTCAGGTGCATCATCCTAATTAAATATATAATTTGTTCAAGGTTTTCACCTAAAAAAAAAATTGACTGCACTTCATTATCACTGAACCACATAAAGAGCTTAGCCTTTTGAAAATAAGCAGTATGAGTATTGTCTGATGACTAGTTTCTGCCTCTCCTCCTATGCAGTGCCTTTATTGGTCGTAGAACCAAAGGAAGAAGGTTTATCAGGTAAAGCTATGTGCAGGAAGCAAGTCCTGCCAGATGATGGTAGTTGTGTAGAACTAGAAAGTGCACAGAACATTTTTTTTAACCATTGCCTTTTTCTTAATTTGTTTTACCTTCAAGTCATGCAGTGCCACATTATGATGTTTTTCACAAGTGTGTGTGTGTAAAAAATTTAGAAAGGGCATTTAGCTAAGGGATGAACTTGGCTTTAATTTTAGATTCCTGCTTAAAAAGCTTTCAGGCCCTCAAGTAGTGAGAGATCGTGGTTCTACTTCTAGATGGAATATTCATCTTGGTTGAGATGAATGTTTGTGTTGTGTGTAGAAACAGAAATGTTTGTCCACTTGCAGCATATTCACAGTTTGATTAGTATTTCTCTTTTTCCTCTTTTTCTTCTTTTTCTAATCTTGCATGGTTAGGATAACAGATTTTGTTTTTGTGCACGTGGCAGAGAAAACAGCAGAACGACCTGTAGAAGCATTTGATTTATAGATTAAAACACTGATAGAGAATAATGGTGCTATTGAAGTCAGTGGGAAGGGAATTGCTAAAAAGTAAATGGGTTAAAGGAAAGAAGGGAGATGTCATGCTGGTGTACCGTTGCATTTTTTTCATGTTTCATTCTGCATCATGTGTCACCCCTTATGCCACCCCATCATCCTGAAAAAGAATTTTAGATAATAAGGGGCTACTGCTGAATCTCATGTTTCTACTGTTTGCTAAGAAATATCTAACCTTTATTCTTGAAGCAGATTTTTCCCAATGTTACTATTTGGATTTACCGTAACTGCCGTTTTCCATGATTAAATCTGGTGTTGGCAGTAGGTATATTTTTATACCTGGTCTGTAAAAGATTATTTCATTTCATGGTAGAATTCCATCTAGCTTTTAAAATATTAGTACAAGAGTTTGCTTCTGGCATTTCAGTGTCAAGGCCACACACATATGTTACCACAACTTGCACATGTTCTTTCACATAAAATAGAGATCTGTCCATGACCCTAAGATGCATAATATTTTGTTTAAGTTTTAAAGTAGCATCTGTTTAATTTTGACTGAGAAAAATGTGCCAAATACAATATACTTATATGAAGAGGCTATTAGGAAAGTTACAGGCCAGAACACATAAATAGCACCATCACCACCACCACCCATTGTGAACATCCAGAAATTCAGTCACAAGACAATAAAATGTCAGCCTAGATGTACTGTTTTTACATTTGAAGTTTGTTCAGTAGTTTAATGTTTATAAGTAGTTTCACCTTCCACTTCCACTTACTTTGACAGTACTGGGTCTGTTTTATATAAGTAAATTCTCTTATGGTTTAGTTTTACTTACTGATACAGCCAGTCCTTGCTGTGGCATCATACTGTAATTCTCATGAAAAGAAATACAGCACCACATAATGTTTCCCAAGAATACACACGTAGCATATGTACATAGGCTGAAAACACCAAATACTCTGATTGGACAAGTATTAAAGCCACAGATATATATCCCACTAGCATGCTAAAGAAAGGTGAAAGTGATAGAGAAAGAGAGTGCACGTATGATAGTGTATGCATTTATATTTTCTGATGACAGATGTCAAATTTTTCCCCTGCCTTTGCAGGTATTGATTTATAACTTCAGCTGGGTGTACATAACTAGACACCTGGGAGATAAGGGGTTTACTGGAATGGACTTGCCACATGTTTTTTTTTTTTAGTGGGGGTGGGGTACTTTTTCTTCATTGTGAATGTTTTTGGAAAATTTAGCTGAGGCTGTTTAAAAAGGCTATTGTGAGCTTAATTTTTTTTTGTTGTTGCTTTTTTGTATGGTTATTGTAATTTGTCATCGCACAGCACTAAGAAGTGACATAACATTTTACATGGGAGTAATGGCCCTTCACATTTATAATCTTTGTACCAGGAATCTCTGGTTGTCTTTACTTTTGAGCCAACAATTTTTTGGTTATTTTGTTTCTTACGTTGTATTTTACTTTTGGAAAATAATACAGTGTAATGGGCTGTGTACATATGAATTATAATAGGTAGTAATAAAGACCTGTAAAAAGTGATAGATTCTTGGGCCAGCTGTTGTTATTTTTATTTTTTATTATTAGCTATTACTGAACTGTTAACACTACATGAAATGAACGTAAAAATTTGTCTTCTTGAAGGTGAATCCTCTACTGACCCAACGGAGGAACAAGTGCCAGTTGATCCATTGACATGCACCATTTTGCCTGGCAGGGAAACTTACATTGAAATTGAGAAGGGCCGCACTGGTCTAGGACTTAGCATTGTTGGAGGATCAGACACTTTGCTGGTAGGGATTATGTGTCAAAATATATCATTTCCAAGATAAAAAAGGTCATTTTCTTCTTCAGTATTCCATGTACACAAATTATGCAACAAAATTAGGACAGTAAAGTAATAGGCATTCTGTGGATGATCCTTGAATATGCACAAAGTATTTTAGGTCTGTAAAGTCACATGGGTCATATAGAGTGTTTAGGGAGGCAATTTCATATTTTTGAAAATGAAATCTGTAAGCATGGAATATGTGAAACACGTTTCAGGGTGCAATCATCATTCATGAGGTTTATGCTGATGGAGCTGCAGCAAGAGATGGACGCTTGTGGGCAGGTGATCAGATTCTTGAGGTGAGGATTCTTTATACTGGGCTAGTCTTGTGGTGCATTTGAAATATTTCAAGTGACAGCAATCAGTAATTTTTAAGATAAATGTGTATTTCAAACTTCTGATTAAATAAAGAAAACATGATATATGAAGAGAGTTTAGTTCTGAATATTTTCTTTTATTCACATTGTGATTCCTTTATTCAATATTGTTTTTAACCTATGCCTCAATGCAGAAGTCTTGTAAAATATTATGTTTCCTTGGGTACTAAAAGTGGGGCTGTTTGAATCTAGTACAAATGTTTTGATGACATACTGTTTTATTAAATATCTGCACTTTGCTTTCCTTCTCAGGTTAACAACGAAGATTTACGAGAGGCTACCCACGACCGTGCCATTCAAATCCTAAGGCAAACCCCATCTCGAGTTGGAATCTTGATTTACCGAGATGATCAGCAAACCCGGGAAGAGGACGTCTATGATGTTTTTACTGTGGAACTGGTTAAACGACCAGGCAAAGGGCTGGGCCTTTCCATAGTTGGCAAGAAAAATGATGTGGGCGTCTACATATCGGACATTGTAAGTTTTTCATATGGAGTCACATTTGATCTGTCATGTTTTTTGATAAATTTGTCCTAAATCAGGTTCTGATAAATGGCATTAATGTCTGCCTCTCTGGTGTTTATAAAAGTGCAGTAAGCATCATTTATAGAATTTGTGTAGGAAGTGTTTACCTCTCTACATGTTTATGCAGACTTGTTTGGTAATGACTGTAAGCTTCCACCCTTCAAATGCTTGAACATAGAGTGAATGTTAGGGGAAAACCATCAGTCCAAACAGTGTGTTTATGATCTTTGACGTCTTAAATACTGAACAGTGTTGAAGAAAATATCATTATAGACATCCTACCAGTATTTGCTGGATGGAGCAACCTCTTATATGTATAGAAAAACCAGGAGCTGAAGAAGTCTTTGTGACCTTAAAGATATTTATGTGCACAGATACTTTAACAGAAGCTAGATAAACTTCTGACTCTACACGATATTAACTGCATTTCAGAACTTAATTCACCCCTTTCAGTTGCTTCAGTGGGAGATTAGGCAAAGTCATAATTTAATGTAGAAATTTAGTGTTGAATCAAACTTTGTGGCCATCGAATCTGCTATCAACAATTTTCTTCTTAGGTATGTTACTGAACATAATAATCTCTGCCTCTTTTCTAACCTGGTGTTGCATATTTGCCCTACTTAGCTATCAGTACTAAACCTCTGATATAATTGATCATTGGTGTGTATATAAATTTGACAATAACATACGTAGACCAAAAGATGGCTTGTTATTGACATGCCTATATAGCAGTCTATGTTATTGGCAGGTGAAGGGAGGTGTGGCTGAAGCAGATGGCCGTCTAATGCAGGGAGATCAGATTCTTGCAGTAAATGGTGAAGACATGCGAAACGCCACACAGGAGTATGCTGCTGGTGTTCTCAAGGTATGCCAGCATGCATGCCCATATGTATGTACATGTTTGATTGGATGGAGAGAGAGAGTATATTTCCTTGCTTGCTTGAACAGAGAAAGTGTGAGTTAACATTAGTGTTTATAGTTAGTAATTGAATCACATGTATAAACCATGATGTCATACTTAAGAGGTTTTCTGTCTTGGTTATGCATTTCACAATTCAAAACATTAAAAATGCAATAGATACAGATATTTCTCATTGAAATATACTTTTGAGTAATATTTTAGGTGCAGAAAGGTTGTTTCTTTTATTTTGTTGTACTAGATATTAATTGTTCGCATGTCAGGTGAAAAAATATTCAGACATAGGTCAGATTTAGGTGTAATATACTTCAGCACTTTACATCTAAGCACATAGCTCATTGTAATTGAGGACCTTCCCATCTGCAACATCAATTTTAAAGTTATTATTGGTTTTAGATGAAAAATATTTACTGTTTTACTTTTCAAATGATATATTTCTCATCATCATGCTCTACTGAAGCATTTCAAAATTAAAAATAACAGATGCTTGGTTCTTTGTTGCCATTTTTTTTCCACTAAAGGGCAAGATGTTTGAAGGAAATCAAACAATACAGAATTTGTTGTTATTTTCAGTATAGCAGTTCCTTTCCTCAAATGATCTATCTTTTTCAAGTATAGGAAAAAAAACATTATCAAACATCCTGCCAGCTACACATTAGCAACAGATATTATCCACTCTATTGAGTTGTATTTATAAAACATCATGATTAGACAGTATACTGGTTTGGTAATTCTGCACTATACATCAGGATACTTAAGTCTGTAAAACAGTGTTTTTTTAATGTCGCAGGTGTCCTTAACTAGGGAAAGGACTTTTCTTGTCTTTTTGTTTACTCCACACAGCTTTCTTCGCTGAAGCATTTTTATCCAGTATGCTGACTGTAATGCACTTTGTTGTCAGACTCTCATGGGCAAGGTGTCACTGATGGTTGGAAGACTCAAGGCTGGTTCTAGGACATCGTCCAGAAAAAACTCGGGTTCCACAGGGCTGAAGAAGTCAGATTCTTCTGCTAGCAATCGTTCCAAGGGCAAACATTCCAAAAGTATGCATGATTAAACTTTCAGATCATAAATATGTCTGTTACAGCAGTATTTCTCATTTCTTTTCAGGACTGTCTCCTGACCCCAAAAATCCTGCGTTATTAGTATATTATTTATATTATGCCCAGACTGCCACCAGCACCAGTCCTGTGTGCATGACAAGCCTCTGAAATGTTCCTGATATCAATACGCCCTCTCCCTGACCACCCACCCCCCACACTGTCTTTTATCCTCACAAAATTAAATTGTCAATCTAGTCCTCCAGAGCTGATTGCTTGTACTTTTCTGTTTCTCAGCTTTCATAGTTCATGCTCTTCCTTTTGTTTTGCTGACTTGAAATGCTGCATTTTTCACATTTATTGTAGTTGGAACCCCAAGAATTGGCCAGTGTTCTGCCTTAAATGGTTATACCTGAGAGTTTCACATCCTGATTAGGACTTATGATGCCTTTGCTGTTTATTTGTTCTTACGAATGCTTCTTAAAGGCCACACCTGTACATAATGGAAAGGTATTAGGTCATCTCACCAAAACCCCTGGGTAACTTATAACAGCTGTCAGAATAGCAGGACAGAAAGAGGAATGTCCTAAAAAAAGTGATGTACAGTGATTTCATGTTAAGAAGGAAGAGTCTTTGTGGCTGTAGGCTGGAAAATACAGTTGGCATGAACTGAACAAAGTAAAAGATAGAAGAACGACAAAAGAAGTGGCAGGCCAGGCAGCAGCATATGTGAACTCTCTTACTTGCCTACTTCTTCCTGACACCTGAGTAAAGCATGATTTTAATCTTCTAGGCCTCCCAATACCTTGTGACTATTTCCAGCATGAAGCCTATTCTTTATGCTATTCTTTCTTTTTTGACCTGCAAAGTTTCAGTGCAGCAAGTCTTCCTTCTTTTTTGTCAAAATGGATAACTCAAAATCAGTGTTGTGACTATTTGGCAAACAAAAGCAGAGTAATAACTATTTACAACTTTTTACTTGTCCCTAGACCATATTTTCTTCATTCTCTCTTGCTGCCCACAATCATCATGCAGGTGAAACTGACATTGATTTTGATGGTGGTTTCGCCATTCAGACAGTGTTATGGAACAAGTGTATTTAAATGTGCATAATTTACTGTATGCCTGCTGCTTCAGCAGAAAGAAAAGCTTTCACTTAATGAATCATAAATCTAGATATTTGTTCTAAATATTAAAAACAAGTTCTTCTCTTTCTGTTTAAAATGGCTGTTTCTTAAAAAACTAAGAATGTATGAGGAGGAGCTTTTCGCCCTGCACATCAGGCCCATAAGTTTTCTGTTTATGGGCTGTTCCACCTCTGTATTTATGCACCAGAGTGTGTTACCTTAGTAACCAGAAAATATTTTCTTTCTCCTAACAGGTATGCCCTCTTCCAAAAGCTACTAACCCTGGACTTCCCTTTGGTTGCTGTAGAGCATCAATACGTTTTGGGACTCTTACTCTTATACATAGTTACATATTTTGACAAATGTTCATAGACATTTAAAACTTTTCCACCTCATGACTCTAATGTGATTGATAATCCTTACAGTAGAGGCATAGTCTCATCATGGTGAAATTGTTGGAATGCATTGGTTACTAGTTACTTTCAAACTTTGTCCCTAGACAAACCTGAGTGCAGCATAGGTCCTAACCTTTACTAGTCTTTACAACTGGACCTCATTTGTCATAAAACAAGATTAAGTAGCTGATTTTTAATGCTGTAATTTTCTTTTACTTCTTTTATAACTGTCACTTCAATGTGACACTTTTTTGGCAGGATGTTATTTGGATTGATATTTCCCTTTATTGAATTATGTACATATATTTGACTCCATTTGGTCTTAATGCAGAATACCTGAAGTATATTTTGCCATTTTCAGTAGTCAAAGCAAGCCTTAAGGAAGGGTGGCTTCTTGTATTCATTTAGCATTGATATGTAAGTTACATATTTTCCCCTTTTTATCCACTGCTGTATCTGAACAGGGGCTAAAAGAACCCCACTAGCAAAACAAAAGAAGTAAATAATTGTATCTTAAACTGCTAACAGTCTTTAAAAGATTTTAAAATGTAGCAGGCACAAACATTGTCATAAAATGAAAGTTGTTTGTTATTCTCCCTCCCTCCAAAAAGTCATAGTGAACTTTACATTTTGGTTAGGAGAAAAAAATTGACTGAAGTCAGAAGAAGATAAGATACTAGAAGTAGTGATGTTATTAAAGTCAGAAGCTAAAGAGGTGACTAAAAAAGAACAACAACTGGGAAGGAAAATGTTTGATTAAATGTTAAAAGAAAAATGAATGAACTAACAAGATGGCAAGCACTGGGAAGTACAGATTCCAGGATTGTGGCTTGATGGGTTTCTCTACCAGACAGGCATTTAGCAGGTCAGCATCTGGTCCTCCTATTCTGGTGCCTGCCTGCCTGCCTTGTGGTGTCATCAGTCTTTACTTTCCATCAGCATGTTCAGCCAAAAGGCCTTTCTTAGCTGACCTGCACCAAGGTCGCTAACAACTTTTTTAAAGAATATTGATGTTGATCTTACAGCCCACAGGGTCACTTAAAAAGTTAATGTCATAGTGAAGCTAGTACAGTAAAACCTCCTTAGTAAGACCTTCCTTATTATGACCCACGCTTAGTTATGACCCAGACATTTTTCACAGATATATTAAGCTATATAAAATGGCAGTCCAGTGGCACAACGGTTGGTGCCTATCGCCAATACAGTAAAATCTGGCTGTCCTGGTTTCAACTCTGGTCTCTGGCACGCTGTTTATTCTCTGCATGTGGCATCTGTTCACAGGGCTAGCTGCCTTCCTGTGATATAGCCTTAGTTGCTGACTCAGTGTATAACACCAATTGCCTCCTCTCCCCACTTCGTTATATAAATGTCATCTCTATTATCACTGCCTCCCCAACCCGACTTACTATTATGATTTTTTTTTTGTGCCGAAGTCACGTGTTCAAAAAAGTAAGGACAGTTTAAAATAGACTGCTTCTGCCAACTGTTTAACCTACATAACGATTTTCCCACAGAAATCGTAAAATAAGTACATTTTGAAAGAGACTGCTTGCTTATGAGGTCATTTTGACCCAAACCATATTGCTTCTGTCATATCTACCATCTGCCTGAGTTGAATTGACCCTGTAATGACCATATCATCTCAACACTGAAAGTCAAATCGAACCAGGCCCTAAAAATGAATTGATCCATGCATTGTTCAAACACGTTCAGCCACCATCTTACTGAACATAATTGTCTGCTTGGCAGTACACATTCAGAGAACAAATCACACAATGCTATGTAAAGAAATTTTCCTCTTAAATCATTTTTTAAAGCATTTGTCACCATTGTTGTTCAGTTTGGAGGTTCATATCAAATGATATACAGACATTCGGTTAAAATATCACAATGGTGCATAAATACAATTTTCTCCTTAATTTTTAAATAAAGCCTTTGTTGTCATTACTCTTTAGCTTGGAGGTTCTTATTAGATGCAACAGGTGTCACTGCTTAGACTTTCATTTAGCCTGGGCTGGCTTTCCGTTTTGGGATGACGTGGTCTTACATGGGATAATATGATTGTGGCGGGGTCGACTCACTTAAGGTGTCCTGTCTGGGAGTGTAGTAGTTAAAACACTTTCGTCATTGCATTGAGAGGTCTTGGGTTCAGATCTCGTTTCGGGATGCTACATATATACAGAGGTGTGTTACACCTGTTTTCAAGTTCAGCAATCAGGGGTTTCTCCAGTTTCCTTTCTCTTCCCTCTCATCGTGCAGTCACTTCTAGGTGGAGGCACTTCATTGCCAAATTAATCAGCCAGCCAACTTCAACTCAAGCAGGAGCTCAATATAGCTGAGAGAGTGGTTTTTACTTGAAATGACTGGCCCCCATTTATTGTTGTCTCTTTACCAGCACACATCAATCAATTGTGCTTTTAATGATGCCTTGAAGAAGTCTTGTGTTTATAAAAATAAAATTGACCAACAGTTTGTGGGTTATTGTGTCTTTTTGCAGAAATCATGTTCAAAAATATAAATAGTGCATTTTAAGAGAGCGTCTTGTTTAAAAATATAAATAGTGTATTTTAAAGAAGAGTCTTTGGCTACCAAGGTACTCTTGTATTGATAGATTACTCTAACCTAGAGAATTAATTCCCCTATAAATCTTTAGTCAAGCACAACGGGCAGAATAAGTAAGCTTGACCAATCGAAAACAACAAAGAAAAGCATTATGGTTTTTAAGAGCTTTATTTCAACATTTAAATAAATTAACTTGAATTTATAGGTGCTTAAAGTCATAGTTTCTAAAACGAAAATAGACTTGACTCCCTACTATAACCCTTCTTAGTTACGACCTGATTTTGGTGAATTTCAGCCAGTCTTAATAGGGAGGTTTTACTGTACTTACCATGCATTTTGCTTTCTACTGTAGCCCTGCATACAGTTCAGTCAAAAAATCTATTTTTCACCTCAAGCCAAGAAAGAAAAAAAAAGGGATTCTGGTTCTCTTAGAGGACCAATGACACTCAATCCTGTCATCCTTCTCAGATTTCTGAATCACATTGGAAACATCCATTTATAAATTTGCTAGGTTGCTGGTAGCCAGGCCTCTTGACTATAGTATTCCTAAACAAGTTTAAGTGGGCAAAGTAACTATTTGTTGCAAGTCATCCTGCTGCACAGAACTTTGTTGGCTGCTGATCTGTAGTTCTTCCTTTACCCACCCACTCACCAGCCAAAATGAAAAGTTAATGCTCAGGTTTTGTGTGTGTGACCTAGGTTCATGTACAATTAAGAAAGGCCTTTAAAATTGTGGGGGACTTCAGTGACTTGGTGTCCTTTTATGTGTACAGCTTCTTATCTTTTTTTTCTTGTGTTGAAATGCAGACTTGTATTTGTGAAATATAGCATTGCAGGCTGTTAGTGAAATAGAGATAGGCAGAGAGATTAGAGTTTTTAGAAGCAGAAATTTTGGCAAATATACTTGGTTAAATTTATGTTTGTGTGCATTTTCCTGTCCATAATCTTTTTGGATATTACAATATTTTTGATAATTGAAACCAACAGTTACATAACAGGAACAGGAATAAACCTTCCAGAATTTGAGTAACCAGCTTTACAAATTTGTGATGCTTCCTGAACTTAACGCTGTTTCACTGGCCAAGCAGATTCTTTATCATGGCACATTCAGGATTATTTCTTAATCTCTGTGGATTTTAATAAGTGCACCAGCATAAATTGCCCAATAGATCTTATCCACTCTTTGGGTCATTTATATGATCAAAATACCACTTCATTCCTAAGTTAGTTTTTCCTTCCTTTGTTTTAACAGATGCACAAGGATGCAATGAATAAGTGTGACCTCCCTTGTCCCATCAAATTTAATGATGATTTCTCATCTTTGTGTTTGATATAGTTATGTCAGCATAGTAGGATACACTATCTTATAGTCTTGCACACCTTCCTATCACAGCAAACATTATTTGATGTCTTATGAAGAATGTTTTTCCTAATCCTTTTTAAATGTGAAAGTTTGCACATGCCCTCTTGCATGTGCCATGTGTTGGGTGTATGCATGCACTTTTGCTACTGTGAAGTTTGTGATGTTATCGAAGCACTCTCAGCTTCTGATGCAAGTATGTGATGTGTCAGAATGCATGCACTTATTGTTATGTGTGACCCTACATTCACCTTCGGCTTCAAAAAAGTGGTTGTCAGATTTCTATGCTTTTTAAGCAGAAGTCACTTGCATTACTGTTGATTATTTTTGTTGTACAAATCAGGTTTATTTTATCAGCATTCATGTACATGGTTATGTTGACTACATTAGAACTTTTGTTTGCTGTTATTTACACTAACTGCCATTTAGTTATGAATAAGTGGTAGTTTACATCATTGACAGTTTTGACTTACCATTCTTTGTTAAAGTATATCACAAACGAAATACAAATCATATAAATCAGCTCTGAGATGTATGTAAATACAAGACAGTAAATACTATTAACTTGAAGAAACTTTGACACAAAAGGTTGGGTAGAGTATGTTTCTTCCCTTTGAGCTAAAAGACAGGTTATGTATTGCATTATTTTTTTATTTGCTATTTTGATTGCTATGATCAGGTCAGAGTGAAGATGCCAACCTTCTGAGGACCGTGGAACTGGAACATGACCTAAGTGGATCACTGGGGATCAGCATAGCTGGAGGGCTGGGCAGCCCACTGGGTGATGTCCCCATTATTGTTGCCAGCTTAAACCCTGATGGCCCTGCTGCTCGCTCTGGCAAACTAAGAGTGAGGAATGAATGTTGCTAGTCATGAAACTGCTCTGTACTTAGAAACAGATTTCCACAAATTGGATGCAGCCTGCATTCCTATTGAGAAGATTTAATATTGATTCTTGATTGTAACTTTTTGCAGAAATCATTATAGTATGAAAGTATAAAAAGTGCATTTCAAGAGAGCATCGTTTTCTGCCATGTTACATATGTATTGATCGATTTCTGTTACCTGAAGAGTTCCATTTATAAATCTTTAGTCAAGTGCAACAAATAGCAGAAAAAGTGTGACCAATCGAAAATAAAAACAGTAAAGAAAAACAGTATGATATGGTTTTAAGAGCTTTAACGTTTAAATAAATAAATTTGAATTTATAGGTGCTTGAAGTCATAGTTCTTGGAATGAAAACTGCATGACTGCAGTTGAATGAATACTGCGTGGTTGATCTCCCTACTATGACCCCTCGCAGTTTTGACTTGATTTTGGTGGATTTTAGCAAGTCTTAATAGGGAGGTTTTACTTAATTGTCTTTTTCAGTTGTTGGTATACAAAGCAAATTGAATAACTGGTAACTTTCTCAGACATGGCTCTCAACCATTTGACTCATTGCCTACTTTTAACAACATACCTGATTGGTTGACTATTTTAGCTGCTTAAGGGAAGTAACTCATAGTGAAACAATCCCTGAAAAAGCCAACAGTTTCTTTCCTTGTATATTTATTTATGGACAGCATGATATGTTTTGTGGCACTACTCAGTTCACATTACAGTGTGCGAAACAGTCACTGCAGAGATTACACTGTTTGATGATGGTAACTTTCACTAGAGCCACTATCCCCTGAAGAGTTCATCTAGCACGATGTAGGATAATTTGGCATGCAGCCAGGCTTAAATATAACATTGACTTTTATGCTGTACAGGTTGGTGACAAGATCTTAATGATAAATGGGCAGTCCACAGATGGGATGGAACATGCACAAGCTGTTCAGCTACTGAAGTCAGTCAGTCCAGTGATTCTGCAAGTTATGCAAGGTACTTCAAACCCAAATGGGAAAATAGTTCTTACATAAGCATCCTGTAATGGTACACTTATTAGTTCAAGTCCTTGTGGTTAAACAAATTAATGAAAATTTTCATTATTTAAAAACATATTTTCCAGACAGAATTTTGGGCGATGACATATGATAATGAGTATCCATAAAATTTTTGCCAGTGTCAAACAGTTATATGAAATTAACTTTTGCATAAATAAATAAAGACATAAGTTAGAATTATAATTTCTCTAGCTAACTTGGTTTTCAGTGTGGTGTCAGTTTTAATGTAACCAGCACATTGGTTCAAATTGACTGCTACAGACATAAAATCTTCATTTTGACACATTTTAACAGCTTGAAAATACAGCCAGAAGAAAGATGAAGTAGTCATTTGATAGTTTACCTATATCAGGTATTTTCTGTAAAATCAATGCAAACGTTTTTTTAACTGTGAACTTGAATAAGAACGCAGAGAAGATGCGAAGTAAATGACAAAATTTTTAAATGACTTAGATAATAACATCTTTTTATATTGATTTTCTAATAGTATCACTTAACATTTGTGTTTATGTGTGTGTCTTGTCAATGTCCCAGTTCCCACTTTTTACAAATATTTTCCGTATTTATTCCTTCTGTGGTTGCTGAATGCTACTAAACTATGTTGTTTGTGGGGATAGGTGAAGATACTATTGTGAGTGTGTCAGGTGGCAGACCTCGACAGGCTTACCCAGAAGTGTCTGGTGATTCCACCCTGCAAAAGACACCCCAGGAGCTTGAGGACGATGGGTAGGTGGTAGTCTGTAATAGAAATCAAAAAAAGAGAAAGAAAAATATGTCCATTTTAATAATAATAATGCATCTCCTTGCTTGGCAGTGAACTCGTGCACTTGAAGAAAAGAGCAATATGAGAAACAAATACATTCTCACAGTTTGCAAATGCAAAAACCGAAGGAGGACAGATAATGTTTTTATATTTTAGTCTGCTTTTCCTGTTTTGGGAGAATGGTGGTTATCACATTAAATATGTTAAAATCTAATATATAAGATAGAGCTTTGTTTGGAAATGAAGGAAATGTGTACTTAAGGACTGATAATCTTTTTGTGCACAGACAACCTCCACAGTGCAAAACTATCACTTTGGAACGTGGACCTGATGGTTTGGGCTTTTCGATTGTTGGGGGCCATGGCTCACCACACGGGGATCTACCTATATATGTGAAGAATGTTTTTGCTAAAGGAGCTGCAGCAGATGATGGACAACTTCACCGTGGAGACCAGATTCTGGCAGTGAATGGAGTCAGCCTGGACGGAGTTACACATGAAGAGGCTGTCAATATCTTGAAAAATGCACGTGGGAAAGTCACGCTGTCTGTTATTTCCTGACAGCTGTAAATGATTTGTGTCTAATAAAAGGGGCCAAGATTACTGCAGTTTGCATGTGCTAATACAACGGATGCATCTGATGTCATGCTTGAGCCAAGTCATGCTAGAGACTTGGCTTAACCTGGAAATGTACAAAACTTTTGTGAGGTGGTGTGCCACCTATCTCTTGGTGCTCTGGAGATGTTGACTGCAGTGGTGGTGGAGGTGCTGGTGGTGGTGGTGGTGATGATGATGACAATGAAGACAGTAAAGCACATAAAAATTATGGTGACATTTTGTGTGACTTTCCACTTAAAAGCTTACTGTCAGAGTGCTTGAACATTCTGATCTTGAAAAATATAAAGCAGATTTTAAAAGTCATCATCAATATTTTATCTGTGACTAATAAAGGCTCGTCCCTGAATGACAGAATCTTACTGTTTTCAAGTTTTACAACCCTTCACACAATGCAGAGACCTCACTTCAGGGATGCTGCAGCCTTGTGTAATGGCAAGAAGCTCAGAGGTCAATGAGTTTTAGAGCAGCAGCTTTTACAGCCAGCCCCTGCCTGACTGTTCTCCAGCTCAGAAAAGGGTCAGGGCCTAGGCAGGGACAATGTTTAATATATGCAAATTATTGAAGTAACTGTAACTGGCATATGCCTCATAGTGCTGCTACCTTGTGTATACAAAAGCACTGTGTACATAAAATGTGTATGCTGTTAGGTTGTGAAGTATACTGCTGTGGGCCATCCTATCAATCAAAACAGCCTGCATGCAGTGAGTTTGTCAAGAAGAAAAACTTGTGATTTTAGGATGCATCCGGAGTTGGTGAGCCATGAGCACTGGTGTGGAATGAAAACAAAATCTAAACTACAGCGGAAACTTTTAGGTGTCCCTTACATTCATGGAGTCCTTTATGCAGACTGATTTAACAAAAGACATGAATCCATTAGATATCTTTATTGCATTAGTGATATTTTAGACTTGAACTTAAAGACTGTTTTTTTTTCAATTTTTCTTAACCAGAGCATTAATATAATGTATTTCAAAAGAGCATTGAATAGAAAAAGATCCTTACTAGGAAAAGTAACAAAAGTTTTATGTAACAAAAGCACTCATATTTTGTCAGTTAAGGGCAGCTATTGACTTGCCTGTCATAAAAAGCCCCCCAGTTTTCCGTCAATGCATTAACTGATGTAGTCGTTGATAAAACTTGACAATTTGAAGATCTGTAATACGTTAGTAACAGGCAAGATCTTACAGTTTGGAGTTTATAGGATGTAAGTAGTCATTTTTTGTAATAATGGTTTACATTGTTGCCAGTCTTTGTACGCACACCACAAAGTGGATGGTATGGAGTGTCATATATAATCCTTAAATGAAAAAAGCTTTGTTCTAGATATGATAATATTATGCTTCACAAACGATGGTCTTTTAAAGGCTGTCTTTTTGTAGTATCAATTGCCACTTCCATTAGATTTTAATTAAGTAGTAGATTGACAGCATGCACAAATTTCAGGATAGAGAACCATTGCATTAGCAAGAACAGAACATTTTAGTGGAGCCATTTTGCATGCAAGTATAAATGTTGAGTAACATATGATGCATTTATCATGATAGCCATTTAGGGATCTGTGTGCTTCACATCTTTCCTCCATGCCATCCATTCACAGATGTTAAAGGATTAGATGCCTTTCCATAAAGTTTTCATGTTTTGGCTTACAATAGATTCCATAATATCGGACATTTCTAAGTGGAACTTGGATTTGTATTTTCAAACGAGTCTTTTTTAAAATGTTGGAGAACAAAAGTATTTCAGTGGTAAGCTTTTTTTTCATATATTTGTATAATTTCCAACATATATTGATTTGGATGTGAAACTTATAAAGTGCTTATGGTACAGCTATTTGTATCAGACTTTTCTAAAGAACTGTCTGTTTACATTTAGGGGAAATGTCACACCATGTAGCAAGGCTCACAAGGAAATTTCAAAATGTCTGGATGTAGGAAGTAGGAGTGCATAACAGATCATTTGTGATAACTGTGTGCACTTGTCTGTCTGATTTTTGTGCTGTGCTTCCGTTGAAAGCATGTTGGTTCCCCTCTTTTGAGAACTCACCCAAGGATTGTGAAGAAGAACTTGTAGCTGAGCGGACTGCAGACATTAAGAAATTGTTGCCACTGTGCTCACTCATAATAAGAGACTGTAAATGAGCAGGCAATAACTGCAGTGTACTTTACTGTGATCACTTGTGAACTTCATCAGACCTGTGCATTCCAGTGTTAGTTTAGTTCCTTATGTTGACTTTCTTCAGACAGACGAAGCCTAATCAGAGGTTGTGATAATTTGTTCTGTCACCATTTTCCATCTCTCACTTCCCTTCCCCAACTTTTCCCTGCCTCCAGTTATAAAGGGTGTATATTTTGGCTTAGCAAAACTGTTTTCAGTTGTTTGGAGAATGTCCAATTTGTTCTACCTCTGTTAGCTACAGTTGCTGATATATACAGCAACAAGTGGTGATCAAGAATTCACAAAATTGAAAATATAGTTGCATTATGCACATAAACATCAAATATAGATAAAATGCTTATGCTAATATGCATGCATGTGCAGCCACTTACACATAGTAACATTCAGATTTCATCAGCTGTCTAAAGCTTCTAGATCTTCCAAAAGGTTTGCGTCTTGGTTCTTCCTTTTCTTCCACTCCCAGAAAAGCTACTTCCCTATTTATACACTTCTGTAGATTCTTTTCTTCTGTGATGTGGTGTGATTTTCCCTTATTTGACTTCTTACAAATTAATGAGCTTTGTGTCCTTTAATAAATTATGAATAATATTTTAATTTTATGCTGCTCATTAATAAATGCAGAAAATCTTTTCAGTATAATTCAGAGACTTAGAAACTGAGGTTGCATAGAACAGACCACAGAAAATGAGGCATTTTATTCATTTTCCATAGAACTTGTACTGTCCAAATAAACCTTTCTGGTTTACTTCATTTACTCCAGACTACGAATTTAATCAGTACCACTATTGCATCTTGTATGTGGTCTCAGACCAAAAAAACTTCTTCATCCCAAGAGTGTTGTTCATGTCAGTCTTTTTTGGTGCAATGTTTAGATTTTTTCCTTTGGTGCACAGGGAAATATTTTGTGTAAAACTGTGCACAATTTAACATCTCATATCAGACAAGCATGGCACAAAGGATACTTTTTTGCTTAGCATGTTAGGGATGCATTTTTTTCACCTTTCAATTAATCTAGATATATATATGCTGTCTGTGGCATATAGTTTGTGGTTTTTGCTCTTTGCTGAAGCGTAAAGAGTAAACAATTCTGTGTTGGCACTATGCAAATAATGTACATCTAATGTAGAGCCCTATGTAGGCATTTACACTCTTCACAAGCACATTTTAATTATTTTATTGTATGCTGGGCAGGGTAGCTTGATCCTCGCCTGCCATCATGGATATTCTTCATTTGCAGTATGTTTCAGCACACTAAGCTGTTTTGTTAATCGTGAAACACAATCTTTCCTCACCTTCTATTGACATCACTGATACACTTTGCTGTAGCTGAAATCTACCTTTGCCCTCTTTCTGCCTGCTGCTGGTATTTGACAAAAGAGGCACTTTGTGCCATTATTCCAATGGACTAGTAGTGACTGATTTTTCATTTAATTGGTTAGCAGGCAAGCACAATGTAAGAATCTTATGTATACCATTATATGAAATAATAATTTAAGACAAGGTGATGACATCATGGACCAGTTACGTCCTAGGTTTAAACAAAAAATGTGTTGTTTAAATATATAATAAAGAAAACAGTAGATCATTAAAAAAATTAGTATATCTTAAATTATCCAGTGGTTTAATCTGTATGAAGTTTTTCCCAACTTGTAATTTTTTTAGTTGAAGAGAATATGAAATCTGCCTCTCTGAAATTGAAAAAAATACTCACTTAATTTAGGGGAGAAACCCTATTTTTGTCATAAATAAGTTATACAAAATGCTGGAATAATTTAGTAGATGAAGACATAGAATCCAGAAAGTATTTAGTTTTGTGTTGTCATTTTGGTTTTTATTCTGGAGATTTTTAAAATGGACAACATATAGAAGTCTCTAAAATGACACTTAGGGGCCAGGCACATGATCATGCTAATCTACTCATATTTTATAGATATTCTTTAGCATCCTTCTAGCATGATTGTACACTGCCCAGCCAGCCCTTGTATGCTACTTTTTTTTGTACAGTTTTCAAATAGAAGATAATACATGCTTAAAATAGCTGTGGAAATTGTGGCAAAATAATTTTTGGAGGTTGCAAAAATTTCTTCTATTATTTTGTTACCCCATGCAGTAGCTAAATTCTAGCAACTGACCATTCCACATGAATACACGGGGAAAACCTATGCTGAGCACTATACATTTATGCACTAAATAGTAGTAGAGAATTAAAGTATGATAATACATATGTGGGGTAGAAGCTTATGCATAGTCGTATACCATTGTCTGTATTATTGGCAATCTTTGCACTTACATAAGTCACAAGAAATGTCAAATTACCACAATCATTCTGAGAAGTTTTGTCAGAAGCAAAATCAGCTTGACCTTACTAGCTCTTCTTTCTTTGCTTTAGGTATGAGTAATCTTTTGCCCATCAGTATTTGTATCGGTTCTTAATTTCTTTGCCAGAAATGTGGATAGAGCACTATGGAACCTTTATCATTTTTATGGTGCGGGATTAATGAATGAGGAGAGGGGGGCAAATCTTGGCCCTTAGCGCATTTGCACATGGCTGTGGCTTCTTTTTCGTGATAAAAGTGTGTCTGTTTAGGAACACGTGACATAAGTTCGGTGACAACTTTTTTATGCAAATTGATGTCAGTTGCTGGAACTAGTGATTACTCAACAGCATACTTGATGTCCAAACATTTGGTTTCAGTGAACAACTACTTAAATGTTGCAGTGGTGAGTGGTTAAGACACAGAGATGGTGAATTGATGTATAAGCACATAACAGATATTGCTGAATGGGTTGAAAGTCTGAATACTACTCATATTTATATTCTTACCTCTGCCAAACTATGTTAAACTACTGAAAACACCACATTCCAAATTTGTGACTGGAAAACAGTTGGAAGGTCAACAATTAATTTACAAGTTTTGAAAAGATTCATCTTCGCTGAAAAGTAGCTCCTACAAAAATGTACGAAATACTGAAATAGTGGTAAATTTAATGTGCTTTACTAGTTTGTCTGTGACTCTTCCCCCCTTTTCCTCCACAGATCATAAACCTTATACTCAATAAAGGGTGAGGGAAAGCCACCACTGCAGACTGGAAAAGATGTTACACAGTTGCATAACCATTTTAACCTTTTGTTAATCTTATACTTGTTCACTCATCCCCTTTCTACTTTTGACACGAGAATTTCGATCAACAAAATTGTAAACACTCAAATTATCATATTTTCACTTGTTGATGTGCATCACCAATTTGCTCCCACATTATCTTAAATAGGAATTTTTTATCATAAGGCTTTTTTGGTATTTGCACAGTTACAAGCAAAGGAGTCACCTAATCATGGTTTGTACAAAAATAAACTATATTTACAGTAGCATGTTGAATTGTTTTGTCTGTCTTTATGTATGCAAATTGGTAAAATAATGTGATTTTGTTTCACGGTGTGATCAGTCCTACTTTTGTATCAAATGCTTGTGCAGTGGGATCAGAACTGCACTGAAATGTTTGGGTCTCTGGTATTTTGTAGGTAGCTGTGTCTCTTGGCTAGAGTCCCAGCTGTGTTTGGTATGCCAATCATTTTTACTGCTCTTTCACTAGAAAGTCCTATAGCAGACCATCAAAGTTGAGCAGACTTTCTCAAGTATGAGAATGTGATCTGTAGTTTGAGAGTGAAATCTCTGGTTGATATCACATTATCTCCCATGTTAGGAATTTCTTGTCAAGGTCTGAGAAGATAATAACGATCTGCTGAAACTTCTTGTTCTGTTCTGTTAGCACCAACAGTGAAGGTTATGTAGTCCCATAATTTTGTTTGACAGCACCTTAAACTGACATCAAAGTTGTGGGATTTTTGGATGTATGCATTTCAGGAAAGTACACACTTTAATAAACATCAGCAGTACAATCTAGAGCAGAAAATGTGCACACGCGTATCACAGCTTTTAGAATTTCACATTTACGAGCGCCCAGCACTTTGCAGCTGGACAACCTGTAGTAACTAATTAAAAGGATCTACCCAGAGGAGAGAGGAGTGGGGTTTGAGAGACCTGAGCCATCATGGCACTTCTCCCATACTCGAGGTGGGCAGAACTAGTCACCTTGCAGCAGCCAGACCCTTGGGGAGGGGATACTGTTCTGCCAAGCAGGACCTGTCACCTCACAACTAGTCAAGAAGGACACGGGAAACCTGTCACCTTGAGGCTTTTACTTCTCCACAGGCAGGATCGGTTGCCAGCCTCCGAAACACATTTTTAAGGGAAATGCATAAAATAAATAAAACCAAAGTGGGGCTGGAGCATGTGTTGTCTACTACAGTTCATGGCCCTTTTACCAGCAGTTGAAATTCCTGTTGCCAGTAATGTCTCTAGTGGCGCTGAAATATCTTCGAACTTGGTAAACAGAATGATTTATACATATATACATAAGCAGTAACATATAATAAATTTATTACATCTTGTCACAAAGGTTGTTTAAGGTGGCTTAAAATATCCTACTGTGAACAGTTTGATAAAAATTTTGTTGTCAAGTCCACCCTCCCACTCAACTTGTCTACAATCAATTTTGTTTGTCATGAAATATTCACAGACCGGATAATAAATTGTATATCACAAACAGATCTCTGAGCATACACTGTAATTCGCAAAATACATTTATTAAAAAAATAAAACTTTATTTGGATCAAACACATTCTAAAACATCATCACTAAACAGACATTAAATGACAGTGTGCGAGGTGGCTGTATGTGAGATGTGAATAATTGCTCAAAACTATCAAAATCATATCTATTAAAAACACTACAAAATATATGTTAATTGTAACCTTTCTAAACAGGCAATAACTTTAAAAAATGAAATGTTTCTGACCAGCTCAGCAAGTTTATTTCAGAAAAAAAAAATGATTCTTAAAGATCATGGACTCTCAGCCAGATACATTGCAACAAATAGTTTTATATTTGATCCCACTGCCAGTGAACCTCACCATGAGCCCAGAAGTAGTCACGAAATTTATTTCTAACTTCTCTTGCAGAAAGAGTAGAACCACTTCTAAAGGGGCCTTTATAGCAAAATGTTTTCCATCTATAACCCCAATACAGCGTGGAAAATTCCATTTTTCTTCAAAGACTCTTGTAATGGCTTCCCATTTTTGTGTTGTATTGGGAACCTGTAAACATAACAGACGAGAAGTGAAACCGTATGAATTAAACTAATGCATGTAAGAAAAGGAAAGAACTTCTTACACAACCGTTATAACAAATTATTTGGTATTGCATTGTAGGAAACACAAGTGGTGAATCACCAACAGCAAAGCGAAGACGATCATTTTTACCAGTGCCAGACAGAAAAGGAAGTCACTGAAACTCAAGTCTGAAGGGGCTAACGATGATCCAAAACTTTCACTAACTTCAAGCCCTTGCGGGTCAAGAATTGACTACTCAGATGCAGGCAAAAGGCAAGAAAAAAGAGCACAAAAAGATCAGGGTGATGATCTGACTAAGTGCATCATAGATTATGACAGAAATAAAAATAGACCAAAAGAGGACCCTGAACTTATGTGGGCAAAAAATCTTACTCAAGAAATTTCAGAATTACCAGATATTACACAAAGGAAACTTACAAAACTAGATATTGACAACCTGGTATCAAAGGCTTTAAGACAGAACCTAGCAAAAAACGACTAGGACCTCTATGCTTAAAGGAATTAATGGTTCTTTTCTAGGTGTCTATGACCTTGACCAAAATAAAACATTTGCATTTCATGCTGTTTGTAATGTGAGTCACAATTTTCTCAATGTGTCTGACTGAATGTATCACTGATGTGCTAGTGTAGCATATTGAGAATGGTTCAAAACAAAAGAAGACCCCCCCCCCCAGAAAAAAAGTCAGAGAAACTGACATCCTACAAACACACATATCATAAGATGAAATGAATATGCACACACATACATCAAACTTTCTTTGTTTAATGAAGTTATTCCTATATTTTATTTAGAATTTTTTAAGAATTAAGTACAAATTAGTTTCATAGATGAAACTACTGGGAAAACTAACTTTAAATTTAATACAGAAGTAAGTTTCAACTTTTAAACAAGCAAAATCATCACCTAGCTCCAAATACTGATCTTTCAGAGCAGCAGTAATTGCTCTACATGTGTCTGGAATGATTTCCCCAATGGTACTTCTCCCCAGACGATAGAGAAAACACAAGGACTGGTAACTGTCTCCTGAAACAAATTGTTTTGACATGTGATGTGATTCCTTTTCTTCCTCCCCAAAAAATATTATTATTATATGTTGTAGTACTTATCTGTACAATTTAACCATGAGCAATCTGATATTTGAAAAGATGCCATTGAAATTGCAAAAAATACTGAATGTAATAGGACACTGACTCTTTAAATTCAAATAATAAAGGACAAAGCATTCTGCACTAACAGGTCATTATTCACTAATATGAGAAACATTGAAAAGGCTCCGCAGGGTGACTTGCACATACTGCATACAGCTTAAACATTGTAATAGCATCTTGGTTTCTTTGTAATAGAAGACTTAATTTTAGCCAAAAGTAGTAGCGTTTGTAGACCTTATACAGACACTTTTTTTTAACTGACTGATTAAAAAAGAACAAAATCTCACCTGTGGCTAGAAATATCAGCGTCACAGCAAGCCTTTCCCCATGTGCGATGTACTCGCGCATATTTGTTGTTCGCTTTATGATGTACGGCCCTACACGTGCGAGCAGCATCTGAAAGTTCTGCGGGTCCATTCTCACAAAGTTGCTGTAAGAGTCTGAATCCACAGCACTCAGTTCCAGCATCAGAGCATTGTAGGCGCTTTGTTGGGCTCCTCTTTTGAGCCATGGTTTTATCCACCATCCTCGCTCTGTCTTCTTTTTCTTTAGAACATGAAGTGCTGCTGCAAGCATCAACATCTCGTCGTCTGATGAGTCCCCCATTGCAGAAATCAAGGGACGCTACTGTCGCGCACTTTTTTAAGTTTTGGGGGAAACAACTCTGCCCAACTCGGGGGAAGGGTGAGAATGGGTCGTTTTCACTCACGTGATACACACGTTAGCAACGAGGCACTGTCCGCCATCTTCCTTCCCTAACGCTTCGCGTTTCTTCAGCGGCTCTATATCGGCTTGTGTCACGACACCGCTAGCGTCTCTCGAGCACACCAGCGGAGTCGGACTCTTTCACTCAAATAAACAAAACGATTTTGCCTATACGAGTCTGTCTATGTTTATTGATAAAAAAAAAATAAAATAAAAAACCCTATGAAAACACAGTCACTATAACAATGGCTCTTCCTTTCGTCAAACACATTTACCAAGTGCACCGAACTCCTTGCACACTATTAAAACTCACTGTCTTGGCTCTAAAATGGGGGATTGAGCATGAAGAAAAGGCCAAGCAGGAATACCTCAGCAAAATGAAAGGGGAACATCGTTCTTTTATTATGATTGAGTCAGGGCTCCACATGAACCCTGAGTATCCTGTTTTTGGGGCCTCACCAGATGCCATGATATCATGTGAGTGCTGTGGTGCTGGATGTGTAGAAATTAAGTGTCCTGCCAGACTGAAATCAAAAGACGCTACACACCAAGACCTAGACTTTTTGAAACTGGACAATGATCGGCAGCCAGTAGGACTCCAGGAGAAACATGCGTACTATTTCCAAGTACAGTGCCAGATGCACATCGCCAAACAAAGTTATTGTGACTTTGTTGTCTGGTCACCGCACCTACTGCTCCTCAAAATAAGAATTTTCCTGATCAGGAATTCTGGGAGGAAAAATCTCTGCAGGCTGCAATGTTTCACAAGGAATGTGTCATGCCCGAGATCCTGGCACACTATTTCTCAACTAAGAGAAAGTCTTTGGCAACATTTAACTTGCCAACATCATCTGCACAAAAGAAGTTCTGTGTGTGTGGGGGAGCTGATGACGGACGACCCATGATTCACTGCATTAGTGAAAACTGTCCATACAAGCAGTGGTTTCACCTTGAATGTATTAAACTGAAGCGTGTACCCAAAAAAACATGGCTCTGTCACCACTGCAGGAAATGATGAAGTTTATATTTTCTACAGACTTCATACAACATGATAATTGAAGAGACAAATGTTGCAATAAATGTATATGTATAATATTAAATACTAACAGTACATAGTGACACATAAAATTATATATGTTGGACGTAGAGACAATATCAAGGTGTTGTAAATAATTGTCTTTATTGTTTTATAAACTTTTGCACATTCAAATACATATTTATTAATCCTTTCCAGAAAACTTTTGTGTCTGCTGACAGAACATAACTTTACATAAAAAATCATTACAGGCTAAGAGAAGGAACATATCAAAATCCCAATCTAAATAACATCACTGATATGGATTACTAAGAAGAACTATTGGTTAGGTAATCTGAAATCCACAAAGAAGCTCTGGCATCAATATTGCTCTGAATTAGCTTCTGAGCAAACAAACAGCATTTGCAATCAAATGACAATAACATTTGATTCAATTATACATGTTTGAGTATCCTGGTAATAAGCAAAACATATTAACAATATTCTGTCAACAGCAAATATTTTGATCAACAACATACAAAGCATGACATCTCCGGCAAGGAACAAATTCTATATTCTTCACACTGTTTCACATCAACTTACCAAGTAACTTATCTGATCAGTTGGATATCATCATGCTATTATAAATAAAGTGCGAAAGAACAAGAAGTACAGTAAGGTAATTGTGCATTTTATATCTGAGAATAACTTCTCTGGTAATGTAAACATATACAGATTGCAAGCATGCATTCTGAAAATAAATGCTGATTTCAAACTAAAAAATTGCACTATAGCTACTCAATAGGCACTATGGATTTATGTAAATTTACAATGCAGCAACAAAGCTGAACTATTTTGTCTATGACTGGATTATCATCACCAGGCTTTGTTGCCATCAGGTCAATAGGCACTTTAGACTGCAAAATTCCAAACTTTCTGTGAACAAAGCCTATAACTCTCTCAACATGAATTCGTACAGAGGCTATTTTTCTCGAATTTTCAACTTGTAGTGGGTGAAGTTGCTTTTTCCCATGGGTAAAATCTGGAATTATTAATTTAGATTAATAAAAAAGAACTTCATCTTCAATGTTGAAACCTCTGTCGGCCATAATTATATCTCCTGGTAACAAGTTGGACAACAAAGAAGTATTTTCAATGATGTGTTTGTCTGAAGCCCTGCCACCAAATGCATCTGAAATGTAGCTGATTGAACCTTGTGGCGTGATCCCAATCAGATATTTGGCAGAATGATATTTTTTATAGTTGGAATAAACTTGGATCTGATTGGTTTGGCCGAGGGTTTCTGTGCTTCAAGTTCAAAACAGTCAACAATAACAGCAACTTTATCTTTAAAGTTTTCTCTAAAGCACATAGGCATAGACAGTTTCAGAGCTTCTCTTGAAGGCCAGTGCAACAAAAAGACAACCGTGCTACAAGTACATCAAGAGTTCTATGAAACTCCTTTGCACAGTTGACACGGATACTTTCAGCTGATACCCTATATCCTGGAATTGGTAGTTCAGTCTGATCTTAATTAAACACAGCAAAACTCTTGCTCTTTGGACAGTGACTGTGTTTGATTAGACATGTATGGCTCTACCGTTCTGAAAATAAGGTCCATTACTGCCAATGAAGGAAGTCCTGTGTAGAATGGAACTTTAGCTTCATCTTCAACATACACCTGTCTTTCATAAATAGAACAATGTTGTCTGTTTTTAACTGAATCAAGAAGTCTGGTCTCAGAGTCCTGCATGATAGCATCTATATTTAGTCCAGTCAAATCTGTTTGAGTGTTCTGATCATTTGAACATGAATCTTCTATGCCACCATGTAAACTTTCTTTGCAAGCACTTGAGCAACCAAAATCTGTTTGAGTGTTCTTATCATTTGAACAGGAATCTTCTATGTCACCATGTAAACTTTCTTCGCAAGCACTTGAGCAACCAAAATCACTTTCACATAATTTTTCTTCCTGGCTTGTCTCACTGCTGATTGATTTTCGCTTCTTGCTTGCAGTATGTAGAGTAGGGACAGATGCATTACTTCTTTTGCGAGACACAAGCCTCAAATACCTGTTTTTTGAAGTCTCAGCTTCTGAGCAAGTACTTGATCGCTCATGTCCCAAGTGTAGAGTGGGAAGCCAGGAAGGGCTGTTCCGGAAATTCACATATGCTGGCTTTCCTAGACACAAAAATAAAACAACCCATGAATTACATCTTTGTGATATTAACTACCAAAAAATAATAATAATCAGCACTGAAACAAAATAAACCAAATACACGTCTAAAAAGAAAAATAATGGAGTAGAAATAACATTTTTTATCCTCTCTCTCTATAGCTATAGTTTATTAGTCATGGTCATGCATAATTCAAGTCTTGTTTTGATGTTCACTCAAATCACGTGAACTGTCACCAACCTACAATGAAGAAAATATTTATCACAAAGTGTACAACATGCAGAACAACGTTAAATACTTTAGCAATTTGGAAAGCGTCTGGTTTCTTACCGCCAACAAAGTGTTTCGAACAGATAAGTATTTTGTTCCACTTCTTCTGCTGTTGTAATATCCTTTCGGTAAACGGCTGCCTACCACAGACGACGTCGTCTTCTGTAAGAATTCTTGTTTCGTCCCCTTGGTTCAAAATAATTTTGGGTATCTTATGAAAGAGATACATCTAGAGAACATTTCGTTTACTGCAGGGCTTGTTTCCGCATCCTTTTATGCCGCAGACGACCATGATAACCGATCAGTTGCCAGCAAGCTTCAGTAACCACTGCTTTAAGAGGGGAGGAAAAATGGCCGCTGAAGCAGCTCGCAAAAACTGATGACGTCACGTGAAAACCACCCTAAGGTTATACAGTGTGTGTGTATATATAACGGCAAGGCAACGCCAGCCCTGTAAACATATGTCATAGGTACAGAAAGAACAGTGAGCCTGAGACGAGAGCAGGACAGCCAGTCCTCACTGCGCTGGTGACAGGCACTCAGTCCACGGACGTGTATAGGTGGATTGCTGTCTGTCTGCCGAGACCAATGCTGAGCCTCTTGCGAAGATCTGCGCTGTTAGTCTCGGCGAGCCTAAACAATGAATGTGACTAAACCGGAAGCTTTGTACACACCTGCCTCGTTTTAGTAGTTATAACTGGTAAAATCGTCTGCAAGCAGTCCAGTAATATGACTAGTGACTGCGTCCATTCTTTGCATTCCCAGAATTTTTGTAGTGCCTTCCCCACCCTGCTTGACCAGCACGCAGGCACACTGTCAATCCCTGGCGACTTTCTCCCTTCAAACTGTGTACAGGCACAGCTCTTTCATATCATTTTCCCGTAGGACTGGTAGGTTTGCAGATTCACATGTAGTCTGGTTGTTTTGAAGGATATTGGTGTCGGTCTCCAGCTGGAAGTTGTATAGGTCTTTGCAATACTAATTCCATCGGTTGAGCACAGCACAAGCGCTAACAGTTCAAAAACTAAAACTGAGTAATCCACTACCCACGCATTCCTGTAGATTCTACTGCCTAGCATTAACAAGTTTCTTCTCTACCAACCACCTGGTTTCATTAATGGTCCTTGACCTGTACACCACTCTTTAGAGTTCTTAGAGCAAGCTAAGACATGAAACAATGTTTCTTGGAACGCTTCATGTTCTTGGATGGATCCACTCGTGCAGACGACGTATGGGAGGGAGGGAGGAAGCGGAAATGTTCTCTCCCCTGCTCATGCTGTCCAGAGTGTTTGTGCTTGGTTATCGCGTCCACACTAATGCTATGTATGCGTAATGGTTTTGGGGTGAAAGAAATGGCCACAGACTTTGAAGAATAGCAGAATTACAGCGAAGGAGGTGAGATTAATGTGTATATAATTGATAGGAAATTACTCGTCCCTTAGTTTTTGTGCCGTCAATTGATACCGAACTTCGATGCCTGCGTCCCTGACGGGGGTTTGTCGAGGGCTCTTGCACCTGATTTTAACTTCAGATTTTGTCTACGAGTCATTGTGGCCAGATCAGTTGATAACAAGAGATGAAACAGCAAAAAATCAAGATACCCTTGTTCGAGTCTTAACTATTTTGTTAATGTACTTTATTGATACGTAAGCAACACCCAGAGAGAGACCGAGTAGGAACGAGTCCATTTCAAGGGACAAATCAACATCCCTTTCCTTCTCCTCGTACTCTTAGATTCATGAAAAAACAAAAGTAAAATGAACTTACTAATATAGCCATGTAAGATATACAAAGCAAAGAACATCATTATTATCCATTAGAACATCACCATTTTTAATCACTGAAAATGTAGTGATGCTGACACATTACTAAAATAGACTGGAAAGGCATAGGGGACTAGAATGTTATGACAGCGTGTTTGAAAACATGCAATGCTTATAATATGCTTGATAGCTGATTTATTATTGAGTTGTATTATATAGAATTGTATAGTTATACTGTAAAATTGTAAGATAGTAGTTTCGTAAGCAGCATTTCCTGTATGCTGGATAACAAATATTCTGGAACACATGATATTTCCAGCAACATTTGTTTTTGTTTTTGAGCCTATTGTTGCAGCAGATTACTTACTGCCATGTAAAGCATTTTACTGGGAGAGATTTTTTCTTCTTGCAGTTTAAAAAAAATAGAATAATATATTTTCTGTTCAGTACTAATGTATTTTTGCTGAGTAAGTGGCTTCCTATTTTTGGATTTATTTAGTCTTCATATTCAATTGAAATAATCTCATTAATCCATGTGTAAAGATATATAAAAGGTAGAAATCAACATTTAGTGGTTAATTTTTTTAATAAAAAAGTACTGTTACAGGCAACAGTAATGGAGGGATGGATACCCAATCCAAATGCAAAGCCATTCATCCCCAAGAAAAAGCGACTATCAAGCAGATTTCCAGGTCTCATGATAGACTTTAGACGACAGCGCTGTTTCACTAAATGTGTTCAGGTAATTATATTTAAAAAGATTTAAGGCAAAAATTCATCATCAAAAGAAAGATTATAATGTTGTCCACTTAGACATCTACATATCGTGATACTTGTTAATGTATGGACTGGTATTGTATTACATGTAGATATGTCTGATTAGCTTTAGGCTGGACTGGTTTTGATGATACTGTTATGTAGGTGATGTTGTTTTTTATGCTGGTGTTGTGTTAAATGTGACATAGATACATGTCTGTTCTTAGGCTGGACTGGTTGTGGTGTTACTGGTTACAGTCGTCATCAACATTACCTTCATTGTTGACACAAGTCGCAGGCTGAAAGACACTGCTCCACAGACATGTAAGTGTTAAGAGAGGAGAAAGTGGGGACTGTCTTTTTTAAAATATAAATCTGCTTATTAAACATGATATTAACTTGATTTTATGAGAAAGAAGGGGGGATGAATGCTAGTTTATTGCTTTATAATTTTTTGCATTATATTTATAAAAAAAAAAATGCTTGTGGTATAGGGGAGTACAATTTATAATAAAGGATATTTTGAACTCCTTATGTCTTATAGACTGCCATATTTTGTTTCTTATCTGGTGGGATTAAAATTCATTGTTCATTATTTTCTGTTCATGTGATGGACCATAAGGGTTTGGGTGTTGGTGCAGTGGTCAGATTTCTGTCAGCATAACATAAATTTTTTGGCTCTTGGATTGCTCACTGCTATGTCATCTTCCTCAGAATGTTTACTTTCTTTTTATTGTTTTCTCAACCAGCAAAAGATGGAGTCATTGTAATGGGTGTGGACAGAATTCCCAAACTAGGTAATAAAGAGCGAACTGTATCAGTGGAGGTCATTTCCAGCAGGACCAAGTTTTTGTTTCTGTGGATGGAACTACCGTAAGTGCTCTCTGGATGTTATTTTAAGACAAGTAGAAAAATGAATTATGTGCTAGTTGTGGCTACTGGGGACTTACATCAGAATGAATGCTATGTGCTTGCATGCACATAAGAAGAATAGTTTGAAGGGTAAAGAAAGAGAGAAGAGGATTATGGGCTTCATTTCCAGATGAAATATTTTGCTGGTCAAAGCGCATGTTCTTGTTTATTGTAAGTCTTTGAGGTTATTGTACATGCTGTTCTGATGAACTGTGTGTGCATTGTATGCACTGTCTTTAAATACATGTGTACATGTATGCCTGAATTTAATGGTACAGGTTCTTCACGATGAAGGATTTGAAGTAAACAGAGGCATTCATGTGATTGTACTAAACCAGGCCACAGTGAGTATGTGTGTGTGTGTATATGTTTGTAGTTATTACATCAAGACTACACATGTCTAATTTCTTTACATGCTCATATTGGTCACCCTTTCGCTTAATTTACACAAAGTTTGTTAAATTTTGGTGAAACTGACTTTAGAAACTTTTAGAGACTAAATATTATTTGATGTTTGACCCATGGTTTTACAAAAGTTGTCTGAAGCCAGTCGTATGCTTTTTGGTGTATTGTTGTCTTAAACAGTCCTTTCCTGTGAAGAGTTTTCTAGCTAGACATCAAGACTTGGTCTATATTGTAATACAACTTAATGCAACCATTTGAAGCATTTATAAGATGGGCATTTAGATTATAAGGAAAGTTTTCTCCAAGTAGTTTTTTACTTTTTTTTTTTAAAAGACAGGCAAGTATATGTACTGTTATGGAACTCTTGTACAGGGCAGTGTGATGGCAAAGAGAGTGTTTGACACTTACAGCCAGCAGGAAGATGACTCCATGGTGCTGTTTTTAAATATGGTTTCCCAAGGTCGTATTCTTGTCTTCACCATCAAGGTAAGAAATAGACTGAGACTCTATTCATTTATCTCTTAAAAGGTTTGAAGAAGTTGACTATACATAAAAGCAATTCACACATTCAGTTGTGATTTTACTTTCAGAAATCAAGGCATACACAATTCACAAATATTAAAAAAATTATTTAATTAGTAATTTGATTAAGAAATATTCTGTCATCATAGAGCTTTTTCTTTTTAATTCTTAAGTTTTTTCTAAAATTTCTTTATCAACCTCTAATATTTTATGAAGCAAGGGGAGGGTAAGGGTAGGTGTAAATGACCACACTTTCTCAGGGCCAGCTTTTTGTAAGGGTGTGCCCACCTCTTCTGCTTTTTGCCTTAGTTCCTGTAACCGTCTATGGTCAGGTACCCATTCCTGACATCTGGGTTGATGGGGAAAGTGTGCTGTGCTACATGGGTATCAAATGCTAGTTCTATAACCGTTTTGCCTCCCATCATAAAGGAAAAGTAGTTAAACAGCCAGAAAGCAGCACATAATTTAAAGGATTTAGTCTTACTTTCCATTAGTATCTTCTTCCATTTTACTTGAGTGGGTTTCTTTTTTTTTGTCTTATTTGTTTGTTTTTAGTAAATGATCATTGTTTGGATTTCAGGATGAAGGGTCATTTCAGCTGAAGCAAGGAGCACGAGAGTTTTTGAAGAACCTTGGTAGTGAGTTCATTGCGAAGCTTGGCTGGCGAGACATGTGGGCCTTTGTGACAAAGAAGGGAGGTAAGCCCAAGTAGATTCCTGAGGAAGATATAATTGCATAATGGAGGCAAATTATTGGAGGAGTGAGGAGATAATTTATGGTGATTTAAGAAGAAATGATGTTTCTCCCTTTATTTCAAAGTCTAAAATAGAACCCCAAAAGACTGACAGTTTAGAGAACTGAGCATAAAATATTGTGGTTGAGGATCATCACTTTTTCACTTTATTTGTTTTACAATTGATTCCTGCTGCTACAGGTACAGTACTTATTCTCATATGGCATTTATTCCAATATTTATTTTGGTTTTCTAATACTTATTTATTAGTGTGTGTGTTATCTTATATCTAAAACAAAGTGGTTTACATGCAGGTCAGTGAGCTCACACCTTGTCAGGGTAGGCATTTTATGCATTTTTCATACACAAACATTCACACACACAACTTACAACACACATACATGGTAGATAAAACCAGATTACCAGGGAAAACCACTGAGTGTTGGCCCTGTAGACAAATGACACATCCAGAGAGAGGTATATCGAAGTCAAGATTTGAACTCACAGCATCCAATTCTCTCTGTTGTGGTGACAGGCATTTCAGCCACTCAGCCACCTTCGCCCCAAAAAATCAACTAAAATGTCTTCTGGCAGATGAGGCTACTGGTGGTGTCAGTCTTTTGTCATATCATGCTAGATCAGATCTGCAACCACTTTTGTTTTTTAGTTGCTGAACTGGTATGTTCAAAGAATTTTCTGTAATTATGTTGTTGCAGGCAACAAAATTGCAGAAGGTCATAATAAATCTTCAAACCTGACAAGCTGGGGGGAAAAAGTTGTTTTGGAGACACATATACCCTTGTCTGATGGATCAGGTGAGATAGTTTGCATCCATAGTATTGAATTAAAACAGTTTTATGCCACCCTCACCTCTCACCCAATGTTTGTGTTGGGTAGACGATGGTGAGATAACAGGTATAACATAATATTCATTGTGGAATAAAAGTGACAACAATGATAATAAGGTGAAGTGTCAAGGGGCATATGATCATCAACTCTGAAACTGATAAAGTATAAGTGACCATAAAGCAGTTGAGAAATATGTTAACGCATGCCCTAAAAAACAATGTCAGAAGTTGACTGTGAGGAACATAGCTATCCATTTTTCAGCACTTATATAGATGGCTGCCATGGAGGTTGCATCACCACAAGATTGTAGATAAAGAGAGGAAAGGTCAAACATACGCTGTTGATAATATGATGTATGTTGGGCAGAATCTGACTGTGAGTGGCTTAATGATGAAGTCTCCCGAAGAAGGCGGTCATTCTGTAGCAAGGTTGAAGGGTATGGCAGTGTCTGCGCATGTGATGATCCAGCACCAATCACATTTTCACCTGATGAGGTAGCCAAAGTTCTGAGTTGGGTTTTTTTTCTGACTTTAGTATTTTTCATCATTTGTTATTTGCAGATAAGAATTTATTTATTGACCAAATGATAGTACATGAGGAATTTGACATTATGATGGTCACCAATTAGTCGACAAGTACTGATCACACTCATAGTTGCAGACGCTGTTGATTATACCCTCGTAAATTTCCTCCACATTCACATGCACGTACAAACACGCAACTCCTCTTTCTTGTATGCTTTCTCTTCCACACTCACTAGCACATGCACAGACACTGCCCACATTAAGTGGGAATGACCCACACATTGCATAGATACCGAGACACATATGAAACTGGACAGCACTATATGGAAATATTTTCTTAACTTTCAGTTGCCTGGAAATACCTTGAAAGATGTCCCCGTTGCAGTTATAGCAAGCGACAGACCTCACTACTTGTACAGGTGACTATGACTTATATAGGCATCTGGTCTTTTACTTGTCTAATTTTAGTTTCTCTGGGGTTTTTTCTTTTTGTCGGTTTAACTCAGGACAGCATCATCGTGAGTCTGAGTATAACAAGAAAATTGTTTGGAAACTCCGTTTTGAAGATTTTATTTTTCCTTCCAGAATGTTGCGAACACTACTGTCAGCACCAGGCGCAGATCCTAAGATGGTGACTGTCTTCATTGATGGTTACTTTGAGGTGTGAAGCCCTTGTCGCTTGTACTTTATTGTTACACTCAACTCTTTAAGATTATGCAACCTATCAGAATTTTCATGTCAGACTACATTGAAGCCAGTGATTTCAGTCAGATCTTTTACGATTCTCCTTAAAAGTGGTACTTGTAATAAAGAGAGTTTTGCAACAATTGTCCCCCAGGTTCTAGGTATGAAAAGTCTTATAAGGTATGGGAGTGAAAATAATGGAGCAAGTCTTACCTGAGTGCCATACTGAGGGAATGTCTATTAATTCACTAGAATTGGGCTGTGATTCTGACTGCTGTTTGGGATGATTATTGTATTCAGGAACCGCTAGCTGTGACCCAGTTGTTTGGACTGCGAGGAATTCAGCACACACCACTTGGTGTGAAGAATGCACGGATTTCTCAACATTACAAGGCCAGCCTCACAGCCACCTTCAGCTTGTATCCTGTGCGTATTTCTATCTCGAAGCACAAAATCAAGGCAGTAAACTCAGACTAAAATCCTCGGTTGGCAATGCCTCAGTTGCCTGGGATTTCAGGCATTTTGCTAAGAGAATTTTGAGAGCGTCATCTAAAATGCAAAAACAGACCTTTCATCATCATTTCTCCAACAAGAATAATTTTTCAAGAAATTTAGATTATGTCTCTGAAGTATGAGCTTTGATGGTGGTTGTAAAATAGTTTGAAATTTAAATATTGTTGGATTTTTTCTTTTTCTTATTTCAGATTAATATATAGCCATACATGGGAAGTTTTGCATTTTGTGTAAAAGAAAAAAAAGGAAATTTGAGACATAAAGGATGTGGATAGTAATAAGATTTAAATGTTGAAATGGCAGTGGTTTAAAAATGTCCAGTTTGTGCATTTCAGGAATCCGAGTTTGCCATTATTGTGGAGGAAGATTTAGATGCATCCCCAGACTTTTTCAAGTGGGTAAAATTAGATCACCCCTGCCATTTTTTTGTTGTTTTTTTTTGGGGGGGACGGGGGATAGCACTGTTATTGTACTTTTCTCTCCATGTGTGTGAACAAGGCAGGGATCAACTTGTGAGAAGGGGGAGAGTTTAATGGCAGGAGTCATAAGATCAAAGGAGAAAAAACAAGAAAGTTTGTTATTTCCTGTTAGGTTAGCTCTATACCAGAAAATGTAAACAGCATATGTAAAGAAAAGTAATTAAAGTTTTTGTTAATGACTTTAGGATAAGACTGTGTTGGCTTGCAGAAGGTAGTTCAGGTTTTTATAAAATGGCTTTAATGTTGCTCCAGTGCAGATTAACATATCTGGGTCCTCAGCTTAGTTTTCTTTATCTGTCATTTCACAGTTACATTGTTTGTTCCCATGTAATAGTTGTCCCTTTTCCACAGCTACTTCAGCCAGACCCGTCATTTGCTGGAAACTGATGAGAGCCTCTACTGTGTATCTGCTTGGAACGATCAGGTTAGGCGAATCTTTCACAGGCTACTAGTTTACTTACGTTGTCAGTTAATCCCTACTTGCCACTAGAATGCAGACTTTTATTTTGGAAACACCCTTAAAACTGTTGGGTGACAAAGATTTGCCTGAAAGTAATGACAACATGGCAATGACCTGGAGACTGGTAACAGTGGTATCTGCTATCCATTTACTTGAGTGCACAGGGATGATGATGGCATTCTGTTCATACAATGAATGGCATTCTGTAGCTCTTGGCTCGATGGTTAGAAGACTTTGTTTCTCTTGTATTTCAAAACATCCAGTTCTTTAAATTGTATATAATTAGGTTAAGCCTTGAGGTTTTGTAGAGTCTGTTACAACATGCACTTCTGTAAATTATTTTATGCTTTATTTTGTAGTATTCTTCATTTATGCCCTTTGCAGGGTTATGAGCACTCATGCAGAGACCCATCATTGGTGTACAGAGTGGAAACAATGCCTGGACTTGGATGGATGTTAAGGAGAAAGTTGTATAAAGAGGAATGGAACCACAATGGCCAAGTCCTGAGAAGGTTGGCCATTTGTAAAAATTATTTTGAGCTGTTGAGAAAAATGTTAGTGTCCTTTTGTTTTCATTTGGAAAAGAACAGTAGAAAGCAAGGCAAAGGACGTTGGAACCATATGGGCCCAACAGAGGGGTGCTGCCCAAAACTGGGTCCACTGGTAAGGTGTTGATGTATCCCTATGCTCCTCGAAGAGTAACAAAAAATAAACTAACTTAATCTTTGCTTTCATTGGAGAGGGAAAGTATAGTTGTTTTAACTAAATTAAGAAAAATAGCCCTTAAGTTTGAGAACAGACAATTTGTCTTTGAATGTGAAAAAGAAATTTTTTATCAAGATATTCATGCTATGCTCTGTCTCTCCTCCAACTCACTGCTTTACATACTGTATTTGTATGTTTTTAAGCAAACAAGCAAATTTATAATACATGCATCATGACTTCGTGCAGGATTTGATGTATTTGTTCAAGTAATTTATCTGAGGCAGATTATCACAGGCTTCTCCTGCCATCTTTTTTCTCAGTTGCTTAAAAACATGTTGCTCATGGGGAAATATGTTGTCATTGGCAGCTGTGGGACTGGGACATGTGGATGAGAACAGGTTACATCCGTAAAGAACGAGAATGTATCATTCCTGATGTCAGCCGCACATTCCACTTTGGCTCAAAGGGTCTCAACATGAATCCATACTTCCAGGATCTCTATTTTAAAAAACATTCTATTGTCACACATGCTGGCATCAAACTTAAAGACCTAGATAAGTAAGTATAGTGATAATTTCATATGTATGTTTTTATAAAGTTTGATATGCTTTCCATGTACATAAATTATTATCTTAGTGACTGATCAAATTCTTTTTTCTTAATTATGTACCATTTACTTAAAACTGATATTTCCCTGTTGGCCAGTTGTGTTACCTGTGTCCCTGTCTTGCTTCCTTTCACCGAGGTATGTCACATGACTAGGAACATCATCATATATCGTCCATGTTGTTTTGGTTCTTTTGTACTGAAAACATTGCAGTGGTTTTGGCTTAGCTGACACTCTATCTCTTTCTGTCAGGATGAAAAAAGAACCTTACGAGGATCTTGTGAAACAGCTGCTCAGGTCAGCCAAGGTTCTAGACCACAGCCTTGATCCTTGCAGTGAAGAGTTCATTCCTCCCAAAGAGTCAAACAGCAAAGTTAGTCACATTGTTTCTTGCACAGATGTAACAAAACATGCACAATCTCTTTGTCTTTCACTCTAACAATCATACACTTGAATGAAGGTCATACATGCATGGGCACACACACACCTCTTTGAAAACAGTGATATTAATTTAGTAGGTGTAAATTTCATTGTTCTTTCTTAAAGGCTGCTGGCTGAAAGGCTTCAGACTATGAAACCAGCACATTGTCTATGTTGATGGTTTTCCTTGATGTTTGTAGGATGATCCCTACCTGATGTTTATGCACATGGAGACTGCTACTGATTACACTGTTTGGAAATATATTGCTAAGGTAAAGCAGCTTTTATTGATTCTTGATTGATAAAGTGACTCTCCACAATATGCCATCATATTTTGATGTAAGTGTGTTCTACACATTTCATAACAGCACCTTTATCGTTGTCTTGGTACTCTGTATGTGTGAGTGCATGCATACATGTGGTGTGTGTGTGAACATGAACAAGAGAGGAACAGAGAAAAGGATAAAAATATTGAGAGGCAAGTAAGGGATCAGAGAAGTGAATAAACCCCTTCTGTTTGCAAGATGAGAACATTCCATACTGTAAATCTTACCAGTACACAGGCTATCAGATACTTCAAGTAATGCTAGGAATACTATTTTACAGTCTCCCAGGCAGTCAGATACTTGACATATAGTAAAAGTGGTGTATCTCACAGGTTGTGGCCTTGATAAAGTAAACATATCCATGTTTATCATGACTTGCATTTTTGTTTAAAGGTGTTTTTTTGTAATTCAGGAACAGTTGAAGATTATGTGGTAAGATGTTGGGAATTAAAAAAACTCATTTGAAAATAATTGTTGCTTGTTTTGATAAGTTAACAATTAATTGTATAGTAGATTTTAGCACATTTGTTATTTTCTTATATTTGCAGTGCTATCATATTTGGGATCTGGATGTGAGGGGCTTTCACAAGGTGAGTATTCAACAACCACTGATAATGTAACAGTTGTAATTCCATTTATTAAAAAATTTCAAAAGAAAGCCCAGGAATGCTTTTATCTACAGTTTTCTCTAGGAGGTAACGTACTGATGTAGGTATGTACCTGTTAGTGTGATAAACTGGAAGCTAACTAGATACTTAAAGACACATTTTGGGTGGAAAAGTAGCAGGTAGATTAGCATATGAAGAAAAGAACATATTAATGGTGTGAAAATCTTCAGAAGTAATGTATTTGGCTTGTTACAGAGCATGTGGCGATTGTTTCTAAAAGGCAACCACATTATTATGGTGGGACACCCAGCATCTGTTTACTCGTAAGTGCTGCAGTAATGTTTTAAAATTAAAGAGGCCTTTAAAGCTAATTTGTGTAGAAATTATAAGTTTATTATAGGCTTTGAAGGCCAATTTGTTTATCCTATAGCAGGAAAGAATGGTTTGACCTAAGAACCCACACACGGTACTGGTGACCCTCATGATCGTTGTTCACTAATGGCTTCCATCTGATCTAGCAAGTACCCTCCCCTCCATCCACCAGACCAAATCCATTCTTTCCTGCAGGATAGTGAAAGTTGGGCCTTTAAGTGCCTCCCAGAAGTTCTTACATTTTGGATAAATCTAAATACTCTTGTTTTCTTCATTTTGAAATGCTCTGTTGCTGAAAGTTTGTTATAAATCCATTTTGTCATGAATTAATCTCCTGTTTTCTTGTGCTGTTTCCTATGCCTGACAGGGAACTTATGCCCTCTGACATCCAGCCAATCAGAGTCAACATTACACAGCCTGCTAAAAGCTAGTCCATCCTGAAAATAAACCTACCTCTCTTGGTGGCCAGCTTTTTCAGTGTCAGTGTTACCAAGATTGTACATGCTCATCCTTTCTGAAGACATACAATATAAACTGGTTTTTTTTTAAATTACTGTGGGTAAAAGTAGAAACAAGGGCTTTCTTTTTTTCAGATAATGTTTGATATGACTGGAGCTATTGCTTGTCATATCTGTCATGAGTATTGTTGATTGGTCTAGCTTATTATATATTCATAAAATGTAAAACGTAAAATGCTGTGTTCTTATTTTTTTGTGCAGAATGATGCAGATAAAAAACCACTTGTGAGACAATGCATTTTGTATTGTTGAGCACGTGTGGTGGCATGTGGGTATGAATGGGAGACTGATGGTAATATAATTTAATTACTATAAAAAAATGTGGTTAGGAAATCAGGTGCATTTGTCTTACTATTTCTGATTATAGAGGCTGCTGGTTCAGCTAGTCATGTGTGTGCATGAAATTCTTTACTTCGGAATAACTGCCAGTCACTTTGAAAAGGAGAGAAAACTGTTGACAGTAGACATGTACAGGAGCATGGAGATGTTAAAGCAAACTAAAATAACATGTAGCTGGAAGTAAGCACATTATATTGCTGTTAAAAAGATTGGGACCTCAGATAAAGGACAGTGCATGGTTATTGAACTGTATTTGTCAGTAAATTTTGCAAAACTGTATTATATAGTTTTCCTTCTTTTATTAAACTAGTTTTGCAGCTCTTAATTGTTTTTATTATTGTTATGCCATTGTGTAAGTCTAAATGAGTCTACTTGTTGTTTGTAACTGTATTCTTTTTACTTTTTACTTTTTACCACTTGACTATTGTATATTTCATGCTTGCCTACATGTTTTGATTTTTAAGTATGATTTTATATTTGTGTGGGTGGTAGAGTGTACATCTCTGCGAATGTGTTCATGTATACAAATGCTTATCCTTCAAGGTGCCCAGAAGTCTCACACCTTTGCTAAAGGATATACTGGATGGCAATAATGACACTGGATTTATAAAGAAAAGTGTAATTCTTTTTACATGTTGTCTTACTGATTTAAATAAGTGTACATAACTAGATGTTTGGATGCTAGCAGAAAGGATGATGTTCACCCATGCATTTTTTTTGGTAAAAAAAAGGATCTGCTGATTTTTGAAACATTTTTATATTTTTTGTTTGTTTGCAGATTTACTTTTTATGTAAACTTATAATTAACCTTACACATTTTTTTTGTACTTCACCATTGTATATTCCCATATAAACACAAGCTCAGCAACATACCCATAATACTTATGAAAAGCACACTAAAATACTGTGTATAATGCTCCTTACTGTAACTTGTGTATATGCACTCTTTGTATAAAGGTACAATTTTTTTTTTATCAAGTGATCCATATAGAATCCAGGGGAGGTGTCCAGGGTCAATGAAACATAAATTTTTACGTCTGAGAACACAACAATGAAAAGACTTTTAATTTCACTGAGAAAAAAAGATTCTTGTTTCATTGATATGATCACTGCCGGTATACATATTGCTATTTATTCCATAATATAATTCCTTTTGTATGCAGTGCTGGCTGTAAGTATGAATCAGCAAAACAGATCTGCCTGTACATGTCTCTATGTACATGTGTGTGTATGCATGTCCAGTGTGGTATGTGAAGTGTCTTCAACCGACTTTCAAATTAATATTGTTAGCATGGTTGTGAATATAAAAGAAAGATTGGGGCTGTTATTGGTCTAGTCTTTTATTAGTGACATTTCACTTGTTTTTCTCTATTATTTAGTAACTGTACTGTAAAAATAAAAATTATTAAGTGGTATAAGTTCAAAGTTTGGGGCACAATACATTTCCTGTGATCATTCACCATGAAATGTCAAGATAATCTTGTTATTAATGACGACTGTTCAATTTGAAATAGTGTTATTGCTAGTCATCAAACCTGGGAAAGTTTGTGACCTAGCACATGAAAAACTACTATTTTTGTAGATTTTTAAGGTTTGTGTTGTACACAGATACAAACATATCAATGAACCATTCAGCACTACCACTTTTGTATGTGTTAATATGGTTGAAAGTATGCAGCATATTGAGAACTTGGTGGGAGTAACTGTTGTTAATCTGAAGACAGTTTTTAAGAAATACAGTGTCATAAAAAATGTTTCGTTAGGAGAACTTCAATTTCTGGGGTTTTTTTGTTTTTTTAGTATTATAATTGTGCTCTTTGAAATTGTAGAATCAATTTCCTAACTGAAGAATGATGAAATGTTTGATGGCAACATATTTTATATGGAATATCATTGTCTTGTTCAGTCAGCATTGAGAACACATGCCAAGTGTATTTTGCTTTTGTGGTTGATGTTTCTGAGCATAAAACCAGTGGCAATGTAATAAACTGATTTGGGTATGAGGTTTTCAAGTGTTGGTTTGTAATTGTGAAAGACTTGGACGAGCTTTGAGAAAAGTGTAGAGCAGATTGCTGTGTGTGGGTAGTTTGGTCCTGATGATTATTTACTCATGGCTAAAAGTATGTTTCTTTGGGTCCAATATGTTATCTCAAATAAAGTAGGGCCTAATCTTTTCATGAAATTTTTTGCTTTTGGAATGTTTGCGGTTGTTTGCATTAGATTGCTAAAAGACATGCTTTCGCCACAATGACAAACATTTACATAATATCGTTGCAAATGGTCATTGATGCAACTACAGGAAATCTTATTGGAAAGCTAATTCTTGCTCAGTGTAAGACACTATCCCATCCCAGGAAGACGCCACTGCGCTTTTTGATAGTGTTGCTCCTTTTGATTGAAAATCTGTTATATCTGGAGAACAAACAATCAGTATTTTTTTTTGCCTTATCGTGTTTGTGATCTAAAGTGGTTCTTAACCGTTATCGTCTGAATTTGTCCGGTCAGAACGGCCATTAGTAACAATATCAGAGCAGATTAAAGCTATAGTTCGAACACTTTTCCACCATCTCACAAACAAAACTTAAATATTAAAACGTTTGCCACGTAATGCACGTATCGACATCTTTGTTTTCTGTTGCATCACTGGTTAAGACTGTTGAGTTTTATCAAGTTATCACACAAGTTACTCACGCTTATCTGAGTGTTATGTCCGATATTGAGTGTCAGGAGATCATTGTGCAATCATCTTACAAAACAATCCCCAATAAGCTTAATACTATTTTGGTTTACACACTCACGTGTGAGAGAGGAGAGAAAGGTTCATTGTTCAAATACAGAAGTTGTGAAACACACCTGTTACTTGTTATCGGGTCAGCGAGGGAATAATTTTACATCGCCTGTTATCAGACGAAACTTTACAAAGTAGTTGATTCTTCTGTCCGAGCGCTGATTTGACGAGGACAGCAGTGAACTGGGATGACCTGAAGAATTTACCTCAGTCAGCAGAAAACTCAGTTACCTATTTGATGTGAAGGCTGTTAGTTGACGGTTCCCCGTGTGAGAGATTTGGCCAGGTGTCGATCACAAGAGCACCATGTCAAAAAGCGGCGATGGCTGGTCTGCATGGGTACACGGAGTTTCTGATACAGGGCCCAGCGAACCAGGTGGGACGCACACAGAGGGCAGTTCAGTGGAACCCCGTATTCAAACACCAGGCCCCCATGTCAGCTCCCTGCCACCCGCTTACGGCACCCTGCCTCCTCGCCCACTGGGGGACCGGATGTCACCGTGCTGTGGCCACAGAAGGTGTCGCTGGTGGAAGCGTATTTACTGTGGTTTGTGTTGGGGGTGACCGGAGCTCACCACTTCTACCTGCGACGGCCGTGTTTTGGGTTTGTTTACCTGCTGACTGGCGGTCTGGTCGGCCTCGGATGGCTGGTGGATGGGTTCCGGCTGCCTTGGTTGGTGGAGGAGACCAACCAGCGACTGCGAAATCCTCAGTTGGTGAAGACAGTCACCCTGTCCGACGCATACTGCTATGGTTTCCATTTGGATTTTTGGGTAAGTTTCTTCCCTACTTCTAGAAGGCGTGAAGGTTATTTACAGTATTGATAGTGCTTTTCTAGTCTGTTGTTATTTTTTAATAAATACTTTAGTGTGTGGTGGATAATAATCAACCACTCACTCACTCAATCTTTATTGTCCGAAGAAATACAAAAGTTTGTCTTTAGCTGGAAAAGTCTGGTAAAGACACTGCCTACCTGCAGCAGCACAGTCCCTTAGAAAATTGCCTTTCACATTGTCAGGTCCGGAGGCTTTTACACGGGTCGACCCCAGAGAAAACTCTGACAACATCTCCCTCGCAGACTGACAGCGGACGCCGACAGTGAAGAGCATTGTCTGCTTCCTCCAATCAAACTCATCACACACAGTGTTAATCATTGACAAACTTAAGAATCAGAACACTTCACAGTTTGTTTTTACAATGAAGAACCATACTAGCGTAAATGGTGGTGATGGAGATAACATCTTATCTCTCTCTAGTCGTTGTTGTTGAAGGTCCTCAGGTAAGTTTGGTCTCCCATTCGTTTGAACTACTGTCATCAGCAGCAGCCCCACGCTGATGAATCGTGCACTGTTTGTGAAATGTTCAGGTTTCCATTTGTTCTACCTGCGGAGGCCCTGGGAAGGCATCTTCTACTTCTTGACAGGTGGTGGTTTTGGCATCGGGTGGCTGGTCGATGCTGTCAGAATTCCCTACCTGGTCAAACAGTGCAACGAAATGCCGCCTGATGCAGAGCTCACGAAAAACATGCTTTGTTCTTTTTTGCTATGGCTGCCTCCGTTTGGTGAGTCCTCCTCCTCCTCCCTCCTCCTCTCCTCCTCATCATCATCATCATCATCTCTTTGGTAATAATGATGATAAATATAAAAGGCCTTAAAGAAAGATTTCAATACACTGAACTATTAAACCAGCATATATTATCCTTCAGTCTTTACACAGCAAGATCAAGCAGTTGATTAATACATGAAATTACTTTTATGTAAAGACAAAATCGTATTGCCATTGCCAAAACACTAAAGGAGACAACATCATTTTTAAAAATTTCACAAAAAGGAAAATCTCCTGTAAAGAAACATGCTTTCTGTCAAGCGATGAGCAGTGCAGCTTCAGTACTGAGTATTAGTGAACCAAAAGGCAGCTCAGGCAGACAAAACTGAATGAAACACAAATCTTTGTTTCCCTTTTGACAGGACTGTTTGGCTGCCATCATTTCTACTTGCGGCGATACGGGTGGGGCATTCTCTACTTCCTGACAGGCGGTCTCTGCGGCATTGGGTGGCTTGTCGACCTCTTCCGCTGTTCGTCCTCACCAACCGCTACAGACGACAGAATGCACTGGAGCTGGACCCACGACGGAAGCATACCGACGATGCTTACATTCTATGGTTTCCTTTAGGCATTATAGGTTGGCAGAAATTTACTGCCTGGGTAGGAAAGTACCGGGTTGTGTTCATTAGACCTTTTCATTCATTCACCCAATGATGGGTACGAAAATTTAATTATACACAATAAGCATGCAGTTCATTCATGCAATTTTCCTCATATAAAGCTTGAATAGAAGTAAACATAAAAAGTGTTATATAAGTGTTAATAATTTATGTTTTGCATTAATCGGGACAAAATCGTTCAGTCTGTACTCCAGACTCAAATATGTTACACACTCGGGTACGGTAATTAAGGAAGAATACGATCTGTACCAAGGATAATTCTGTGCAGGTTTCCACCATTTTTATTTGGGACGCTATGGCTGGGGCATCATCTATTTACTGACCGGCGGCCTGTTGCCTGATCGGGTGGATTGCAGATCTTTTCCGCATACCCTCGCTTGTCAAAGACTATAACAACAATCTTGAAGTCCAGTCACTGTTGAGCATTCTTGCTCGCGACTCATGCCCCGAGATTACGGAAATGGCGTCTCCAGCGTGGGTTACCCGGATGCTGTGGCAGCTCCTTGTGGGTCAGATCTCGACCCTGGCTTCTCTTCGTATCAAGGTAGGAAAATGTGTGGCTTTTACCTGCAACAAAGTAAAGTAATAATAGCATCAAATGTCTTCACCAAGAATAGGCCAGTCTTCACTGAGAGGCGCTGAGAATCACTCTTTCGCGAAGTAAACGCCACTAACCGCTCAGGTAAGTATGGATCCTTTGTTCGTCTGCTGGTTTACAATGAAGTACAGAGGAAACATCTTGTCTGCACTTGGTAGCCAGCAATATATATATAGATATGTTCCTCAGCAGAATAGATAACGGGATGGCACAGTGGAAACTTTCGATGATTTATTCTGGAAGTTTTGACAGCGCGCTATTAGCCATTGCCTGTCATCCTCGCCTGAAGGTAGAAACATCACCACTGCCAAGGGCAGATAATATGTCGGTGGTCACTTTAATTAAAGTAGTTTCAGTTCTGTGAAAAGGTCTCACGTGAATTTCTTAATTAGTAACTTCACCAGGACATTTTTAAACACGGATGGGAAAACACCTGATGACAAGCTGACATTTACAATGTTTGTGGTGGAAGGAAGTAAAATTTTAATCTCTCAAGAAGACTTGTGGGTGTTGGGTGTAACTGGCAAGTTGTTGGCTTGGCTTTCAGAATAATCGCTTGCATCTGATGTAAATAACAGTCATGCATTGCCTCCCTTGAAGTTCCTGACTTGCTGCTTATGACTTCTGCTGTCTTTTCAGGAATTTCCCGCAGGTGTGTACAGCTACATCTTCCTTCGTACGACGAAGCGATGGAAAGTTCCAAAGGCCACTAACTCGCAGGCTTGAACCAGTTTAACTCCTTGAGAAGTTTCCTCCCTTAGAAATGCGAGGAACGGACGACAGAGGCGAGCAACTGAATAAGCGAGAAGACCCGTGTAGGTGGAATGAGGATAATATTTGTTTTTTAATTGTGCTTTTCTCATGGTTTCAATAAATTTAATTGTTTTTCAAGTTGGAAATTGTGAGCATATACGTTGAACAATCACGTGGGTTATATAATCATCTTAATATTTTAGACTAGCAAATAGTCTTCGTAATGTGTCTTTTCTAGGCAACTATTTGACTGTTAGCTGTAAATTTGTGCTTTTTCAATTTTTTAGCATTTTATGAAGAAAGAAATATGAACATTGACGGATTAAAAGCACCTGTTTTCTTCCACATTTCTTGTCGGTCTTGTCTATTTTGCAAGGTTAATTTGTAACAGTCGATCTCGGGTGTCGGTGTAATTTTCTGTTCATTTGTTACAATTGCTAGTCACTGATTCATTGGTTTGCTTATTTGTTAATGTGTGTATGAGAGAGAAATAGTAAGGGAGATAGATATAATAACAGAGAGATGATACAGCATTTCCAGCGCTTTCGCTGTAGAGGAAGAAGATATTTCTTTAATTCTACAGCTATGAGAAAAACATCTCATGATACACAGGATAAAAAGAAAGAACTGTTTAGATAATGAATTTTACTATGAACTACCCGTTCACCATTTTCAGAAAGAAGGATTGGGCAACGAAACAGCAGACGCCCAAGAACCGAGCATTTTCAAGAACTGCGGATTTAAGAATCTTTGTATTGCATGAGGTTGAAAGAAAAGGCGTTGCTTCATCCTCACTGGTAATAGATTAATCTGGAACATTGTATTCTTTGAGCTTCTTCGCTCTCTTTTTACTTTATTATTTTCATTATTCCCTTCCGAAAGGGCTCAATAAACGTCAGTGACGAAATCAACAGTTGACGAGGGCAGCGATTATACAACTGCCAAGACAAATCCAGCCGATAGAGCGAAAAGAAAAATATAAGTAAATATTTAAATGACTAGGTTGAGTTCTGTACAAGGTACTATTTTCCCAAAGATAAGTCAGTTACAATTTTGGTTTTCGAGGACAGAAGATTACAATAGTTTTTGGCGAATATGGACGGAATATATAGGAATGGTCTGGAGTCGTAGGTCTTGGCCAGAGGTTAAGACATCTGATGTGGTAAGGTCTCTTAAAAAAGGTTCCCAAATGAGATTTTTTCTTGATGTTTTATACTTATAAAAATTTATGTAAGTGTGCGCGTGTGTTTTCACGGTTAAAGACTCAATTTTGTTCTCTCTGGCCCAAGAAAAAAAAGGAACTTCCGAAAAAGTGAACAGGTAAACAAACTTCAGATGACATTTTTACGACGAAAATCACCATAAGTAACAAAGGTTAAGTACAAAATCCTTACGGTGTTTTTGTTTACAATTGTAAATAACAGTTTAATTGATAGACACTGAGGTTTATTGCCGACAAATGCTTAATGTCAAGTGTCCAGCAGACTGGATGGCGCTAACTGCCTTGAGAATAGTCAGTGTAAAGAAGTGCATGCAACAGGTTATACAGCGCACAGAGTTCACTTTGTTGTCTTACTGCTTACCTGTCTCTCCTTTTTCTCTGAATCGGCTTACCAGCTTCTTTCTCTCTCTTTTTATTTTCCTCACCTGTTTTCATCCGTCCCTCCATCTGTTAGCCACAAAGGTACACGAGCAGACGATCGATTTTGCGCAGCGTGTCGTCTGCTCGTAAAACAGAATGAGAATGTCCCTATCGTAAGTAAACTCCATGTCAGCAATTCAACTTCTTAAAGATATACATCGTCTGAAATCGTCAACGACATCAGAAAATTAATCTGTTTAAAGGCTGTGCTACACTGCTGGGAGTGTCCTCAGCAAGTCCCTTCTAACATATGGAGGTATGAAGTAGTAAAATGTAACAAGTTTGTGGATATTGTCAGTAAGGACTTATTTTGCTGTTTTACAATACACTTTGTTATAAGCTATTATTTAAATATTCGATTAAATAGTCGATTTTAAGTTCAACTTCTTTCCTTGGAAGACAACAGCTTCTATAAGATATAGCTTCATACTAAGGACTTTCAATAATACTCACAACATTCAGCAAGCAATAATTAAAATAAGTAATGATAAATTTACATGAGCCACACACATTCTTATTTTGTCAAGACTGCATCAAGTCTGGTGACCAATTCCGATATGCTGGACTGTTAAAAGTGTTTACATTTATCCCAAACTCCGCCTGGAACCATACCCCATGGAACACCCCTACTACAACCTCAGCAACATCAGAGCTCATCCTTGGACAGGTGGTTGTGAGAAAAACGTGGCCGACCTAATGAAGGCTTGCAAAGATCAGTTCAGAAAGAACTGAAGGACCAGAATCTGATGCGGAACAAAAATAATTCGATGTTTGGTCAGAGTAAGCACATTTGAGGGCCACGTAGCACTAGATAATGCGATTTGCATAAAGAATAGTTTAGCAACTGAGTTGAAATTACTGTATTTTAAGTAACAAGTAATCCAATACAATACTCATATCCCAGCATGAGGCACACAATATCTCCTGGTAACTCTCTAGTCTCAGTTCTGATGTGTCACTTGAATGCCTTACTTTCTTGTAGGAAGGAAGGAGAAGACAAAAGACCTGGAGAGTCAACGGTGCACGAACAGACCAAGAACTGCTGACACCCAGGCTTTATAAGCCAGAGTTCTATACAGGGTATCTTTTTCTGTTCCTCACTATGGCTTTAAAAATTTTCTTGATAATGTGGTGCCTGTGCCAGGTACCCCACAGTATTTATCTGACCACAATTATTTGCGAGATCAGGTTTGCTGTCACAGTACACACTGTACAAGTCGTTTATAGTACAAACTGTGCATGTTTTTGTCCATATTGTACATTTTTATCGTTCAAACTGTAAGGTTGTTCATAATACAAGATTGTACAGTTTATTTAGAATCAGACTGTACAAGTCATTCACAGTGGCCGTCCTGTATACAGATGCGAGACATGGATTCTGCTTGCAGGTATAGAAGAAAATAATTCAGGGATTGGAGACCAAGTGCCTAAGAAAACTAAGTCGAATCTGCTCCATAGAACATCAAACCACCACATTGTAGGGAGCGCAGTCGCCATCATCGTGGGCTTCAACCTTCTCTCTCATCAGCTCAGCGGCGCAGTCTGGTCTGATTTGAACTTTTGACCCGGAAAAACACTTTGTCTACGACTGTTCTTCAAGAGTAAAAGGAGCAGAAAGAAAAAAAAACTTAAAAAGTGATGGAAAGCTGAAGAGAAAGCTCATTTGATGCCACCAAGAGATATAAAAGCAATAATAATGTCAGACTGATGGATCAGGAAAGTTGTATGTGTATACAGATCGTGCACGTGACTGGCAATGTAAACCAATAAATAAAATGTAATAAGTAATATAAACTAAACTGAAAATGTATTTATTTAAATGATTTTATTTGTTGTTTTTGCTTCCTTTGCTCCCTCTTTCTCTCTCGATGCGCACCATTCCCTTCCTTCCTTTTATCCTCCCCTTCCCTCCAACAGAGGTTCCGTAGCGTATTGGCAGATGACTTGCAGATGAACCTACTTAACATGCTGGGTACAGAGCTGGGTCAGGAGATGCATATGTAAAAGAAATCTTAGGATAAACATCGTTTTCCAGAAAAACAAACAAACAACAACAACAAAAAACAACCAAGACCAGCAATAATTTTTATTAAAACACTTTATTTCTGTTTTAGAAGCTTCTAACAATGGGTCAGGTGTTTTGGGTCAAAATGTTGTAAACCGGATGTACATCGTATTCATGCGACTGGCACGTAGAATGTTGTCAGTTTTTCGGGGGACACGTGACTCCGTGACCACGTGCCGGGTTCAGGAGGTCCTCTATGGTCTGTACTTGCTGTGTGCCGGTTGATCGAAGCCGGTGGTGCCGCATACAGCTTCCCCAGGGCGCAGGCCAGCATCCGGGCGCGGCGTGGCAGATGGATCATGTCCTGGGTCAGGATTTGAGTCATCCACCGGCAAGACTTGACCTCCTTGCCGCACACCCAGGCGAGGCAGTTCAGAAATGCTCTCATGACCCTGACCTCCAGTTCCTGAGGATATATATATACAGTAGCTTAAACCACTGAACTCGCCGCTCTCAATATTCTATGGTTGTTTACTGTTGCTGCAGTTGGTGGGGCGTCTTTTATTTTTGCATTTCAGGCAGGTAAGTGCCATTGGGACTCACTCATCAACCAAAGGTAGTGGGAAAATATATATATAGGTATGTGACAGATATATAAGCACTTATCTAACGAATCCTGCACGTTCCTCCAAGCATCCCCCTCTAAACTGATGAAAAAATACGAGATCTGAACCCAGAATAGCCAGTCCTCACGGTATCGGGGACAGATGCTACTGTCTGCACCACCGGACCGCCCCGCTATAGGAATAAACTTACTGCAAGTGCCCGTATGAGTGACGTCTGCTGCAGCATCGGGCCGCACGTGTTGATGGCCACGATGGCGCTGGTGTTGCAGGACGCGATCAGACGTCTCGCGGCTTTGCATCGCCTTCGGCGGTTGTTCCTGTAGCAGAGAAGATAAAGATAAACCTACAGGAACTGTGTCTCACAGGGATTCAGTCAGGTTTTGTGTCAGGGTGTTTGTCTCGAGTGGTTCAAAAGATGATGTGGTGATGATGGATCACGTGATGATCACGGCAATGATAAAGCAATCAATGCTTTTTTTATGTCACCAGTTGTATCTTGAGCACTACACAGACATCTACACTTTATGTTTTCAAAACATTCGTCAAATGAAGGATGGCGAGTCAACTGCCAGTCATGTTTTGAAAGAATGTTTTCATACACAGGTGACAAGGACTCCATTTGCCTTCTAGAGTTTGTGCGAGCTAATAAACATGTTTGAGCCAATCGTTCTGTCTTTCTAAATAATTCTGAGTTTATGGATGTTTACTCACCAGGTTTCAGGAGCATCGTTATCGGTAAGAACTTTATATATAAACATCAGTGATGGTGACTTCAAGTGCAGATTGTTTGCTAAATGTTGCAGTAAGCCAGGCCTCCGGGGTGATAAACAGACCCCCATGTCTGCGTTGTATATATCTGAGGTTTTGGAAGATTCGATGATGATCCCAGGCTTCAGAATCTGCAATACATAAACTTGAGACCAGACATCTTCATAGTCATGACAAAACTTTATCCAGTTTGTTAAGGGTTGCTTTGTAACAGCTCACTAAATTCTAAGGATAAAAATTCCGAAAAGAACTAAATGCAAGGGTTACTATAATTCCAAGGCTTATCCCTGAGTGTCTAATATTACTAGTTAAATAATTTTTAAAATACATTCACTTAAATTCAGTTTCTTAGTTTTCATCCTTATTTCTTGTACTGGACATAACGATTGTTAATTAATCGCAAGGGTTACTACTTAGTATTGCCAATGTCAAGACTTGCTAATCAAAATAGTTTTAAAATCATCAGTTAATTGCAAAGAATGATTAATAATGATTAAAATTAAGGTAAAGGTTTACTAACAAAAATTAATTATTGCTAAAACAAAAACTGACTACCTAGCGCCAGGAATTAAAGATCCCAAGAATAGTTCTTCTAAATTCACAAGATCACCTGCGGCTGGTGCTCGCGGTCGTAGGCCCGGAATTTGATGGTCGGCCCTCCCCGAGGCAAAGACAAAATGGCGAATTGGTTTTGCTCATCCCAGTCAAAGACGAAGTTCAAGTCTCTGAAGATGGTAGAGCTTGGAAATTTCCAAGGGTTGGTTTTAGCACCTGATATCACCTGAGGACATCATATTTAGTGTCTGATTACACTTGTAAAGTTTAATTAATATTTAGTTGTTGATATGTACTGACATGGACAATGCTACAAATCGGCTTTATTCAGATATGTTATTCCCGCCAAGATGTCTTTACATCCCCACCCCAAAACACGCACACACACACACCCAGAGGCCGAAGTTATGAAGCGAGAGTAACTCCTTATCCTCGGACAAAATTGGAAATAAGGAAAAGAACACTACTTCATGTTTCTTGGTCCCAGGGCATTTTTGCAACCGTCTTTTTTTTTTTTTTTTTTTTTAATACAGTTTCAGGGGCAAAACAACGTCTACAAGATCAGAACACCGCTTTATATCTTTGGAAACAATACACTTGTATTTGAGTCTTCTACGTTGCCATCGGCAACGACTTACCCTCTCTTCATACCCACGGCCCCTGATGTGTTCCTGCCGCCAGAGCCGGCATTGGTGGGACTGCAGCACTTACCTGCCAGGATGTCGCGACCGCTGACTATGATCTTGTGTGTCTCCTCCACCAGCTCAGCCTCACCTTTTGTCGGCAAGTGCTTCAACGTGACCCTGACCTTGAGTTTATCCACGAAGAAGAAGCCTTCGTTCGTTAAGACATTCTGCGCCTGTTGAGAAACACGTTAGAAATACGTTACGGCGACGTAGTGTGGAAATTCTCTCGCTCCTCCGTTCTTCTCGTTCTTTCATTGCCACTATATGCTAACACTGTAACAAGTGTTTTGGAGATTTGTGTGTGTGTGCGAGTGTGTGAGTGCGTGAATGTAAAAAAGAGGTAAAGAGAGCAAAAGGAAATGTTTTCATCGCACAGCCCCATTTCCCCCCGTACAGATGCCACGTAGCTTTATTCACAGACACTGAATCTCACATAAACTTTGATGTTGAGGTGCGTGGCATTACGAGCAGGGGGGTCAAGGCCGATGTCAAAGTGCGCCACCAGGTACGTGCACGGCAGGCTGACGTCGACGTCCTCGCCGCTGTAGGTCAGGAGATGAGGATCGGCATCTACCGTGCACAGGGCTCGGTCTGCGAGTGAGTAAGGAAATAAGATTAAAGTTGTTCACTGGATCAGTCACAAGAAACTTATAAAAGTAAATAAATAGTCCAGTGCATGCCGGGGTTTGACCTCACCTCGTTTATAATTATACTGGTAAATGCGGGTGGCTTAGTCGTTAGTACCTTTGTGAACAGTCCAGGTGTGGCTGTGCTGGTCATTAGTATGTCTGTTAAAGGGTAGAATTGCGGACATAAGTCATGGTACATTTTTTTATATGTCGACATATGTTGATCATAAGTACATTGCTAACAGGTCATCATCTGGATGGTCATGATGAGCACTGCTCACGGCGGCTCACCTCGGTCTATGCATACGAAGGTTCCATCCCCGTGCTGGTGAGCCGGACAGACGCACGTGCCATTGTCACAGGTAGCGGTCGCAATGCAGTGACGTCCGAGTGGAGTACAACCGGTGTCATCTGTAGATACACACGTCACGCAGGTCACGTGATGGCATGAACAAAGCTTTGCTACTGGGTTACTAAAATAAATGTTGTTTGTACTAGCGACAAGGATTATATTACATGGGACCCAGACTAATGTGCGGTCGACAGTAAATGTTGCACAAGGTGCACACTCGGTACATGAACCATTAGTTATCCTCCCCAAAGTCCAACAACTCGGGTTGTCGATTAACTCCCCGCATCAACGAGAAACGCGCTCACCTTCATTGCTGTCCGCCACCGCCATGCCCAGCAAGAGGAATATCAGCATCATCGATACATACATCGCCTGATCTGTAAATAAATAATTATAATAAATCTTTCTAGCACAAATATTGTAATTTAAACACATAACAGGCTGTCAGTTCACGCTGACGGCTTTAAAATATTAAAAAAAAAAATAAAATTCTCAACAAAGTAGTACAAGAACTCAAAAGTCGCCTCTATGGTTATCGGTTAATCTCACAACAAAAATGATAAAATTAATATAAATGTTAAGCAAACTATTTTTCAAACGAGCTGGTTACAATACAATAGTTTACTTGAGTTTATTTTCAATTTCTCTTTCATTCATTCGTTTAAGAACTTTCGTCTTTAGTTGCTCCGCTCCTTCATTATCACTATTTTCATATATATAGCTATACACATATAAAACTAAAGGGTCAGTCAGTGATTACTTCTGAATACCTCTTCTGGGTATTGTTTTGTTTAATTTCTGTGTGTATATATATAACTATTTTTTCTTAAGTAACAGTTATAAAACAAGTGAAAATAATACGACGGATATTATCGTGTTCTATAACAATCTTCAACATCCAACATCTTCAACATTTCATCATCATTATTAGTTTCAGCGAAATTTTGTTTGTTGTACCAATAGACGAGAGACTAAGTACTGGTACCTACCTGGATGGAGTCTGCACCTGATCTCGAGTGGCAGCCCGAGGAAGAGTAACGACTGTAGTAGCCAGGTGACAGGTAGGTGAGCTTGCTGTTACCCAAGACAGGACTCGTGTGAGTGAAACGGCGAAGCTGATGCGCGTGCGTGAGTATATTTTATGGGAGATGTCTTCATCGTTGTCCTCGCGCACGTGTCCAGATGGTTTAGTGGGGACCTGTCCGCATGGGTTTTGATTAAAAGTGCGAGGGTGAGTTTTGTTGGAATCCAATGTTTCTTTATTGACTTTAGAAGAGATGAAATATTTTCCGACTTACCAGTTATTAGTATGCCGATGAGAAGCGATTCACCGAGGTTTCAAATGTTTCTTTAATTCCAGTTCCAGTGCAAAGAGTTCGCACTTGACAAACATAAATTTGGTCCAGGGCAGAGGTCCTTAGTCAGACACGTACCATAAATCTCAAATTTACAAGCGAACTCTACTGACCTTTGTTGTGCGATATCGACTACATAAATACAATACAAAATAACAATAAATAAACAGCGATAGAAATGAAACTATAGTTCTTAGATAAAATCTTATATACTTTCGTTCTATTTTTTTACTTCAAAATGTTTATTAGGATAACTGGTCAACATTTACAAGTTGGACAGAACATCTTTTGAACGGCTAGACTTCTTAAAATTATACAACTTTAAAATGTGAAGTATAGACCTTGTCTGTTTGACAAATAGCCTTCAAGAGACATAAAGTAATAGGAATAGATATGATCCAAGAGGACCTTCATAAAGTAGTGAAAATAGTTAAAATATAATGGATTTAAACTTCTCACCCAAAAGTCCAGGCAATAATTGTGTTTATAAAAACCAACCCTAAAAACAAAATCTCCTAAATTAATACTAAACCTCACAACCTTTAAATACAACTCACAAGTACAATTCTTAGGAGAAAGAACAAACTGGACCCCACACAAAATAATAATAGACAATATAATTATATCTGCAAAAAGGCACCAACCTAATGAGAGCGGTTACTGGAAACAACTGGGGCACTAATTCAAAAAATCTGCCACCCTGTATCAAGCCCATGTATGTCTAAAGTGTTATAAGCAGCTCCACCTCTAGTCCATCTAAAATCCAACTAAATAACTAAGTACAGGCCAGGCCCTAAAGTAGTGTTGGGAGTACCTTTGTAAACACCACACCTGTCAATGCTGATAGGGATGGAAACATACACAACTGATAATTCAGGGGAGAACAGCTAATCCATCCTAAGAACTATGGCCTACTATACTGACACTAGTGGTAACAATGGTGGCGATCCATCTAATTCAAGATTTACATTTAAACAAGTAAAGTACAAACTAGATAACATCCTTTACTAATGCAATAAAAGCACAGACAAAAAACCTTAAACTTTGCCCTAAACAAATTAATAAGGCTGATAACATAGCATAATAATACAATAAATGAAAGATATCTTTGAAACAAAGTAAATCATAGAAAACATTGGGTTCCTTTACTCATCCTTAACCACAATTATAACTAGACATAAGGTAGGGTAAAGTAAATGAAGTAAAAATGTAACTCTTAAAAAAACTATGCACAAACTGTAAAGAAATACAAATACCAGGTTTAAAAGTACAGAAGCAAAATTTAGCAAAAAACTAAAGCAAACTGAAGGTCCTTAAAAGAATTATAAAGCACCTGAAACTAAGCAGAAGACAAGAATAGGGCAACAGAAGGGATCTGGCAACCAATTCAGTTCATCACCAATGTGGACTTGACAGGTCTCCTAGACACCAAGACCTATTGACAACACCAGGTAAAAAGAGCACCAGCGACAGGTACAACATCTGCGGCATCAGGGAGCAGCAACCCTCCCCCACAACTACCCACACCTCCTCACACCTACCTTCCCCATCCTCTACACCACCTTCCCCATCCTGCATTGCCTTCAGATCCCTATTCCACGACAATGCGAAATTGAATTTAGGTGGAAACAAACAAACAAACAAACAAACAAACCAACCAACAACAACAACAACAACAACAACAACAACAACAACAACAACAACAACAACAACAACAACATTGCTTTTTAGAGGCGGAGGAAATAAAGTGATAAACTTATTCGTTCTACTGTGCATGTTCAGAGAATAAGAAACCTTATCTAACATCATGTACATATCTCCCCCTGAATCCTGATTGTAAGTATTCCTTTACAAATTGAGAGAGTATCTTAGCACGAAGAAAAGAAATTTTTAAAAGTTCAGAAATACATTGAGTCGATAATTATGGTGTAATTTTGCTTAATGTTAAGGTAATTGAGAATTAAAACAGACAGTAAAAATATTTGCTGAGTTTAGTGCCTCTTGTCAAATTTTTGTATCTTTCATTGAATTTTCACCTAATAAATGTGACATTCATTCAAGCTAGTCTCTACTCTAGGATTTAACCATACAAGCTGGTCTACAGAGTTTACCTAAACAAGCTGGTCTACAGTGTTTACCCAAACAAAACAGTGTTTACCCAAACAAGCTAGTGAAACTCTCTTCCCTTGTATATCCGCCATTTACCCACAATGGAATCCTCTAAACGTGCACTGACAACACATCTGCTCCACGAGCATTACTCATTATACCAATCAACACAGTTGTCAATAGTTGTGTTTACAGTCAGTTGTATGTCCGCCTGCTCCTCTTCCTCTGCAGATTTACCAAGCTCTGTATTCTTATTATTTGTTCCCTGATTTCTCTTTGTGTATTCTTTGTTTGTCTTTTATTACGTGTCGGCATAGTTGTTTCTCCTTCCGTCCTTCGTGTTCTGTCCATGTCTCCTTCTTGTCTTAAGCGCTGAGAACATGCTTGTGAGTGTAATTATGTTGTTTGTTATTATTAGTTGCTGGCTTGGCTGAAACATCAGACCCTCCCCTCTCCTCGAATGCTGAGGACATTGCCAACAGTGCTATCATCTGGCGGATTGGTAGTAAAAAAACAATCTTCAATACTGCAGCTTTCTCGAATGTTCATGTTTTAAGAGTGCAGCTGGGTGTGTTGTCTTTGGAGAACAAAATCATGTTAAGGCTACATTGCTATTATTAGCTAGTACGAGAAATAAAGAAAAGAACAAGACAGCAGGAAAGGAAGGAGATTGATGGTTAAGGCTATTTTCTGCAAGGTACCCACCCCTGTAAACAAATGTAGAAAAAGAACAGCGTGCCCGAGACAAGATCCGAACCCAGGACAACCTTACTATATATAGACAAGCGCTAACCTTTGCTCTACCGGACAGCCCACCACCAGAACAAATATACAGCAAAATAACAAATAATATAGTAGTTCATGACTTTATTCGAAGAATGTAGGATTTCTTATTGCTTGACAATTCGTCTGGAACAGTCTGGGCCAGGGAGGCAGCACCAGCAGCAGCATCGCCATGAAGAGGTCAGGAAGAGGAGGCAGGGCTGGTGAGGTCGGACCAGCGGGTGTGTATCTAACAAGTAAGCTGCTTGATTAGTTTCGAGGTGTGACAGCCGCTGACATCATTCTGGACGGTCTGGCAGGCCGAGTGACTACCCGTGCAAACGCTCTGCAAGCAGTTCACGAACGTCGCCATCGGGTTCACAGCCTTGTCCAGCAGGCACCGCAGGGTCTTCCTCTCTCCCAGTAATGACCCGCACACCTGCACGGCCTTCACCTGGTCACCGCAACCCTTGAGAAGACTGATGGAGTTCGTGCACTCCGAATGATAAATGTCATCTCTGAAAAAATAGGGAAATAAAGTTTACAGTAAGTTTAGATAATATTTTTTTCTTTCTTTCTGTCTTTCCAAATTAAATAGAAAGTTTGATTTTAAATATTTTTATGCATAATGTCAGAGTATATCAAATATATTGAAGAATATATGATAGCAAATCTCCATGAAAAAAATGTTCCAGCATATATTTAAAGGAAACTCTGTGGGAAAAATATTTCAGCAGATAACACGAATGTTGCAAAAATTAAAATTAAAATTCAATAAAATGGAAAAGTCTTAAAAGGTTTATGCTGTGAATAATTAAATTAACGTCTGAACAGCACCTTGTAAAGACATTACATCTTCGTGGAGAAACAAAGTATTCAAGCGTTTAACAGAATGATGATACAATTTATTAATGTGGCAAGCAAGAAATTTCCGATACATATATATTCTGATATATTCTGAGGGTCTTTACACATTTCAACAAATCTTTGTTCAGGTGTACACATTGGCAGTGTGGAAGACTTACACGTTTTGATGAATTGCACTTTTGAGAACTTGATAGGTAAGTAGTAAGTAAAGGTCGGTAAAGCCCAGTTCTGCCGCCTTGTCTTTGTACAGGTTGTGGTGGTCGTCAAGTGTGCCACACAGGGAGGCAGGGAACCCGCCATGTTTTAATGTGAAAGTCGCACTCCGAGGTACCTAGGGGAAAAAGGTCATATAATGAATACATACTCCCTAAACTACGGAGAATCTGTCACAACACAATTTTACATGTCAACCTTGCATTGGTTGCATAATCATATTTATGAATTTTGCATAATTTGTTCAATAACTCTCATCTTGCTTTCCTCACACGCCTTCCAGCGAAGAACAGAGATGGAAGCTTCATGACTCTCACCCATGTCCTGTTCGCCGCGGTCATTGTTCGTGCTTTGACGAGAAAACACAGGAACATTGTAAACACAACATCAAACTGAAGTTCAATTAAATTCAGAATCAAGTAAGGTTCTTACCGCGATGGTGATTCCAGGAATTTGGGTGATGAGTGCAGATACAGTGGAATTATGGGGGCGAAACTTAAAGCGCACGTCACACTCCTTGACCTCCAGGATGGCGAAGTTGTTCTCGAAGTCAAAGGTGCAGAAGATGTTCACTCCGTTCCAGGTGTCATGCACGGTGCTACCCCATGGTGTAAGTTGCCCTTTATTGCTGAAGAAGAACTACACAGACCGGGAAAGGTGTACAAGAGTGGCTTTATTACACCTGTACATGTATTAACACTGTGATTAGTGTATCACACATGTACATAATCCAGTACTACTTTAAAAAAGAAAGAGAAAGGAGACAAATAAAAAGAAAAAAAACTGTATGGTTATGAGTGAGGTTTGAATCAGCGCAGTCACGTGATGAGGTTTGTAGGTAAACAGTTTCAGATTCATTGACTGACACCACAAATGTCAATGGATTCTGAAGTGACATTTAGACACGCGTGCTACCCCCTTTTCTACTTATTTGTCTTCGTTTCTACATTTAGCAAGTACATATAAATATATAAATACAAGGTATGTATCATCACATACATTAATTCATATCGCAACATTGGTTTCTGGATCTTTCGGAATCTTTCTTAAATAAATAATTTGTATTCCATGTTAGCTTAAACATTAGGAAATATTGTACAAAATTTGTTTAAATTCATCTCCATATTTTATGAAACAACTGACAGATTTCAATACTTTCTTCTGTTCTATTTCTTCCGTTTTCATTAAGTAAAACTTATTTTTTAAATTGTTAAATTTGGTAATTATTACATAGTTAAACACATCTCTCAGTAGCAGCTTTATTACTCATTCCTACATTCAACGTGGAAAAAAAGTTCACTATAAAATATTCCTTGTGTCGGGTGAAGCGGTGTCTACAAGAAAAAGCCAGTGTAAGCACGTGTACATATAAAATATAACAGGGTTGGAGGAATTGGTGTTTAACACAGAGCAAAGGATATATCATGGCAAAGTAGCCAGCCTAAACAAACGCCACTTGCAGAGAAAAAAAAATGTCTGAAACGAGATGTGAACCCAGAACCCATCCTCTGGTTGCTGACCGTTGTGCCACTGGACCTCCTCATAGACAGAGCAGGTAGATATGGTACTTACATATGTTGTTAGTACAGGACTTAGGTAAGGGTGTGAGGATGAAGGAATATCTTACGTCGAAGACGTTTTTCTGATTTATTCCCATTTTCCTGATGTCAGCTTGCACGAATTCCTGGTCGACAAAGTCGCCCACTGCAAGACTTATTTCCATCTGTCGCTCGTAAAACCTGCCATCGGCCGTCATTATGCTCACTCCAAACACCTGAACATAATGGTTGTGACACCTGTGATACTCGCTGACTCACGGAATTGATTTCAAAATTTCCAGGTTTCTTACAAGCTGGCTACTTCTGTTTGCCTGTTTTGTTGATGTTCATTGTAATAATAATACTATTTTAAAGATATTTTATGTTTTTAAATTAATAATATGCTCCTTATCAATTGCTTTCCATTTTTTTTGCACACTTGACTAATTACTCCACGGAATAGTGAAAAAATAATTGTATCAGAAAGACAGTTTTCATCAGTAATGCAATGAGGTTGGTATGGTCACAGGTTCAGATTCAATGACTGGCATCTCTAACCTCAGACAATTTGTGACATCTATTAACATAGAGACATAAATAAATATTTTTCAGTGCTAGGCAGAGCAGCCGAATTCTGCCATCACTTTCTTAAGTCTTAACACTGAAACAATAACCTCAAAAGCACAGACGGCACTTCCCGGGTTGCCGGCAGTGTTGGGAGTGGTGAAGCGGGTCAAGCGATGTCTGCAGGGAAAGGCCAGGGTGGCAGCAGCGCCCCCAAACGTCCGGACGTGAGGATCAGACAGCGACAGACACAGCTCCTGGTCTGAGAGATCAGCAGACAAATAATGGGAAACACACACACAAAGTAAAAAACTGGCGACCGGATGACTGAAACGAAACTTGTATATTTAATGTATAAAACAGGGACTGGAACAGCAATAAATTGGTAAAATGAAAGGATACGCCATGGTGTGGTCATGTACGCATGCGTCACACACACACACATTTATACACACTTCTACACATTCTACAAAGTCCTCACTGTCCCTGATGCACTCGATGGTGCCGTCGCCCTTGTGGCCGGCCGGACAGACGCAGTCATGGCTGGTGTTGTCGCACCTGGCCTGTGTGACACAGCGCTTACCATTCCTTGTACACACAGGGCCAGACTCTGCAGACAGAAAAAAAACAGGAAAGCATCAAACAAGCTAGATATTTGTCCAACTGCCCCCGCATCGAAGTTCTGTAATCTATTTTTTTAAAAGTTTTTAGAGAATAAAGTGGACGAAGGAACTCTTTAGATATGAAGAGACATTACGCACAGCTGTTCACAGAAAATCCTCAAAATAATCATGTATTTCTTGGCTTCAGGTACAAAGTTTGATGTAAACAATAAACTGACCTCCAAACGTCCTGATGGACGCGTCCGTGGCATCTAACGGTGTTACTTGGCAACAGACCACTACTAGGGACATAACCAGCGGCACCAGCATCCTGCGATGTTGTCTTGGAACGAACAGCAACTCTTGAACAAAAACCAATGTGGGAACATGGTGTTAGTGTCAGGAATACATTCCCCCGGAGGTTTCCAACATTTTATTAGTTTATAGTCCTGTGAACACAGCGCATTGAGCCTGCCTCTACAAGGGGAAACACTGCAATAACATTAGAGTCAAAGGCAAAGTTCTTATGGAGATGTGGGCATGCGGACTGTAAACTGTAAGTGGCTCATCATGTCTAAGTCAAGCGTGTGGGAGGCAGAGCGCATCCCTGTCTGTCACACACAACTGACCGCCTCTGTTCACTGCTGGGTGGTTAGAAGGATTCTGGAGATAACTGGTCCAGAAGAGAGCAATGGGGCTTTACACAGTTATCTCAACTAAATGGTGTGAAGAAAAAAATTGTAATTTTGTGTCTGACTCTATTTCCAGCTTTGTGAACCAAGGCTTAAATGAAAGTGTTACCTTAGAGGGCAGTCGGCTCTGTGGCAGTTTCCAAGCACTCGCACTTCTTTTATAACGAAGGTGGGAACCTTGACAAAAACATAAAGTTGCACGCAGCTGAAGTTTTTTGATACATAATACGCCAGGAATATAAAACCAGCAAACTTTGGTGATGAGAATAAATTTGTGTAACACTGTGTCACTGAAAAATGGTGCCTAGTTGTCTACACCCTGATGGAGGAGTATTGACATTCGGGGCTACCAGGTATTAGCTATTAAATTTGTTTGGCACGTTAGGTGACAAAAGCTGCAAAGTAGAAACCAGTAAACAAAACTTAACAGCTCTGGGGACGCACACATACATACACTCACTCTCCTACACAAGACTGAGGTGGAGGATGTTGCAGAGGCTGTTTGTGTAAGACCTGAAGATGTAGGTCTGACTACTGCTGCTCCCTAACATTTAAGATGGTGAAGATGGACAAGAGCTCGTCGCTGGCTACTGTGTTTTTGTGTTTTGTTGTTGTTGTTATTTTATTTTGGAGAGGGAGAAATTACTAATTGCTTTAGTAGTGATGCCCTCTCAGTAGTTTTGAAGCCTACCCGGTAGAGTGGTCTACCCTGTGGTGGTGAAGACTATACTGTGGAGTGAAGCCTACAATGTAGTGGTGAAGACTACACTGTAGAGTGAAGCCTATACTGCAGTGATTGAAACTGAGATTGTAGAGTGAAGATCACACAGTAGTTGTGAAGCCTTCACTGTAGAGGTTTGTGAAGCCTGTGTCACTTTTCGTGTTTCATTTCTTTTCTTTTAAGCGTTGTATACTTCTAGTGATATACCAACAACCGAGAAGGTGGATGTAGTAGAAGGCAACTAAAGTCAGCGAAATTTAGTAAATATAGCAGTAGTAGTAGTAGTAGTGGACATCGAGCTCGCGATAGGTAGCAAAAATATTCCCACAAAGCCTGGAGTATTTGGCACAGGAGAGTTGAGGTCACTCGTCGTCAGAGACAGCGTCATACAGTGTAGTGAGGTCACTCGTCGTCAGAGACAGCGTCATACTGTGTAGTGGGGTCATTCGTCGTCAGAGACAGCGTCATACGGTGTAGTGAGGTCACTCGTCGTCAGAGGCAGCGTCATATTGTGTAGTGAGGTCATTCGTCGTCAGAGACAGCGTCATACAGTGTAGTGAGGTCACTCGTCGTCAGAGACAGCGTCATACTGTGTAGTGAGGTCACTCGTCGTCAGAGACAACGTCATACTGTGTAGTGAGATCACTCGTCGTCAGAGACACGTCATACTGTGTAGTGAGGTCATTCGTCGTCAGAGACAACGTCATACTGTGTAGTGAGATCACTCGTAGTGAGAGACAGCGTCATACTGTGTAGTGAGGTCACACAGAGGCACGGATGTGTCCAGCCTTCACCATGATCATCGCTCACCACCCCACAACCCCACCACCCCACCACCACACAACCCCACACCCCCACAACCCCACCACCCGATATTTGAATGGTTGCAATCCACAGTTGACCACTCGTTCGTGTCACTGAAAAAACAAAGTATTAGGAAGGAGAATATACAAGCGATACACACTGAGTTAGAAGCAACCCTCTGTGTGTGTTCGTGTGTGCAGTAAAAAAGCGGAAGAGGAGATGAGGCAGGAAGGATGCTTATCATGATAACGTGCTCTAAGTCCTAAAATCCATCGACGTGATTCTGAAGTTAATTTCGCGTAGCCACGTCCAACCTCTAGAGTCTAGACGCTTGTTTCCGTCAGAAAGTCTCACTTCTTCTTACTCAGCCATCTTTATGCTGAGTGCACTTGAAGCCAAGTCAAGATGCTGTGCCATGTCATCATAGTAGCAGGTGCTGTCCTGTTTCTTACCTATGGCGGTGAGTGGACAACCCTTACACCGGGTGGGCCATGTTCTCTTCCTTTTTGAAAAAAATCTACTTTATCTTGGCTCAGTGAAACTTACTGTTATCAAATAAAGTGTTCCTACTTACATGTATGTTTATATGTTATAATGCCACATGCTCGTATTTTTTTATTTCTTGCAACAAATAAAATAAAAAGATAACATTCAATTTCAAAAAGTCATATTTTTAGAAGAAATGTAAAGTACCATTTGTAAGATTGATATTATTATTTATATAGCAAGCTATGATTGAGCGTGTGCTCAAAGACTCAGATTATTTATGTTCTACTATAATCAGATGTAACTCAAGCAACAGGCGGTTGTGGGTCCGACTGGGTCCAACTGAACTCTGCTTGTTATTATGTGTCCCGGACTTCTGCCAACTGGTCAACAGCTCAGACTTATTGCAGAGAAAATGGAGGCACCTTGCTATCATCAAACTACCAAAAGGAGCCAGTGAGTCTTTAGAGATTGATTTCCTCCAGCTTGGAATAACATTTATTGAGAACCATCTTCTGTGTGTCCGAGACTATTAACATTATAAACTAATTTTTTAAATATATCATGTACAACGCAGAAACTATAAGACTTGTTTTTCGGAGCCTTTCCCTCGGTTTGGTTAGACCGTTCTTCTTGTCCGACCATCGAGCAAAAAATCATGGTCTGCGAGTATGATATAAACGAAAATACCCAATTTTTAGCAAAAAGGAATCTAAAGTATTATCTTTGCTACTTTAGTAGAATGTAAGCAAAATTTTTCGAAATGCTTATTCAAGTGATGTTATTGCTTAAGTATGAATTATCATGAGTTATTATATAATTCCTAAATGTAGATTCAAATACTGTGGAACATGACGAGGGAGAACCAACAATGGTGGGTGGAGATGCAAAAGACCTCTGCAGTCACGGCCATGTGGAAATGGCTTGATTCTGCATCAAACTTGTCAAACGAAACCACGTGAGCCATTATTTACATTCGTATTTCTTTTCCCGCTCATACAAATCGTAGTAAAAATATGAAAGGGTCCTTTGACTACACATACCTGGCAATTGAAGGGCATTGTAAATATGTCAGCTTTAGCAGGAGGTGGTCAGTCGGCAGTAAACCAAAACTTTACAGGTTTCAGTGTTATAAAATCTCAAAATTGATCAATCTTCAATCAAAATAACAATAAAATTACACTATGCCAGTTGTACCGACTAAACGTAAACCTGATGAAGTATTCCTTTTTTTTTAAAGTAATGAATAGTTCAGTATGATTTGTAAATTATGGATAGAAACATTACAGATCCATCAGAAGCTATCATTTACTTCGGTTTCTAAAAGTAATTTGTATATAAAAATGTTTGTAGGACCAAACTGTCATTGGACAACTTCTTGGTCATTCGCTATTATTTATCCCTACTTTATTTCTCACTCGAGGCCAATAGGTTTATGTTATTGTTCTTTTCCGATTGTTCCCCGTATACCATGGCTGACATCCACTTGAAGACCGTGGGACAGGAGCGAGTCTACCGATGGCGAGGACACCAGAGACTGTGCAGAGATGGACTACAGCGGTCTGCTGAATGATGTCCAGTGTAACTCTTCTCTCTACTTTGTCTGTGAGAAACGGGCAGGTAAACGTTTTATATGAAAATAAACTATAAAAATAAGCTAAAGAATTAGAACATTCCCTGTCTTGAAAGAGGAACGAGTTTAAAGGTAAATACCAAACAATTCTGAGTATAACATTACTGATGTAGTTTTGATGTATCTAATAAATAACATGAAGCGCAGTCGGTGCTTTGTTTATTAATGTTATAAGTTATAGTTGTCGAAATATGTTTGGTGCTGTTTAGATCAAAATACATTAAATGTGTATCTGACACGTGACAACAGTAAAATATATTCGTGGTTCTTGAACATCAGAATAAATAAATGGAAGAGAGGTCAAAGGTCATCGGTGAGGATACATGATAACTATGCTACAGAACTCTTGAAAATAGGTTAGTTAAACAATTCCTGTCTGTTTCCGGCGAATGCAGCGAGCAATGCAAATGGATGTGGTGGTACATGGCATCTGCTGAGTGGTGTTTGCTATCAGTACTTCACACACACTCTGTCGTCATGGGATGCACAGAAGAGTTGCCAGGACAAAGGAAGTGAACTCTTGTCTATCAGCTCTATAGACGAGCAGGTGCGTGTTGTTGCTGGATTCTGCTCAATAATACGAAGTACACGAAATACAAAGCATCCATCTCAGAAAATTGTTGTGTCTGCCAATGGTAACTTTAGAACATTACACGAACGTCAACACAGGCTAAAAATAACACAAAATGTCGACATCCATTTCTTCTTCTACATTTGTAGGACTTCAGTCCTGTACATAAGTTCACACTCACAAATATTGAAATTTTGTATGCATTCATAATGTCGCTTGTGATAAGACACGTGTATGTCATATATTGTACATAATGTGTAGTATAGTTGTGATGGTAGTCTATTGTCTACTCCGCCTGTTCGTCTTCCTCTGCATAATTATGACAGTCTCCATCTTTACTGCATATTCTCGATTCCTCTGTCTTCTATGTTTATCTTTTATCACTTGTCTGCACAGTTGTTTCTTTTTCTGTCTTTCGTATTCTGTCCGTGTCTCCTACTTGTGCTTTTTAAGTCAGAAGTTGTTGTTATTGTTATTATTATAATTAGTATACAAAGGGGACGCTCTAGAATAGAAGCAAGCAGTTTGGGCATCTGCATTTATGTGCGTATTGTATCCATGAGTTGGTTGTATATTTGAGCTGAAGACGGAATAAATGAGTGCATAAATGAGTATGTGAGTGAGGTGCGTGTTGTGGATATGTACGTACGCGTGCTTGTGTTTGTGTGTGAAGAGAGCTTTTAGAGTTTCATAGATGTACATACACGCACACACACATATATATATATAAAACTGTGAATTGAAAAATGTGTGTGTAGATATCCATATACAGTTGTACACGAAGTGCGTGACTGACAATGATCAACTTTATTTGTCTCAGTGGGCAATTGGAACACGGAAAGGTGTTCTAGTCACAAAAGTAAAGTTTGAAATAATAAAAGACATAAAATCCGTTGCAAGATGCAGGGTTAAAAGATGTCAACAGTGAAACAGACGAGCAGATGAAAAGAAAAAAATATGGGCAAATGACAATTATAAATATACATAAACCAAACAAACAACAGTGTGTATGGTGACTGTCGTGAAAGTTGTCGCTGTTATTAAGACATTATTATCTCAATGCCACTAAAACGTTTATCTTTCGTTCACTGTCTGCTTTCAATATCACGTTGTTTAGAAGGGAGAGTCGTGAAGTTAAACTTTCACTTATAACATTATACTTGTCTGCAAGAAATAATTTTTGCAGGTATCTTATATTGCAGTTTTTATTCTTTATTTTACGATGAAAGTTATTCTTCCATTCAGAAAGGAATGCTATCATGGTTAAGAAAGAGGAGCAAAAGGTGGTGGGTGGGACTGCAAAGGACTCCGCTTCGTAGCAACACGTGGAAGTGGGTAGATTCAACTGTAAACTTTTCAGACCATGTCACGTGAGTCACTCCAACCATCTTTCCATAATTAAACTTCAGTATTTCTGTTCATAATGTCATGTTTGTTTTCAGCTGAACACCAACAGGATGGAACCTTCCTTATGATTATTATTGCTGAACGAATGTAATCGTGTGATTGTACTGACCCTGAAGACTGTACACGGTATGTGAAGTGTAGTTCTACTACATACTTACCATTCAGCACTAAGAAACTATCCCATTTTACAAAATGTAGAAATACCCAGAAGACATCGGACTAAAGTGTGAAACATTTTTTTGTGTGCTATCTGTAGTCTTTTTTTTAATTGGTATAAAACAACAGAAACGGGTCTCCGAATGATAGAGCCCCGACTTTCTCCCTAGTTGTTGCCCTCTAGGCTTACCTCTTGGTCTGCACGGAAAGTCCATTCACGAACTAATATCCATGGACTGCTGGCAGACAATTTTTTTCCAGTTAACTGCTAAAATAAGGCATTAGACGACATAGCTTCCGGTTTATTCACATTCTTTGTTACGGCTCGCCGAGACTAACAGCGGATCACTTCGAAAGAGGCCAAGAGTGAGTCTCGGCATACAGACATCAGTCCATCAATACACCTCCATGGTCCATTGGGGTTGAAGAAACTGAAACCCCTACACACACACACACATCTTAATTGTGGGAGAGTTTGTCCCACTGTTACCACCTGATGTAGACAACAAGAATGCATACTTTTAATTATGTAATCCTGTAATACTCTGTTCTTATGTTGGAAACATTGACTTGTATGTTCCACTTCTTTTCTTCTTTTATTTTTTAATTAAAAATCATTCTGTAAGTACATTAATTGAAAAGCGGTTTCATTGCTCGACGTTGTATTTATTCCATTTGTCTATTTTGAAAATTATTGCGAAAAACATTGTGAAGGACAAAATAGTGAAAGGCTTATTATCTACATTATTGTAATAACAAACAAAAGTGATTAATCGTAAACAATTTGCTCTACCCTATTTTAAGGCCAGATTGACTTTTGACTATGTGCCTGTACTTGGTTGCGATGTTTATGTAAACTGTTTTGAATGAAGGCCGTGGGAAAGGGGTGAACCTAATAACAAAGGCAATGATAAAGACTGTGTCGAGATTTCTTCACGTGGACAACTGAATGATCTGCCATGCTCGTACACTTATGGCTTCATTTGTGAGAAGTCTTTAGGTGGGTGCCGCAATCTTGTAATATGTATGTTTGTTATTTGTGTGACAATACAACTTGACTGAGCTGCATACATCTGCCGGTTGAGTTACATGGAAGGCTGTTATTTCTCTGAGAGTTGAGATATGATATTCAATTGAATCCTTGACCATCAGTTGTAGTGTTGAGGGCGCAGTCAGAAGATGAATACAAACAGTCAATGTTTTTAAACACATACACACACTGGAATGCAGAAATCATCTTTCTTTCAGATCTTAAACAAGCTTACAACTTTATTTATCTACAGAGAGAGAAAGAGACCAAGGCAGGTTTGTTTGAAAGGGGGAATCAACGGCAACAATATAATGCCATTACATTTTATATATTGACACTGTTACTTGTCCACATATGTATGTCAACACTAGATACAAATACACCGTTGCTTGATGGCTGTTTGAGAGCTACCTAGAAAACTCACGTGACTCCATCTGTGCCCTAAACATAATGGTCTTGTATTATCAACAAATCAACATGTGGTCAATAATTGTCACAGGCAGCACAGTTACACATCACTTTTATCATTCTCGTGCTTTCATCGGAGGCAGATCAGCTGGGTAGGGGATAAATCATTGTTGTAGTGATGTTGATGCACTCTGATGAGCGACATCTAAATCAAAATTTAAAATATGCTTCTCTGTAACAACGTGGTCTCATAAATATCTTCCAGACTGTACACAGCTATTAAAACTGTGTTCAGATCTTCCGATTGTGCTATATCATTGCACCAGTCATGTTGGAAACAGTGTAATGTATTGCATAAGGTCCTCAAAAACATTGTTGTGCCACAGTCACTTTGCTGAAGCAGACCTATCCAAACCCACGAGCACAAGTATGTTCACATTTTTGTTGGGATAATATTGACATTGACATTTAATTTTTTCATTCACCAGACTAGAAGTATGGAGAAATTTAAAGTATACTCTAGACGTTCGGATCAAACAAAGCTGAATAAATTTCCATAAGACAAAAGATAAATACAAGTAATACAGAAGTGTATATGATGAATAGGAAAGTTTAACAATGATACTTATAATGGCTGAAATTTATAACTTTGTACCCTATTAACAATAAATCAGAAATAATATTAATAAATTTGATACTTTTTCAGGATATTCTTTTTAGTGGAGAGGAAAAGACTTAAATTTAATTGCATGCAGATGTTTCAAATAAATTTATGAAATGAAACTTAATTCATGAAGTAATCACATACTAGAATGTAGTGAAATTCGTCTCAAATGGTACACTGGTACAAGTTTTCTTTATATTAACCGATAAATAAATACCGCTTGGTACAATATACCAACATAATATTGAATGATTCTTGTATTTTTTTTCAGATTCAAAACATATTACAATGTCATAAGCATCCAAAAGTATAAACATTTGATGTAGGTTTTCTACATCATCATCAGTCATTTTTCACAGAAATAGATTCATTCAATACAATAAAAATTTTCTAGAAAAGGGGAATTTAAATCATTTAAAAACAAAGCAAATAGCGAAATATCTTCCCCTTGCCGTACCAAATATAAACTTGTAAAGTACCCTGACTGATATTTGCCTACCTCAACGCAAGATTTTGCTTTGGAATACATATTTTTCACTGAGAAAATATCCATTAACATCTACTTTAAAAAGTTTTTTTACTAGAGATCTTTTAAATGTTTCATAGTCAATAAATGCACACTAAAGACGCTGTTTAAAATTCTTTAAAATAATCCTAATATTTTGCCTCATAAAAAAAAAGGCAACTCAAAACTCTCTTCACCCAAAACCTCGACGATATTGTCTTAACAGAAATTACCACTAAGCTTTGCACCTATTAAAACCAACAACCTAGTTATTCCGGATAAAACCAACTCCATTACATGTATCAATGGTGTATTCCATAAGAGTGCAGAAAAAACTGGACTGACTAAAAGAGCAAATCCTAAGAATCACAATCAAATTCAGGTCTGGGTACTCAACACTCGATCCTTTATTTACATTACATAGCATAATAAACTTTTTAAAACAAAAAAATTTACATAATAAAGTATTTTTTCACTTTCCATGTTTAAAGGCTTGTAGGCTAAGTCACTTTCAACTGTTCAAATTCTAAGATCATCTTGACCATGAAAAAGTTGAGAATCGGTATTTTTCTTGTCAGTACTCATCATAAATCGAAGGGGAGGTTGGCAGCTCGTGCGATGTGACCTCCAACACGCCCGTTGAAGAAGAATGACCCTAAATCATTTGAAAATGAAAAAAAATCTCTGCACAAATTATTGCTTTTATCACAATCATCGGCGTTTGTATCAAAAGGTGTTTGTTCGTCCTTTGTTGGTGCTCTCGGGTGAGTAACGTGTTTTAAAACTGATATTTACTTTAGACTTTTGATGTATATTGTAGACATTGTAGAATCTGCAAAAGTGCATACTTCTGTGCCGTTTCAAATAAAACAGACACGACAAGAACGGAAGAGAAGTACTGTGGTATAGACTGGCTTCTGTTCAATCATGGTTGCTACAAGCTGTCAACAAACACTCGGTCATGGTCTGATGCCAGAAAGGAATGCCAGAGATACAAAGCCGACTTGCTCTCCATCAATTCTTTAGAGGAACTAGTAAGTAAATTTGTTGGATATTTTAACTTGACAATGACTTGTAGTCTTTTACTCTCTTCATTGACACAGTCACCTGAATATCCGGCTGTTTGCTTTGTTAATGATAATATTAGTTTAGATGTTGTGCCTGTGTATATATAATGACTAAAATAATGTTTTTATTTAGGTAGAAACTGACTAAAGGGCACTTTTACCTAAATAGTAACTAACTACACATAAAGGAGATGTTTGCTGCTTTGCTTTCGTTTTCTTCTGATATTCTTTGTGACCTACAATCAGACGGCAAAGTGGGTCACGATATGACTCGCACGTGTTCAGCATGTATGTTTGTATGAATGTGGGTGAGTAATGTCATGAGATACTCATCACTAACTTTTGACACACTTGACTATGAGAGGAGTGTAACAGACTGTTGCTGATTGATCTCTATCCTTTGGAACAAGGTAATTTAATTGATACTCAACCTTTATACAATGGTTCAAGCGATGGTCATTAGCGCAGCTGATGTATGTATGTGCTCGTGATTTATTGTTAGCTCTTACTGAAAATCTCTCATTCTGAGTGCTTTACTCTTCTTTAAAATTTTGCATTATTTCAATTTATCGGCGAACAACAGCTTCACGTTTTTCGTGTTTTATGTGTGATGAGTGTGTCCTGCTCTTAATGTTGAGCAAACTGGTCTTGTCTTCATGTGAATAGTGGCACCCGCTATACAAGCAAACTATTATTATTATGTCATTATGTAACAAATTTTGCTGTAATGCACAGGAAATTATACGAAAAGAGATAAGAAAGACGAGTGTCCGCTGGTGGGTAGGGTTGAGAAGAATTTCACCAACACACTCAAGTCACGTCAGGTGAGTTTCTCTTATTAGCTTACCTTTTATTAAACAATTTTCTTCTCATTGACTTTTTTTATTTCAAGATAATTATATGTAGCACACACATATATATATATATATATCAGGTATATATATTAGTATATATGAGTGGGTTTAGTATAGAAACATGAAAACAACTTCAGTAAATGACAGTGCTAGACATGGGACACTCTTATGCTTGTTTCTAACTTCACTAGATCCTCGTCTGTTAAACTACCACTGTGGTTTTGTTTCTTTGCTCATGAACACACACACACACAGAGAAAAAGAGAGCAACACACAGTGCTCTTTGGTATTTCTTCTGTTTTGATCTAACTTATAAATCAGGAAACATATGTTTACCTTTCTGTACATACGGGTATAGTAATATGCATCAGGTGAGAAAAGGTGTTCTATAAATAAACTTATTTATTTGTTGAAGAACAGAAGGTAAGGTAAAGGTCTTCCACTAACCTTTACAGGGTCGAGGTGTTAGACACCTCACTTTTCTGCATCAAATGGTCAGGAAGAAAAGAAATTGAAAATATATTCTTTAATGATTAAACATGTAAAACCTGCCACAAATCCTCTTGGCAGAGAAGGAAGAAGACGACCCAGCAAGGTGTTAAGTGAGGAGACTGTGTGGTGATAGACTCTGATGATGTGCTGATGTCGTGCCTGTGTAACTCCTCTCACCTCGCCTTATGTGCAAAACCATCAGTGAGGAACTTAATTATTGAAATATTTTAATCCTATTTTGACTCATAAGGATTTACTCCGTTACTTACCAGTTTACTCAATGTCAAATTCTGCCTGTAGAAGAAATAATGTATGGGGTAAGGAAGAAAGATAGATAGAACAGTATTACATGTATGAAGTACACTAAGATCATTGCAATGTTTTTTACACATTGTGTTCCATTGGGTGCCATATCTTCACATTGCATGCTCACTCTTATTACATACATACTCACGAAATCTTAATTTCAGTGTATTTTTCGTCTGTTTTCAATAAATGCATAAAATTCAGGAGCAATAGCAGAGTTGATGACTGTGAGGCTGCTGTTTCTTCTAATTTCACAAATTGCTAACAAGTTCTTCACAAAGACAATGCCTGAAATCTGAGGCCGCAGAGAGTTGCAAAGCAGAGGAGGTAGCTTGATGTCGGTGAACACTTGCACAATCAGGTATGCACACAGTTTTACAAAAATAAATTTTAGAAATGACTTTTGCTCTTTTCTATAGTTTTATGTTGTGTAATCAATGCCTTATCCTTACTTTTGTCTATTAGTATAGGCGATGATGTTATACTATAAACACTAGCAGAATGTAAAGAGGTGGTCCATTGAAAGAACTGACATAACTGTCTTATGTCTGAATACTGTACATTGAGGAGGACTTTGGTAGCACCATGTCGTGCAGAAACCTTCAAAAGAAATAAGAGCAAACCCCTGACCTGACAAACTAGAACACAGACGTCTATCAGACACAGAATAAAGAAACTGTTTAGCTCCCAGTACAACGGGCAGATGAATGTTATAGGTATATTTAAGCATTATTATAAAGCAGTAACATTAAACTCTTTAGAAAACAGAAATGTTCAGAGTTATGACGAAATCATTTTGCAATTTAGCTGTGATTAGTCAAACAACAGTCAGAGACCGAAACTTTTTGTAGCTGGGTGCAGATGTAGTGATCGTGAACGACTTATTTGTGGTTTTTAAATAAAGATGAGAATACTGAAAAAGATCAGAGTGGAGAGCTGCGATGGTGGGTTCGACTTGCAAATAACAGATCAGGTACTTCATCTGTCAGAGGCATAAGGGAGGATACTGCGGGAATGTTGTGGGGAGATCACTCCTGACGGCTTGAACTACACGGACTGCACGAGTAGTCGTTCCAATTTGCCGAAAGAGATCACTAGGTAAGTAGAAGATTAGCATCAATTCGCTCATATCACTACAATTATTTCGCAACAATGAGTATTTTTCTTTTCAAGCATGCTCCCTCACTTCTTAGTGAAGGAAAACAGGTCTTAAAACATATTTCTTTACGTGCAATAACAAAATTATTCTTTGTATATAGTAATTCCACGACTTCGACTTGAACATGTCTGTCAGTACCTACCTCAGACTTCACTTTCCACCACAACAAAAAACAACTTCACCTCAGCGATTGTCATCCTTTGTTTCATTTTATTTATCGACAAAAGTTACATCACGTAACTGAGCATGTGGACAGTGAAACTTCATGTAATTTCAGAGATAGTTTACTTAATTCCAGTGGTTGTATCAGAGAAAGTCCAAAATGCTAACTTTTTATCTGAATTATCGGAGACACTGACTTGGATATAGACCATCGAGCTCAGCAATAATTTATAAACGATCGACTTTGACTGAAAGTCATGATTAAGTTTTTTCTTAATTAGAGCATAACTTGTCTATGAACGTGCATAATTGCTTTTTCCGTCTTGTGATTTTGTCCAAGTATCACTGAGAAAAACTATCGCTACCACTCCGTTTTGTTTTGTATTTTTTACTGCTTTGAATTCAAGACCGCCATGTTTGCCTAGCTTTGGCAGCCGTACGTATTTTCGGAGGTTGTTCTTGCTGCAACAGTTCGCTAACATCTTTGTGCACACGTCGAAATTTCGCGAGAGTTCATAGTTTTATCGTCAGTTCACTTAAGAGAAATCATCATCATCATCATCATCATTATTTTTGTTATGGTAATTGTCATGGATATCAGAACATGCACATTTACTCTTTGATTAATGCGAGTTCTTTTTATGCACTTTTTACTTACTCCGTATGTCCGTATATATGTGTTGGGTAGAATAATCGATTTTTAAACCAGCTTCCCCTCGTCCTAGAGGTGTGAAATTTTCACCAGTTACCAAAATTTTTAATTTTGTATGGGAACTTATAGGCCAAGATAGGGGAGGTAGGTAACTGCTGCTCTATGACTAGTAACATACAAATTATCTCCCCTAATTCGGCCTCCAGGAATGGGGAAAAAGTCACGAAGTAAAACTTTTTTAAAAAAACGATAGAAAATTAAAAAAGACAAAAAGTTTAAAATAAAATAAGCAAATTAAAAAGCATTAATTTTAAATACACTAAAAGGCGAACTAATTTGTGACTAGGTCTCATGATTTCTTTAATATTTATAACTTAAACAAAAAAATGTGAGGGCACTCTGAATTTGGAACGCTCCTGGACCCCTCTCACTTTTATAATTTAAGTTATATCTATTAAAGAGAATCCTGATATTAAAGAATTTTTTTACCCTTCTTAGTTGTATTTAAAAAAAGTCTTTTTAAACAATTTTCTTGCTGTATTTCACTTATTTAATTTATAAAAATATTTTACATGTCGTACATGTAGTTTGACTAGTAAAAAGTTGATTCTTCATGTGAGAAGCACCCTGGAAAGAGCTGAATTGTGCGAATCTGTTTTGCTAAAGTTGATCTGTTACAAAGGTAGTAGCACACAGTTAAGTGCTCTACACCCAAGTTAGCAGAAACAAAGAAATATAACTGAAAGTCAGTTGACTTTATCCCTGTCATCACAATATCCATGTCATCACAGGTTTAATTTGATGCGGTTAAAACTAGTGTATGTTATTAAATTGCCATTATACATATATAAATATATGTTTTCAAGCAGGTGAAATAAATAACAATGTCAATATTTTAAAGTAGAGCCTGGAGGTGAAGGGTGATGATGTTAAGTCCTGTTGCACACACACACACACAAAGAATGAAAGGTCAAAACTTCAGACAAACGCACAACATGAAAACATTTCAATTGTCTTCGCTAAAATTATTATAAGGATCACACTGCATAATAGTTTTATGTCAATGGAGAACAAAAGCGAAATGGGATTGGTTTACAAGCCCTTACTTTACAAGACATAAGCTGTAATATTGTGTCAAATACAAATGATTTCAATGTTAAACTTAAACACCTTAGCGATAACAAAAAGAATCTTAAGACATATTGTCTTATTCGAAGTCTTCAAATAAGAATACGAATAATTTGCTGGAAATAGAAGTAATTAAATGAGGTTTTTGTTTGGTTTTTATTTCTTTGAGGTGTACGTCAGTCTGTACAAAAGGAGAAAGTTTCCGAACAATTTTAAAAAAAACCAAGTATTATTTTCCATACATTTACAAAGTTATTATTGTGCACGATAGTATTTAAGTCTACCTTACAATTTACTTTTGTGCACAGCCGCAGTCCTTAAAATGTTTGGCCTTACATCGGAAGCAGAAGTAGATGGCATTGGCCGTAAATAGTTTGGGGACGCAAGAGACATGGATTGAGGAATGATTTGAAGGGCGATGCCATCTAATGGTGAGTGCAATTACACCAATGAGTTTGTCTCGCCCCCTGCACACCACTGACAGTGACGGCAAGTAGGTAGAGTTTCCCATCCCCTGGAAATTCTTGTCTACACATCAGGAAGTGTGCTCTCAATGATAAGCATCCTCGGTGACTAACACTCGTAGACCACGTGACCAACCAGGGAGCGGCGATCCTCGACGGAGGAAACAAACCTGAACTATAAAATATTTGGTGGCAGCTTTTTCCTTGGTGTCTTAACACTTTAAAACAGTTGCTCGTGGCAAAATAGATCGTCTACGTTCTATTACCGAGGATACGAACATTTCTTTAAAAAAGAAAAAAAATTCAAGACTCGGAGAAAACTCTGAGGTGCTTCTCAAGCTGCGGACTTGCTAACAGAAAGATTTCTCACCCATGAATGTGTGTGGGCAGATTGTAGCCATTGTTCTGTCGGGATAGTGTAGTGTGTAAAGATCAATTTAAGATGCTGAGCATGGTAACCATGGCAGCAACTGCCGCTCTGCTGATTTTGTATCCTGGGGGTGAGTACAGACTCTTGACATATCTTCAGCTTCATGGCCGCTTATATGCTTGCTATCGTCTCTCACCTCAATGCACATTACTAACAACAGCCACTGAAATGCTGTAACTTCTGACGTTTAGCCCGAGATGCTGGATTCTTAATTCAAATACCAGCCGCAAAGCCCATGCGTACCAAATCTCACTTTCTTCCTCCTCTACCTTCCCTATCGTATTAACTGTTCACGTCTATAAAGTGAATAGAAAAGGTGTATTCCATTCACAGTTCCAAGCGCGTCTCGAACCAAATGATTCCGTGCTTTAAAATCAAGGCCCCTAAGCCTATAGGCTTCGAAACCTTTTTCTGCGAATACGCACGCACAGCACAGAGTCGCGCATGCATGCACTTTGTTTGTTCTTTTTCTTGACTCCTGGTCTGACTGGCACCATCCCCACGCATGAATAACGGTCTAGTTGAGAACAACGTAGACAACCTCCACTCACTTCCTTGACCTGCCTGCCTGAGCGACCTTCCTTGTAGCCGATAACTGTCATTAGTATGCTGTCGTGTGTAACAAGGGGTCAGGGCTGAACCTGAACATTGCAGCCCCTACGGCCAATCAGTCCCTTCCTCTTTGGTGTTCCCGGGAAGAGGGCGGAGGTTCCCAAGGACAAAGTTCTGCTGAAGATGGGGGTTGAGTGACGTGAGCCGCTTTCCAGCAGGACCAAAACACCTTCCGGCAAATTGGTACTTCTCTTGTACTCAATGTGAGCGGAATCATCGTCATTCATCATCATCATCGGTGTTATCATCAAAGCCTCAATCACCAACATTTTATCCTCTCGTGTCAATAGCATCAGGACAGGAGACTACCCAGACCATCGAGGACTGTGGCACCGGGTGGTTCCTGATGCAACGTGCCTGCTACAAGCTGTCCACAGACGCCATGCCCTGGGAAAGTGCGAAGAAGAACTGCGAGGTGGATGGCGGCTACCTGCTGTCCGTCAGCTCCGTGGCCGAGATGGTAGGTGGTCCCTGGAGTCGGGGGTGGAAGGTCTGGGGACTGTCACCTATAGTCAAGCATCATTAAGCAGAAGTGTGTGGCTGGCAATAGGTGTACTTAGAGTGACAGGTCGTGACATTAGATTACATTACAAAGCCAGCTTTTAGTACATTTGATGTGGCTACCCCTATAACATTCAAGTAATAATGAGATTCTGGATGAAGCAGAGAGAGAGAGAAAGAATTAACAGATTGCGCAGGTATTATTAAGTTCTTAAAGACAAAAAACGCCACTTATTCACTCATTATTTTATAATTATTTTCATGTTGGGATACTAAGGCTTCTAAATTGCGGTTATAGGCTTTTAAAAACCAGCAGACTGTGATGAGTTAACGGAGACAAATGTCATGTTTTGAAAACATTCATCAACCATTAGGACAAGTTCTTCATATTATTTTACACGAATGATACATGTCTCTTAGCGATAATACAGCAATACAGTCCTAGAAGGTCGGTAATGAAATGCTTTTAAATATCTTCCAGTTTATCATCATAGTTGTGAGCTTGAAAGCTCATTTGTTCATTTTCGTGCGCTTGTTTGCATGTCTTCCTTGATGCTTGCAGAACCTGATAAAGAAAGAGATGAGACAAGCCAACAGAAGAAATACTTGGTGGGTCGGGCTACAGAGGGCAGCACCATATAGCAAAACGTGGGTGTGGCTTGATTCAGGTTCGCCTTTTTCAGCGAGAGTCACGTGAGTCACGATTTTAAACTTTGTCTGTCTCTCCTTTACAGTATGTGGCAAGTAGAATAGAATAATGTCCGATAATATGAAGGTGCGCGCACGAGCACACACACCGCGCGCGCGCACGGTAAATCTCTAAGTAATAAACATTAGAACTTACCTTGACACAATGATAGTTAAGTTAAAGATCATGCCCTAAACTTTTTGGCTGTTGAAAAATAAGTTATCAAAGACTGACCTTTTCTCGAAAGCAAATTTGTTTGTGGAGGCGGTGCCCATGCTCTCTCTCTCTCACTCTACCTTACGTCACCCATCTCTTAAATGAAGTTCGCTGCGCCAGTGCACTTACGGTTTAGGGCTAACCGGTTCTGCTTCCTCAAGGCAGATAATAAATGCGTCACGGGTCATCATTTGATGCCTGTGGTTTCCACCTAGTTTTGTGACCCAGTTAAGTGAGTTTTCAATCTGAGCTAAGCAACAAGTACAACTTCTCTGTTATAAATGTCAAAGAAAAGTTTCACTTTATTCCCATCGTCATTTGTGTTTCCTCCCCTACCCATCTGAAAAAATAACTATGACAAATGCTTTGTTTTCAATCTATAGACAGTTCTCTTGTTTACTAATCACCAAAAACTGCATCATGTCGATAGTCTTGTCTTTTTCTGACTACAGAAGATGGAGTCCTTCGGAGCCGAACAATCAGAACGGACGAGAGAACTGTGTGGAGATCACCTCGGACGGCACCCTCAGCGACAAGGACTGCGACGAAGTTCGGCCTTTTGTCTGCGAAAGACATGAAAGTAAGTGCAATGCCAAAAAAAAAAATGAAGAAGCTGCATTGGTACAGCCATCGCTATGATGTGAAGTACTTATAGCGTGGCGTTGCTATGATACGGATACAGTTTTTATGAAAATACAGTGCAGCTTCAACCTTTTTTTTTTTTTGTTGTTGTTGTTGTTGCTCATAGCAGCTTTACTTAAACACAACATTTCACAATGTTTTCTCATCTAATTTCATTGGACAGTTCATGAAAATGAAAATGATAAAGTCAACAAACTTTACTGTAAGAGAGGCGGGTAGACGGATTTCGTAAAATCCATGATGAAAGTGGAAGAACTTACTCAAAGTCACATTTTAAGCTTAGAAGCTAAAAGTTGAGGATTCCTTTTATAAGCGATCGCCGATCGCGAGTAAACAGTTACTGAAACATACAGATAGTTGTGTGTTTATCACTGTGCGCCATCTTCATAAATAAGCCTGTAGAGGGCGTTGTTGGTCCATTCTCTCGAGGCGTTAAATCGTTCCATTCGTACAGTAACTCCAAGACCTCGACTAGAACTCACTACAGAAGCGATTACTTCCACATCAACCACAACTCCTTTAACCACCACAACGATCACCTCCACCTCAACAGCAACTACAACAGTAACTACCATGTCATCATCAGGATCGTCGTCTTTATCAAATGGTAATTGTTTCATAAGTTTGTTTCAGAAGTAGACATAAAATCTCTCACAATGTTTAATGTTTTAAGAAGCAAGCGTCTAGTAATTCTAGTCTTCAACTCTGCCGATTCTCTTTGTAGTTTGCTCACTATTTAGTTAAACCCAGTTTTGGCAAATCTTTATCGAGAATGTAGAAGTTTTAGTTTTGTCTTCTCTCGCGCTTTTCTTATGCGTGCCATGCACCACACACACGCACACACACACGCTTACACACACGCAAGCACTCACTCAGACAGACATGCACCCACAGAGTTTTTTCCAAAGACTCATACACAAATAAGTCACTGCGTGCAAGTTTAAAAACACTTTTTTATATCTTTTGTGTTAGTAGGTCTGTTTGCAAGTCTTTTAATCCTGCAGGATCTGTATTCGAGCGTTTTAATGAACAGATGATTTATATAAAATTTCTATAATCATCATCATCATCGTTGTCGTCGTCACAAACTATCGTAAATCAGTGACGTTATTGTCTCCCTTTCAGTCAGTATTATAAGTATTTCAAGTCTACATACCTTCACACTCGTGATTGTCAGGCAATTATCATAATTTTACTTAAGTACAGCGTATTGCCGACTTGAAGTGTCTTTTACTGTAAGAAACAACTCAGTACCTGGTATGTTTTCATAGAAACTGAACATTTAGTTAGTCACAACTGAGTCTGATATATTCCATTTACTAAAGGTATCATCATTGTGATAATTTGTTTCTTAGTTTGAAATCTCTTTTTCACCATCTGTATTGTGTAATCAGCTAAGTGAGTGCATTAGAAAACCAACATTACAGGAACCTTAATTAAGGAGCATGTGGGTAATGAAGCGTCATGTAATTTCAGCAATTGATAGTTTACGTGTTTCCAGTGGTCATATCAGAAAAAGTCGTAAATACAAACTTTATCTGAGTTACCCGGAGACCACTTCGGAAATAAACAATAGAGCTCGCAATAATTCTACAAGGGACACAACTCTGTTTGTCGGTCGTAATTTGAGTTTTACTTTACTATGAACATCTCTTAATTTATTTCTTCTCAGTTTTTTTGCGGTGTTTATATGTGTGAATACATACATGTAAACACTGCGATTTGCCCAAATATCACTGAGAAAAACTGTCGCTACCTCCGTTTTATTCTGTATTTTTACGGTTTCGAGTTTAAGACCGCCATTTTACTTGGCCTCATCCGTAGGAGGTCGTTAAAATCCGATATTTTCTATCGCTGTGCTTTCTTTAACGGGTCGCGAACATCTTTTTGCACTCGTTGTAATTCCACAATAGTTCATTGCTTTATCTTCATTTTTGCGAAGCTCATTGTCATGGACATGCACATTCACCCTTTGATTAATGCAAAAGTTCTTTGTACACACTTTTACTTAACTAACTAATTATGTTTGTGTGTGTGTGTGTGAGCGCGCGCGTTCGGTGGAATTTTGTAATCAATTTGTAACCCACTTCTCATAGTCCTAGAGGTATGAAATTTTCACCAGTTTCTCATTTCAGGTGACAATGCAATATTGGAACAACCATTCCAGCAGCTCACAAGTAGTAAATTAATGTAAGAATTCTTTAATGAGAACTTAGAGGCCAAATTAAAGGAGATAGTTAACTGCTACTCAAGCACTAGTAAACTATTGATTATCTCCTCTAATTTAGCCTATGAAAATGGAAGAAAGTCACAAAGTAAAACCAATAAAAATTGATGACAAAATTTTAAAACACTTCAAAGTTAAAAAATTTTTTTTAAAAAGCTATATACTTCACTTGTCATAATCATTTTCAATGTCTTGAGTTGGACTAGCAGCAGGTGACTCTGCATGTGAAGCAACACCTGGCAGAAGCTGAATGGTGGGAATCTGTTTAGCTAAAGTTGATATTTGCTATAAAGGTAAGTACGTAACTAAGTTGTTGAACACAAAGTAACAGAAACAAAGAAATATAACTGTAAGTCAATTGACAATATCCCTGTCATCACATACTTTGCTTGAAATCTAATGTTAAGAAAATGTGAGTTATTATATTGTTACTATACAGATATATATGCTATGCAAGTGTCTGTACCATGTCCTCATAGATTTCCTTAGGTGTTATACCTTCCTTTTACAGATACTTTGTGACTGCTTGGGCATGTTTTTCTCCATTTTTAGAATTGTTGCACTACTTTTTACCTTTATACTGGCCTCACGTGCACACAAATTAAAACAGAAATTTGTATTTTTTTTTTAGTTTTATAAGAAGTGTTAGCATGCTACCACAACAAAAATGTTCACTTATGGCTCTTCTTTCTGGGTGAGGCTTAGAACTTTCTGAATGACCCTCGTAGCACATTCAATAGCAATTTTTGCCTTATTAAAGATTAAGGTATATATAGGCATGGGGAAATAATGAGTGACAATGAAAGGACATTGATTTCTGTATTTCTGAACAAACTAGAAAGAACTTACACATGTTTCTGTGTATGCAAAAACACTAGTACATGTACCTATTTACAAAAGAAGCAATGTGATGATGATTCAGACAGTAAATCATAAACATTAAATGACAATGGCAGTACCAGAGCAGCAATAAGGGGGAAATTGTTGTGAGCATGTATGTGGGAGTGGATGGTGATTATACTGAGAGGTAACAGCACTGTAGTATGGGAGATGTGGATAGTACAGACAGTACTGGGACTCATTTTTTTTTTTTTTTTTTTTTTTTTAGGCCCTTTCACCCCTCCTGGGCATAGGCCATCGACTACAGTCTTAACTGTTGTCGATGTTTCGGTAGCAAGGATTTGTTTTACGGGGTGGGGTGCTGGCCCCCACGCCCAACCCTCCTCCTTTTTCAGCCGGGCTTGGGACCGTCCTTGGCGGAGGGCGGCCAGCCCTGTAAACAGATGCCACGTGCAGAGAAAGAACAGCGTGCCCGAGACGAGAAATGAACTCATAAACATTAAATGACAATGGCAGTACCAGAGCAGCAATAAGGGGGAAATTGTTGTGAGCATGTATGTGGGAGTGGATGGTGATTATACTGAGAGGTAACAGCACTGTAGTATGGGAGATGTGGATAGTACAGACAGTACTGGGACTCATTTAAATAAACCAAATTGCTGTATTATGCATTCTGCATAATTTGTATGTTTAACAAATCATGTGTCTTTCGGCTTTTTATTGTACCTCATGAAGTCTTTTGATCGGGGACTAGCAGGCCTGTTAATGTGGGTGGTAATTGGTACATCACAGCTGTTACCCACGAGCCCAGTTATCAGCGGAAAATATCTATGAATTTCGTGTACTGCATAAGTGTATAATAGAGTGTTTGTAGCTAAGGACGAATACTTTTATGTTGTTCATCCAGCACAGCAAGATTGCGGTTGTGGTCTCAGCTCAGGGTACTAGATGATCCATAAAGCTGGAGTCTGAAGCAGGAAGCATGTTTATGTTGATAAGATGTTCAGTTTCCTGAGACTTCAAAACAGGAAGAAGATCAAAGATTGTGGCCAGGGGTTGTCTGCAATTTCATGGCGAAGCTGTGGTGACAATGCCATGTGTAACGTTTCCTGTTGGCAGAATCCAGAAATTCGTTCTCTTGATCAATCTGTAACAGTGGAGTAGGGGGGGGAGAAAGAATTCGTGTGTTTTAGGTGTCTATACTCTCCGTCTGCCTAAATTTATGAACTGGTTTATATGGTAACATAAACACTGAATACACACTATTTATCATTACACTATTTTGATAATCATGTATGTAAAATTATGGGGAACCAGTGAAAAGACAGCACATAGCTGGCTTTACAACAGTGTCATTCCCTCTCTCTAGTGAAAACAGCAATAGCAAAAATTACATTTTCCCTTACTTTTCATGAAAATCTCAATACAAAATTCTTGACCGTAGAATCATAAATAGTTAGTTAGTTATGCCCTTCGCCCCTCCTGGTGCATAGGCCATCGACGACCGCCCTCCAACGCCTCCTGTCCTGGGCTACCGTCACCAGCTGACCCCATCCAAATCCGGTGAGCTTGGTGTCGGCGGCGAGGTCCCGTCTCCAGGTGTTTCTCGGCCTTCCTCGCTTTCTCTTTCCCTGGGGGTTCCATGTCAGCGACTGTCTTGTGACGTTGGATGTTGGTTTCCTTAGGGTGTGTCCTAGCCAACCCCATCTTCTCCGCAGGATTTCCTCCTCTATGGGCTGTTGTTTCGTTCTCTGCCACAGGTCGGTGTTGCTTATTTTCTCTGGCCAGTGAATTCTGAGGATTCTGCGCAGGCACTGGTTCACAAACGTTTGGATCTTCTTCGTTGTGCCCTTGGTCGTCCTCCACGTTTCTGCTCCGTATAGTAGGACTGACTTGACGTTGGAGTTGAAGAGACGGATCTTTGTCGTGTAGCCTATGCTCCCGGAGTTCCAGACCCTTCCAAGCTTTATGAAAGCGCCTCTTGCCTTGTTAATTCTTGTCTTTACATCCGCGTCTGTCCCTCCCTGTTTGTCCACCACACTCCCGAGGTAGGTAAAGGTGTCGACTTCTTCTAGCGGCTCCCCATCCAACCTGATTGGCTCTTCACAGTCAGTGTTGACCTTCAGGATCTTGGTCTTGCCCTTATGGATGTGTAGCCCCACTTGTGCCGAGGCTGACTGGATCTCTGATGTCTTTTCTTGCATCTGTCGGTGGCTGTGGGACAGGAGTGCCAGATCGTCTGCAAAGTCAAGGTCGTCTAGTTGGTTCCACAGAGTCCACTGGATTCCATTTCGCCTTTCATTGGTGGCTTGCTTCATCACCCAGTCGATTGCGATCAGGAACAGCAACGGTGAAAAGCAGGCAGCCTTGCCTGACCCCTGTCCTCACCTCGAAGCTTCTTGTTAGCTGTCTTTCATGCACTACTCGGGCACGTCATTCCCTCATATGAGTTGCGGATCAGGTTGACGATCTTCCTCGGGATGCCATAGTGTCTCAGCAGTTTCCACAGCGTCTCTCGGTCCACACTGTCGAATGCCTTCTCGTAGTCCACGAAATTGACGTAGAGAGGCGAGTTCCACTCTATAGACTGTTCTACGATGATCCGCAGTGTTGCTATCTGGTCTGTGCATGATCGGTCTTGTCTGAAGCCTGCCTGCTGCTCTCGAAGTATCTGGTCCACTGGGCCCTTCAGTCTCTCCAGTATGACTCTGTTGAAGACCTTGCCAGGCACGGACAAAAGAGTGATGCCTCTGTAGTTCTCGCATCGGCTGAGGTCCCCCTTCTTGGGGATCTTTATGAGATGTCCTTCTTTCCAGTCTGCCGGACCTGTTCCTCTTTCCAAACCCTCTCAAACAGTCTGTGCAACATGTTGACGGATAGGTCAGGATCGGCTTTCAGTGCCTCTGCTGGTATCTCGTCTGGTCCTGGGGCTTTACTATTCTTCAGTTGTGTTATGGCTCTTCTGATCTCGGTTTTGGTTGGTTTGTTGCAGTTGATCGGTAGGTCTCTCGCTGCTTCTTCGATGTCTGGTGGATTTACTGGTGGTGGTCGGTTGAGCAGTTCCTCAAAGTGTTCGGCCCATCTGTTCAGCTGCTGGTCTGTTCCCATCAGTGTGTTACCGCTTCCGTCCTTGACTGGTCGCTCTGAGTGTCTAATCTTTCCTGTCAGCTTTTTGGTCGTATCGTACAGTCTCTTCATGTTCCTACTTGCTGCTGCCTCTTCTGCTTCTGTTGCTAGCTCCTCTATGTAGTTCCTCTTGTCTTGTTTGATGCTCCGCTTCACTTCGGCATTCGCTGTGCTATACTCTTTCTGCGCTATTGCCTTCTCCGATCTAGTTCTACTGTTGTTGATTTCAGTTTTCTTTCTCTTTCTTTCGAGGATCTTCTTCTGTGTTTCTGGTGTGATCCATTCTTTCTGTTTTGGTTTCCTTCTTCCAAGGACTTCCTCGCATGCTGTATTGAAAGACTCTCTGATGTTGTTCCACTGGGTCTCGATATTTGGGGGTGTCTCTTCGTCAAGTAGTTCTTGGAGTGCTTGAAATCTGTTGTGGACTGCTGTCTTGTATTCTTCTTTCGCCTTGGGGTCTTTCAGGTAGTTCACGTTGTATCTTGCTTTTCTTCTTTCGTGGTCTGTCCAGTTCTTCTTCAGCTTTAGTTTAAGCTTTGCTGTCACAAGGTGGTGTCGGACGCCACATCTGCTCCTCTCTTGACCCTGACATCCATCAACGATCTTCTGAACTTTTTTGCGATGCATATGTGGTCTATTTGGTTCTCTGTCACATGGTCTGGTGAAACCCATGTTGCTCGGTGGATCTTCTTGTGTGGGAACACGCTTCCACCAATCACGTAGTTGTTCATGGCACAGATGTCAGCAAACAGCTCCCCGTTGTCGTTCATGTCTCCTAGACCGTGCTTCCCCATCACTTCTTCATATCCTGTATTGTCTGCTCCAATCTTAGCATTGAAGTCTCCCATGAGGATATTGATGTCTCTGTCACTCAGTCTGTTCAGGATGCTCTGCAATTCGTCATAGAAGTGCTCCTTGGCGTCTTCACTGCTGTCGTTGGTTGGAGCATAGCACAGGATCACATTCATCTTTAGTCTCTTCTTCTTTGTAGAGAAGGACGCTGTGATGAATCGGGGACCTCTTGCCTCCCAGCCAATAAGCGCCTTCTGTGCTTCCTTCTCCAGCATGAACGCTACGCCCTCTGTGTGTGGTGCGCCGTCTTCCTCATGCCCCGAGAAGAGGATCAGCTCGCCTGTTGTCAATCGCTGTTGTCCTGACTGCGTCCACCTAGTTTCACAAAGTCCAAGGAGTGACAGTTTGTAGTCCCGCATTTCTGCTGCTATCTGGGCTGCCTTTCCTGCCTCGAACATAGTTCGCACGTTCCACGTGCCCATGGAAAGTGTTTTCCTGGTCGATAGAAGGGTGGTCGGTGTTGTAGCTTCCGAAGATCGGCTTTCACCGCAACACGTCATACTCCTCTAGGTGAAGGCCCTTCCTCTTCCAGGACTGTTGGCCATTGTTTTGCTGTTGTCGATGTTTTTTGTAGCAAGGGTTTGTTTACGGGGTGGGGTGCTAGCCCCACGCCCAACCCTCCTCCTTTTTCAGCCGGGCTTGGGACCGTCCATGGCGGAGTTAGAATCATAAATGCATGAATATAAATATTTGGAAAGCACTATTTTTCACAGTCGATTGAAAAAAAACCCAAAAGCAGTAGTATCCCGTTCTTTGAACTTTCACATGTTATCTAGGCTGTGTCTATCCAGAGGTTTGCTCCGATGACGAGCACGAGCGAACCAGCTTAACCGTTTGCCAGCTGGTACCAATGAATGAACGAATAAATGTTTTGGTTATTTAGTTTTGGGGAATTAGTATCTGCGCTGTGCCCAACCATGTGTCCAAAAAAACTTGCACCCGCACTGAGAAATTTTTTGAGAATATCGAGCGAGGCCATGACAGTACTGATGATAATTGTTTGGGATTTAGAATTCTAGAATTGCTTTTTTTACAGGGAGTTGCATATTCATGTTCAGATATTCAAGATCCTGAAAAAAGACGATAATACTAACATTTGTTTCAGTTTCAGCACCTATTACAGGGATGGGGCTGCTGTTAATAGCAGCAGCATCACAAAATTGGATATTATTCAGAGTAAAGGTTACAGCCCACACTATCTTTCACTATGTATAATGAGTTATATTTATCTTGAATAAGCGTATGTGTATAAAACAGGATGTTGAACGAGGATTTGATTTCAGGAAACTTAGCTTGACATGTCAATCCCGACATGCATAAATAAATACATAAATAGTTTCCTAAGGCATTCCTTGTCATTCCGCAGGCAGTATTCAAAAGCGACGGTTGGTAACTTTTTTTTGTCTTTCTATGTAGAGAAACGTTTTCAGTAAAGTCTAGAATGTCCGACCATATCTGTATTTCTATGCTGAAACTCTCAGCAACTGCTCAGTCGATGAAATCTGATGTTTGTATTTCTAAAATGTCTATGGAACTTTATAAGTGTTTTTCTTCATATATTTCAAGTGGAAACGTTGACCTAACAATTGACTGTGGGATTACACCGGATGTAGGACTTGCCTGCACTGTCTGTGACATACAGTTGCAAATCAACGGGAGATGTTCCCAAGAATGGTCTGTGTAACAGCTGCTGTCATCCTTCTCTTTACCGGGAGTGAGTATGCAACGCTAATGCAGTAAATGTGATTAAAATTTCAGATTCTAGACTTTGTAGAGTTTCTTAAAAACGAATGCAAAAAATTTGATGTTTAAGATTTTAGGCGACTTAAAATGCTAGATTATCAATTATTTAAAATATTTTAATAATAAACATTCTTCGGTATAAATCCATATCTTATATTTGCTCAATCTGCTACATGGCAAAACTTGGAATAATCCTATGACACACTAACGGGTGAAAATGATGTAACCTGCATATTTTACAACATATGCATTTCTTTAACTCCACGAATCCACAATAAAGTCATGAATAATAAACTTAAAAGATATAAATACACATAAAGAAAGTTACGTGATGTCAGTCCGAAATGCAGATATCCCTAAAAGTCCAAAAATAAAAAAATTCCTATATCCCCGAAATTTTTACCGCTTTTGTCACATCAAGCATGTCTTGTGTCATTTTCATCGCTATGTACATACCAACATTATTTATCTGATGTACCCAAAAGCTTAATGTGACATGTTTACCAGTGCCTGGGTGTAAAGCAGGCGCATCTCAGATGACAGACAACTGGGGTTCAGGCTGGATGCTTCTCAATTCCACCTACTACTACCTGTCCCTGGAAGCAGCGAACTGGTCTTCAGCCCTGACGAGCTGTAAAGAAAAAGGCGCCGATCTGCTGTCTTTAGAATCATGGACAGAACAAGTAAGAAGCCGGCAGAGAAATTAATCGTTTTTACGTTAATCTGCTTTAAATCTCCGTAATAATCAGGACTAAATGTCAACGCTTACAAATTGTAGGGAATTTGCAATGCTTTATCTTATGTACTTTGTCTGGAATGTGAGGAAAAACATATCAGTAATTGCGTAGATTTTATTTTAATAGGTCGTTTGTATTTTTCATCAATAAATTGAGTCACAATGTAATCATGCACACAAACTTGTAAACACTAGTGGCTTTATTATTAGCTTCTAAAATAGCAGACACAAGAATTCTCCACACAGCTGCATTAATGAATTTTTTCAAGCATAGATATGGCCAAAATTGTGTATAAAATGTCTGCACATTTGCATCTATCTGTACGGAATACTATTGGATTGTGTTTCTATTGCATGTAAGTTAAACCCATGCCCAGGCCCCGTAAGCAGGGAGCACCGATAGCGCCGCTAAAGGTACGATATCCCTTTCGTCACGATAGCGCGGGAAAATTCGCAAGCAGGGACCGCCGATAGCCGGCTATCGTAGCTCTACGGCTAATGGAGCCTCACCCCTCCGTTAGCTCGCTATCGTACCGAAAGCACAAGATGGCGGACTGGATGTTCGGGGACCGTATTCGACGCTGTTTGCGCCGCGAACGTGTTTTTCGGGACAGGAATCCTCCCGTGGACCGGTACAACGACCAAGAACTTTACCAGAAATATAAATTTAAAAGACACGATGGTTTAGAACTGACAAATGACATTGCAGCAGCAATCGAATCCTCGAATCGACGTGCGTCGCTTTCTCCACTGTTACAGGTACTGAATAAATCAGTTATTAATCTGCTGATAAAACTTGTTCAGCTTGTTGTCTATTTGATTTTAGCCATGATTAGTTGCTTTTTAAATGATATTTTAAATTTGAAAAAGGCAAAATTAACATCCTAGCTTAGGTATTGTGCAGACTAACATGACTGTAATGTGACAGTCAAACCTTCTAGTTTTTGACATAGGATTTGCATTGTGTGAGAGAGTTTGTGTGTGTTGAGGCTTTGTACTGTAACCCAAAAATTTTTAGTTTGCACTGCTAAATACCTGTTGCAGGGTGTGTGTGTGTGTTGAGACTTTGTACTGTCACCCACATTTTTTCATTTTGCTTTGCATCTCACTTCAGAATATGTGTTGCAGGTGTGTGAGTTTGTGTGTGTTGAGGCTTTGTACTGTACACAAATTTTTATTTTGCATTGCATCTCACTGCTAAATACCTGTTGCAGGGTGTGTGTGTGTTGATGCTTTGTAATGTAACCCACTTTTTTTTTTGCATTGCATCTCACTTCTGAATACCTGTTACAGGTGAGTGTGTGTGTGTGTTGAGACTATGTACTGTAACCCACATTTTTTTTAATTTCGCATTGCATCTCACTTCAGAATATGTGTTGCAGGTGTATGAGTTTGTGTGTGTTGATGCTTTGTACTGTAACCCACATTTTTAGTTTGCATTGCATCTCACTTTTGAGTAGCTGTTGCAGGGGGGGGGTGTGACTTTGTACTGTCACCCACATTTTTTAACTGTATACAGATCCACTCTAATATACAAAAATGCATACACTGGCAGTATTGCTAGTTTTAATTATCATTTTTCTCTTTGTCTAGCTTGCTTATTTAGCGTTTAGCAGCCAGACTTCTAGTTTGAGATTTTAATTTCTAGTTCCATTTGGCTTATAATAGACTGCTTTTTGGTCTTTGAAATGTTATATCATGAGCTGTTGCTCTGTATCTCCTTTGCTGGCTGTCTTTCTTTTTTTCATTCTAAGGGTTTTCCAGTTGTCCAGGGTGGTGTTGACGGATAGAAGTTTGTCAACGATTTGAAGGGACTTGAATATTCTGTGGCAGAGCAAAGAAAAATATGTAGTAAATGATGGTTGCAAGAGTGGCAATTAGATTTCTGCATATACATCAATAGCATTCTAAAGAAAAGTGATGTTATCCACAAACTGATTTAGTGTAAAGTGTCAGAAAATTATCAATCCTGCAAAAATGGACAGAAAATATCATTTAAATGTGGATATATATATTTGTGTGTGGATGCAATTATTCACTTTTCATTTTGCTTTTGTTTTAAAATGTGTGATTGTAACTGTTTGAGAGTAAAATAAATTTCACTATGTAAATTTTAAGACATTGTGTATTGTTGAGATGGCAACATGTTGCACACAAACTTCAGAACACAGCATTCTGCGCGCAAAGTTCACAATAGAGCCACCGTAAAACATGAAATTATTCAGCCTGCTTACCTCCTGTGAATCTGGACCATTCACTGGAATAAAAAACATGTTTTAAAAATTGTACTTCATTTAATGAACAAGCATATAGCTGATGTATAAACAATAAAAGAAAAGTAAATAATGGTTGCATTTGAGGCAAGATTAAACCAACCCATTTCAACCTGTGGTGCTGTGTCCCCAGTTACCAAGAATGTAAAGCGTGTAATATTAACAATTATAAGCGTGATTTAAACATCCAACGCATACAATATGTTTCACTGCTCCCCTCCCTACATCCAGCTGATTTGCAAAACATAATCACATTTTCTATTATAATTTCATAAAAAATATAAATAAAAATAAGTAATTATTCTGTCATTTACTGTTTTATATACTTTTTTAGCCAGTTAATGTGTCACTTACCTCCAATACCACTGATCAGGGTAGGTGTTATTGCCAAGGATCGCAGCAACAGCCTCTTCATATTCAGGTGGTGGCATTCCCTTGTCTCCAACTGTTTTATTTGCCTCCTTTTTTTTTTTTTTTTTTTTTTGAAGCCTTGTCTATTTTTGTAGATCCATTTATCTTTTATTTCTGGTACAGAACAGCCACCCTGCTTGCCAACACCTTGGCCGCAATTATTTTTTCCAAATTTTTTTTTTTGTTTTGTTTTGTTTGTTTGGTGGGTTTTTTTTTTTTTTTTTGGTATCGTTCTTTTGTTGGAGAAGCAGCTGGAAAGAATTTTGTTTTCCATGGATATCTCCTCTAACAAAATTTTAATTTCCATGTCGCATATGTTTTGTTTCCCGTTTTTCTGCAAAAGGACATCGTCAGGGAGAAAAAGTAAACGCTACTTTTAAAACAAATACATGCGCAGTTACGCATGAAATTCGGGCCTACCCGGAAGCTATTTATAGAACTGCCCTCCCGCGCCGAAAGCTAGTGGAGCTCTATCGGCGTGTCCCTGCATACCACGTTAGTGGGGAGACTATCGCTGCTATAGCTTTCGGACCGAAAGGCTCTATCGCGACGATTGGCTAACGGTGTTTCTTGCATACGGGGCCTGGTTGTTAACAAGAAAAAGAAAAATGTCTATGGCAACCGATAGTGTGAAATGTGCAATAAAAGCATTTTTGAAGTTATGGAATATGAATTTGCAAATGAGTAGTAATATGTTTTGTTGTATTTTGTTGTTACTCTGACAACGTCAAGTCACAGAAACTGAGTAAGATGAAATTTGCTGCCTATGAAAGAATCTGGTGGATAGGACTTCAAAACAGCTCAAGTGTAAGCAAGTGGGTGTCACTCTATGATAACTCATCTTTCTCAGGAGAAATCATGTAAGTCATTTTTTATATAGAGCAACTGTTTCTTAGCCTATAATAAATACAAATTTATCATTTCTAACTATTTTTACAATTAATATTTTCATCAATTTTCCAACAAATTCCCTTCCATTATTGAAAGCGCAAATTTTCTGTACTGGAGAAGAATAGTGTCAACACAGATTTGTAAATTAAAACACGCGAAGAAAGCAAAAAAAGTAAAGATGTGGACGCTGATTTAAATACAATGATAACAAAATGTTGCACCTGGATGCCTCTCGGATTGACCCAGCTTCGCTCTCCCAGCAAGCTTATAAACATGGTTAGATAAATAAACAGAACAGTATGGCGCTGATTGCACGTGTGCTTTGTTTGCACGCTTGCGCATGTTTCTTTAAATCTGGTGTTAGTAAATATTGAAATAATTCAGTTTGGAAGATTCAATAAAAGTAATTATTCTCCCTTCTCTTTCTTTGGATGCTGCCAAATGTTCTTGCATTATAAAAGACTGTGGAACGAAGGCGAGCCCAACAACGAACAGGGTCAAGAGGATTGCGTGGAAATGTATCCTATGGGTGAACTGAATGATGTTCCCTGCGAACCACAGCAATCCTACATTTGTAAGAAATATTTAAGTAAGTACAGCTAGTTTGAAAACGTTTTCGAAACTGGATGCAGGCATGTTCAGTATTTATGTGGTTCAGCGCATGACGGACGTTTCGGAGCCGGACGTTTTGCCGACCGGACGTTTCGCCGCCGGACGTTTCGGAGTCGGAGGTTTTGCCGACCGGACGTTTCGCCGCATTATGTCAGAGAGAGAGAGAGAGAGCTTACTTACTTCTCAAAGAATGAAAGTAACTACATGTACTAGATTACACAATAATTCTTTATTTCAAACAAATTTTACACACAGACTTCACAGACAGTTCACTTTGTCACAGATTATGCGCAACAGCTTTGAGATCCATTGATACAATGGCGAGAGAAATGTGTGAGCTAACGGTTCACATGAGGAGGGATAGTGAGAGAGAGTTCACTGATACATTGATACAATGGCGAGAGAAATGTGTGAGCTAAGGGGCGTCACACACTTGACTTCGGCTAAAGGTCCCGCGTGAAATGCCGAAATGAAGTGCCCCGCGTCGAAACATCCGGCGGCGAAAGGTCCGGTCGGCAAAACGTCCGGCTCCGCTGTTGGTGAGCAACATTTTACAACTTTTACACAAGAACCTTTACATTTTTTTCCATATGTCACCAGATGAGTAGCTATGACAGATGATAACATCTGTATTAGTCATATAACATTGAGAGAGTCACAGGTGTATATTTATATAAGGCTAGATAATAGCATTTTACAAACTGAAAACGTATGACGTATTATTCTATTCCATAGAGCTCGTCAACGGCTCTAGAAACAGTTGTGATAATAACTGGATCCTGATCTTGGATTCCTGCTACTACCTTTCTACTACCCCGGCTGTGCAGTGGACAGACGCACAGAGAAATTGTAATGAACTCGGCGCCAACTTGCTGACCTTGGAGTCTTTAGATGAGGTGGTATGTGACATTCAGGTTTCTAAATAAATAAACTGAATTAGAACTTAGGATTCTGTCTCAAGTGTATCTGTCCATCTGTCTACAGCAGTATTGTCTGAAATGTGACTGCTCTTGCTCAATTTTTTTTCACTTTTGAACAGAAAATACCAATAGCAGGTACTTTAAGTTTCGTTTCTCGGTGTTTTTTAATGTGTTTTTTACATAAGTTTACGAGAAGAAAGACTTGCTAAGGGAAGATGCATTTCATATAAAATGACAAAAAAGTTTACTGTGCCGGATATATTGCGAAATTTGTGGGATGACTACATACTGCGAGCACTAATGATAGGTTCATCATTTATTGCAATTCTCGTTGGCCACTGCATCGCCACGTGTTTGACATTAAAGGCCGAAGTTTTCTGTCAGGACAGAAGACAGTGGTATCGCCCGTGCGAGGGAAGGTAGGAGTACACGCGATGCTATTTGTGTCCAGTCGTCTCAAATTACTACTGTACCTGGACAAAGGCGGGGTAGAGATCAGAGACACCGCCGACCCGCCTGGCAACAAAACTTCTTCCTCCTCCGACCATTGTACTTGCCGCAGGGTCTGAGCGATGAGGCGAAACGGCTTCTGTGTGAACCTACTGTCACAGGCTCTAGTCTAGCAATGCAATGTCTTTCTGAGCTGAGTACTTGGTGTTGGCGGTTAGAAAGCTGAAGTGAAACGGTTTCCAACTGAACACACTGTCAGGGTTAGGACTGAATGTATTCTCCACCAACAAACAAAACTAGAATATACAAAACAGAGAAGAAATGAACAGCGCAAGTGACACAAACATAAAAACAACTGAATTTTCAAACAAAATCAGTGGCTGGAGGCACTGCCGTACAGATTGATACATAACAAAGCAAAATCACCAGTATAACAATGGAGCACAAAATTTAACACTATTACTCATCCTTCAATTGATATCACAGAATAACAAACATGTAAAGTGAACAAGATAAAAATCAGCGATAACATACGAGTGGGTCTTGCAGTTTTAGACTGGAAGGAACATGTCTATATAGACAATACATTTATCGGTGTGGAGCTGTACCGTGGTAACAACAATTCAGTTTTGAAAGTACAAACATTGATGGTAAATTATTATCTCATTAATGAATGATGGTTGGAATTTGTTATTTAAATTATATTATTAATTTCCGAATCTTCATCAGAACTACTGTCTGTTTCAATTAACATATTTTCCTCATGTTCGGAATCAAATTTGTATTGTTCAACGACACATCTCCAGATATCCTCTACTAAATTATAAGTTTTCTTTTTTAATGTGTGCGTTGTCCAAGTTGTCTCCGATTGTGCTGTACACTTGCTTTGTTATAATTGGAAGTAGAGTCTCTATCAACGTGTTCATTCCAGTCTAAAACAGCGAGACCCATGCGCATGTCATAGTGCATCGTGTTTTTTAATATGAACACGCTTAGGCAGATACATCAGACATATATATTAAAACTTTCAACATAAAATGTGTCCCTAGACATCACGTAGTCCTCTGGATGCTTATACAAAACATGGCCGTGTAGAAAGTCGCTCAGCAGCTTGACAGCAGCAGGATCAGTCAGCACTATTAGAGATGGTATATAGAGCGATTGCCTGCAAGGTGAGCCTTGGTTACACTTGTCATGGATGTTTTGGAAATGTGTAATACATCCATCCAACAAGTGCCTAAGTCTCACAGGGTCGCCATCGCAATGATCTATACACCAGTACACATGATCTCTGACCGCTGCTGTCTTGTCGCTGAGCTGAGGATGCCACGTCTTGCCGATGTTGACTCTACTACTTGCGCCAGTTTTTTCATCCCAGCTTTGATACTCTTAGCGACGTGCCACCTCTCGTTGATGTTTCTAACACCTTTATTTTTTACTAACTTATTTATTGTCACGTTACGATCGTGAACGTGTTCTTGAATTCTAACACCTGACTCATTCATACTTGCATACATCCTCTCACATCCCACTGCCTCGTGCCGCTGGGTGCACACGTCGTCCTCTTTGGTGATATGTTGGAGGTTTACAACCTTGTGAGTCGACAGTCCTTAAGTAACATGATCAGTGTGATACGAATTTTTCCGACAAGCGTGCCGTGCATCTGTCATCACACTGATCCCATCGTCCACAGGAGACTGTTCTGCTGCAAGTGCGGCTGCGACGGACTGGCGCTTCAAGACGTCAACGACTGCAGAAAACCGTGGCAGCCTTTTCCTCAAAAATGTATCGTTCACATGTCCCAAATTGGCAAAATTAGAAATTTTTTTATATTGAATGGGGATGATCCCCGACGTAATGTACGCAAGGTACATTCTTTCATTTGCAAAATAACTGTCACCTAGTGGGGATGACGAGCTCCAGATGATAGTATGTCTGTTGGCACAGCCCAAAGTGATGATCAGCACATGCCCATCCATTGTTGAATTATTCACTTCGAGCGAAGAGGTGCACGAGACTGAATGTGCATGAACTTGATCAATAATATCCTTCACCTTGTCGTGCTCACCAACAAACAAACATGGGATTGCTGATGATGTTTGTTCTTGTATGGGTACATTATCACTATCTTGACTGCAGGGAAACTCAGGACTTTCACCGCTCAAGAAATTATCCAGTAGAGAGGACACAAAAGCAGACCGGGACTTACATCCCGATTTTTTAGCCCAAGTTCAAACTTATCATTAAATATTTTTCTTGCTTCTTCATCATCAAAAAACAAGCGTGTATCTTTTGTTACAGCATTATACTCGTAGGTTTTAACAGTGCCGTCCGCCAAAGTTTTCTTACTGCGTTTCTTCAGTGGCGTTGGGTTTTTCTCCATTGTAGACTGGTCACACTGTTTGGTAAATCCAGGTAGCGAAGTTTTGAGCTGAGAAATCACTTCGATGTTCCTCCCCAAGAGTTGATCGCAAAAAGCCTCGAGTTTGCCTTCAAACTCAAAATCGAAACATCTGGCACGTGGCATTCATGCATTCGATTGGTCAGACATACCACGTGTCCTACCATTACAACCAATCACACACTACAGTTAGTGTATGACGTAGGTCCCATCAGCCTCTGCGTGTGTTACGTAATTCAATTGCCTAATTGTCACTCGTTTCTAGTTCGCGTTGCGTAACATTGTCCTTTCTCTTACGTAATCAAAGTACGTATGTTTCGCTCTAAGACTTGTCTGTTACGACGATAACACCTCGTGGCTACATCTCACCCTGCCTTACGTCACCGTCATGACGTGAACGGCCACGTGACTATCTGACTCTTCCAGACTCGCATTCTGTCCGCGTCGTGCTAGTTTGAGTACAATTTTTTTTTTATTTCATTCACAATGAGTTTCTCTGCGATACTGTGGGTCGATACTACCACAGTAACATCATCAGTGTGATGTGAAGTTTTTCCACATGTGTGCCTTGCATCTGTCATCACACTGATCCCGTCGGTCAGAGAAAACTGTTTTGTTTGAAGTGAAACTGTTACAGACTGGCGCTTTTCACAAATGTATCATTTACATGTCCCACATTGGCACAATAAACATTTTTGAAAATATTGAATGGCGATAATCCCCGATGTAGTGCAAGGTACATTCTTTCACTTGCAAAATAACTGTCACCTAGCGGAGACTAGTTACAAAATACAAACGATATTATGTCCGGTAGGACAACCAAAGATGATCAGCACGTGTCCACCCATTTTTGAAATGTTCACTTGAAGCCAAGAGGTGCACGAGACTGAATGTGCATGAACGTGACCTACAATTTTCTTCACCTTGTACTCACCAACAGACAAACATGGACTCTGAGTTACAGGTGTTACAGGTGTTACAAGTGTGAATTGTTCCCCATTTGTAAAGGTGCGAACATTGCACTCAAACAGATGTACTTTTGTCAGTCACCAGATGAATAACCTGAATATTGTGAATATTATCAACCTTATGAGTGAAGAAAGATATAGAGAGATGAAAACAGATACACGAAAGCATCAAAAATAAAGTTTTAAAATTCAGTTGTCTTTGTGTTTGTGTCATTTCCGCTGTTCATCTCTTTCTCCCTTATTTTCTTTTTATTTGATGGAGAATACATTCAATTGCCGGTCCCTAACTCTGACTGTGACAGTATGTTCAGTTGCCAACCGTTTCACTCCAGCTTTCTCACCGCCAACCCCAAGTACTCGGCTGAGAAAGACGGTTTATCGCCTGCGATCTCCACCCTGCCTCGGGGCCAGGGTAGCAATTAGGGAAGACTGACCGCTGGTACTGACCCCGTGTACTCCTACCTTCCCTCGCACGGGCGAAACCATTTGAAAACACGCCCATTTCGACTTCGGCCTTTAAGTTGCAGATCAGGAGAAAGACATGGCGCTTTACTTCCATCGACCGATGGTGGGTGGGGTTACGGAGGGTACCATCTAGTGGCAAGTGGCAGTGGATCAAAAAGCCTCCGATTTTATCCCCTGCAGTAACGTGAGTTACCCTATTGCCTTAATTTAAAGAACTGATTAGCTATCTAGCTAGATACCCATATCTACCTGCATCATTTTGCACATATATTTGCACTTTTTTGTAAGGCCTTGCAGGTCGATGGTGGCGCACGACGTCAAGTCATCATTGCTTCTTGCTGAAATATGTAAATACATTCGATTTCCGATCTCACATACCCTAACAACAACCCTCCTGTTTTGCTATCCATTCAGCCAGTGGAAGAAGGACGTGCTCAATACAGAGGACTGTGTGGTGATGGACTCTGACGGATTTCTGAGTGACATGTCATGTAACTCCTCTCGATACTTCATATGTGTGAAATCAATGGAAGACGCAGGTATTATAATCCTTCTGCATTTTAATAAAGTTAAAATAAATAAAGTCTCTAAAAAAATGAAACCTACAGGCCATCAAAGCAATGGCGTAGGACACCACACACGCTTGTAGTGTGAATAGTGTGGACAAGTGTGGGTAGACATGTTGTAAGACCAAAGTGATAAAAGTGTCAAACTATATTTAGTGTAGAAGTAATGAAATACATTAAAACAAATAGGAGATGCCCTGCTAACTGACACTGACAAATTCTTGCTAATGTCCGATATTTTATCTGACTGACAACGAGTGCTTGTGTGAATAACGATGTTAAAGAAGCTCTCAAACCTTTCAAGACATTATTTTTCTCAATTTGTAGACAACTGTGACTCTGGCTGGATCAAGATATTCTCGATGTGTTACAAGTTGTCGAATAAGGCTTTATCGTGGTCCGGTGCTCAGGAGAGTTGCAAAACCGAGGGAGGAAAACTGTTAGTTGTGAGAACTTTAATTGAACTGGTATGTGGTGTAAATAACACAGTTCAAGAAGTACTTTGAAAATGTCTCTTTGTCGTTCTTTGTTATATTTGGCAATGCGGTGACAAATGGTGATAATCTTGTGTTGGACTATGCTGACCATCGTGTTACTATAAACATTAATATACAGGTTTGTAGAAGTTAGACTGCAAAATTATGTTATATTTTACAAGCTTGTAAGAGTTCCTGTGTGTGTGTGTGTGTGTGCATGCGTCAGTGCATGCGTGCGTGTGTGTGTTCGACTTAGAAAGCTCATCTCGTTATTATTTAGTTCGTCTGTGTCTAGCAGATGTCGGATCTCTCTAATGCTCATATTTTGTTTGTGAATTTCTTTTATGTGTTGCCATTATTTAATTTATGAATAATTACCATGAATTTTTTTATATTTTAATCCAGGTAAAAATACTGGAAAATATCAATCTTACCAGCTCGCCATGGTGGGTAGGACTGAAAAGGGCATCTCCAAGTAATTTTGACCTGAAGCAGGACGATGGTTCAAAGGAGTGTGGAATGATCGCCTCTGATAACTTTCTGGCTTTCGAGGACTGCAAAGCGTTACACTCCTATATCTGCCAAAAAAATCATAGTAAGTGGGAAACACTTTTAACAATTCTCACGAATTGTAAAGATAATGAAATTAGAATAGAGAGAGTTGAGTGAAATTATAATAGAGTTGATAAATTTCGACATTTTTGCTTGTGTTTATGACTTTTAAGGAGCATAACTAATTAAACATAATTTTCAAGTTAAAAAGTTTGCGAGAATCATAATTGCCGATGTTTTTGATATCGATGTATTGTCATGATGTTCATGTCTAAAAGTGCACGTTGATACATGGATATCAACTTCAGTTTAAGATAAAAGTGTTATAGGTTGTGAGACCAACACTAAGACACTAATTTTTTTTTACCCATTCTAGTTTTATTCATAGCTATTATGTTCACATCATAAAAGAAACTTTCTGTTGTCACACCTGTGGAAAAATGTACGAAATCCTCTTTTGTATATGGTGTGCAGGAAAATGTTGCATTAAGCGTAAACACTATTTTTTTACACACTAAACTATCCCGAGAGAACAATAGATACAATCTGCCCACCCACACACACACTCATGGGTGAGTAATCCCCAGATAGCATGGAAACATTTTAAAAACGTTTAAAAAAGCGCTTACATGGTTGTAATAAGGTTTAAGTTTTAGATGAAACATTTTAGAAACCATTTAAAAACATTTACCAAAAAAAATTTAATTATTAGAAAATAAACCATTTAAAACAAAAAAGTTAAATAAATGCTTTTATAAACATTTAAAAGTTAACGTCTATCACTGCGCGTCATAAGCCCGCAGATGACGTAATTTTTTTTAAAACATTTCAAAGTTTTATTGGCTACCTTCGCGGCGTAGATACTGACAATCCTCACAAAAAAGCATTTTTTAAAGACTTTGTTATATTTGTCTTATCGCTAGGTTTGATATTTTTAAATCATTACAGTTTATAAAACATCTATGCTACGTAACTATAAATATTTGCTATTCTTGTGGATGTGTGTACTCCCATGATTCCACGCGGCGTGAAATTTTCTCTGCTGCTTACAACACGTGACTGTGCAAAAGCAAGGTTGTAATCTTTTGTTTTTGTTTACCACACACGTACTGCAGGTTCTTATAAAACACTGTATACAGTGTTCTAGTACAACACAGATTTAATGTATGCTTATCAGGTGTGATTTGTCAAACAAAGTTTTCTTTTTGAATAGTGCGCTCGTATGTAATCTAATACCAGGGCTTCTGCTAAATTCTTTGGGGTCCCAGGGAACCCTTCTTCAGATTTTTAAGGGGTCCCTGTTCTTCGCCCAAATTTGAAGGGGACCCCATTGACGAAAATTGAAGGGGTCCTCCGAACTTTTAATGCGTACTGTACGCAATGTTTTGCGTAAGCAGAAGCCCTGTAATACGTTAAGGCAACTGATAGTTCAAATCATGTCGTCCTCCTGGACGAAGCAGAGAAAGTGAATAAAATTGTAGAAGCAGAGTTGGCGGAATTGAAAGAAGGAAGACAGATCTATTTAATACACACCGATACAAACAATGGAGTGTGAGTATGCGCTTTACAAATTTTGCATTTATTATTATTGTTATTAAATCCCGTCTCCTTATGACGTATATTTGTTTGTGTTTCATTTTCTTAATATTTTCTTCATGGATGATAGTTTTTTTTAATTTTATTTCTATGGCATCATAACATTGCATACCAGAGAAGTAAATTGCAGTCAGTACAATCATGTCAGCTGAACAGATTGCTTACTATGTTTCCTTCGTTCACAATAATTCCTTGAGTATACAAGTTTGACATAACCATATGCAGTCATAAACTCTGGACTAAATATGACAGATAAAGTCAAAAGTTTAACCCACTCCCATGAAGACAAAAAGTTAGCCTTTCTGAGAAGGGTTCATGAATGACAATTTATTGTTTTCAGCACACAATTAAAGATGGAAGCAGACTGGCCACCAAGTAAGTTGACAAAATATGTGAAGGAGGGAACTCTGCCAGATAGGTGTACCTGGAGTCTTCATGATGGTGGTATTTTGGGTTCAAAGGGGTACTTTTAACCTGTTTGTTCATTGTCATATATATATATATATTCATAGATTGGATGTTGCATCAGCCTGGTTAATATTGTTTTGGTCGGTCTATTGATACAGTTTAAAAGTATTGTTTTTATTTATTTTTTAAAAAAAAGCTTTGGGATATTGTCAGTGTCTGTCACACAGACCTTGCTTAGGGCTTATTGTGGTTACAGACTGGAACTGACAGCCATATGACCATTAACATCTAAATGCTCTGTGGTCTCAGTGAACAGACTGATTTTTCATGTAAAATTTGCACAGTATTATGTAGTAAAACAGTGCATATCATTATTCATGATGTATTTTATAACTTAAGAAATTGTCTTTTCAGATGAGTATTTGGTTGTCAAAACAGCAGTTCTTAATAGCTAGTATACACTATATCTTGAAACAACACATGTTTCTTGTTTGAATTATAGAATTACAGAGATCAAGGAATTCATAGGTTTGGAGAACACCTGACAAAATCAGCACAGATTCCCATTATTGTAATTTTTCAAAAATGCCTGTGCTGTTAATGGGGCATCTGTATGAGTTCAGTAATTAGAATTTTTGTGGTCTGGAGCCATGAAATGAGATTAGCAATTTAACAATAACCACGGCAATCCTAGTTCATCCTTTCAATAGTTCATTTCAATTTTTCATGAGGGTAATATTGATATGATTGGTATAGCATAGGAATTATTTATTATTTTATTCTTCAATCTTTTACGTAAGAAATTCTTAAATTTTCAAAACTTGTCCTTTAAATGCACACTTCTTAATATTTTGTATGCTTGTTAATTATGCTAGGGCGAGACAGCTCACAAAAGAAAGACTACTTTAGATCTCAATCAGTACATCCAGCAGCACCACTGCCAGACTGACTACAACCAAAAGTGATAAACAACCTTTTATGCCCACAGGTGAATGCACTAACCACCGGAATATTGGCATCATCACGTGAGCACCCCAATGGCCAACATATTGATGCTCTGCAAAGAGTACAAAAGGAGACAGACCTCAAACTGCAGCAATAGAAGGCGGTATCCAGGGAGTGTCTTACAAAGGTAAGACAGACAATTTTATATTATGGCTTTATTTTATTTTATTTTATTTTTGGTTTGCCTTTTCCATTTTGTTGTGAATTCCCTTTCACTATCTGATGTCGCAGATAGTGTTGGTTATACAAGAGTTACTGCTTCACAACCACCATTGATAGGCTTTGTTTACCCATAGTCAAAGTATTTAAAAGTGAATTGTCCATTTTCGATCACAGTGCTATATTCATGCTGTTGCAGCATTAGTCCAGCACATTCTCAAACAAGGGACAGCATTAAAATTGATGTTTCAGGAATCAAAAGATATGCTGAATCATTTGACTGCTCTGATAAGCAAAGACAAACCTACTCCAGCACTCTGGCAGGAGTTGTTAGAGCTGCAAGGATGCCTCAAGGATGACTCATGAATTACTTGTATGTGAAGCAGATTTCATTGTTAAAGTCTTTATTAAAATGATAATTTGAAATAATTTATGAGAATTTTTACACCATAGCTTTGCGTTTTTGAAAACCGTATGTTTTTTGTAGGGAATACATTTGAGCTCTTTCTGTTAGCACGTCAGGCGATTTCTTTGAAAATGTTTTATAAGAAATGAACATTCGTATCTTCAACAATAGATGGAGTGGAATTGCCTTGCTAATTCCAGTCTTTTGATTTCATGTGTCAAAATGTGTTCTGGAGGAGGCGCAATTATTTATTTGGGCCTGAAGATTTGATGTTTTGGTCTTCTTGACACATTGTGCAACGCTTCGCTTGGCGGCGTTATAAATCTCTCTGTGGATGGTGAGTCCAGTCTTCCGCCAAACACACTCAGCTCGCTGGCGAGTTCACTTCAGGTCGCGGAGGTCAACACGGACCTGTGAATACCAAGGTGACCATGTGGACTGGCGCATCAGACGTCGAGACACTGTGGCATGGCCATCAACAACTCTACGCAAAACACAGTCAAGTGGCTAGGCAGAGGGTGACTGAAGTAGCGCCATCTGTAGTTGTGTTTGGAATGCAACTATATCAGCACTGCGTAACGGGCGAGTGAGTCTAAAACCTAGCGCCATTGATGGGCATCTGCGATCAAGTTCAATCAACACACAGTATCACAAACCTGCTGTTATTTTTTTTTTCGCCTGGAAGGAGATAGGAAAAGTAGTGAGTTTCTCCTTGACGGGAGCGGGGAGAGCAGTCTCCTTGGTGTTCTCAGTGCGTCCGGAGAGGACGTTTTGTTTGTAACAAGTCCTGAACCGACTTGGTGTTTTAGTCCTGACTGGACTGGGTACAAATCCTGACCAGATTTGTATAGAGGAATTGGTGTAACATTAAACCTGTTGAGCTTAGTGTATATTTGTGTTGATTTTTGGTGAGTCTGTGTTTTAATGTTTGAAGAATAGAGAAATTTCAGTATTGGATATGTGTGATATATATGTGAATATTTTATGGATATAGTTAGTTAAAAGTAGGTATTGGTTTGAGATATGGGTATGGTTATTCCAGTAGGCTTTATCCATTTTTATTTTCTTTAGACGTCTCCGGATTAGTCAAGGAACTGTCCGTTCCATCTCTCTGATTTCACCTCATTCTTCAACAATCAAGAGTCTTCTACAGGACGCCATAAAGGACCAAGAAATGTTAAAAATATCTGAAGAGATTTCTATATGTTTACAGTTTTATCTAAAGTGCTACTCAGACTTGTTGGATTGTGTGTTTGGTGTCCAGTCACTTAATCCCCAGACACTAATTCCCCGACGCTGAATCACTAAAATGAAATTTTAGCTATAAAAATTATGAAGCCAGCGAAATTTTTTATTAAAATTCAAATAATTATTTTCATATAAACATCACAATAAGTTTTACAATTAAAATAAATATTGAAATACATTAATAATATTTAAATCATGCTATTAACTTCAACCTCATTTGAACATCTAAAACATTAGTTAAAGTATTTTAATTGTAAAACTGAAGAAATTGAATTGAAGAAATCACACCTCTCTCCGTACACAAAAACACCAGTATCAGCATCGATTTACAACAGAAGTAAGACTATGATGATTGATTCAGACAGTAAACAAGAAACCAATAACAATGGCAATACAGGTACAGAAATAAATGGCAGAGGGATGTTATTTGCATGTATATGGAATGGATGGTGGCTATAGTGAGAGCTAACAGCACTGTAGTATTGAAAACGCAGATAGTACTGGGATAGTACTGGGACCCCTTTTATATAAACCAAATGTTTGTATGTATGAATTCTGCATATTCTGTATGCTTTGGATTCATGAATTTATTAATCCTTTGATGGTGTGATTTTCATTGCATCTCATGAAGTCTTCTGTTCCAGGAAGAGCAGGGATATTAATGTGGGTGTTATTACATCACAGCTACCCATGAGCCCAGTTCCCCAGGGCAAATGTCTTTGAATGTTATATACTACATACTGCATGACAGTGTGTTTGTAGCTAATGAAGAATGCTTTTATGTTATTCATCCAGCACAGCAAGACTATGATTGTCATCTTCTCAGTGCACTAAATAATTTACAAAGCTAGAGTCTGAAGCAGGAAGCATGTTTACATTGATAAGATATTCCATTTCCTGAGACCTCAACACCAGAAGAAGAGCAAAGACTGTGGCCTGGGGTTGTCTGCATTTTCATGGTGAAGCTGTGGTGTGTATGGGATGTAACACTGGCTGTACGCCAAATCCAGAAATTAGTTTTCTCAATGTGTAATCAGACAGTGCAGCTGGGTGAGAAAGAATGTGTGTAATCTGAGGTTCGATTCTCTCAGTAAGCCTAAATTTATGAACTGGTTTATGTGATAACAGTCACTGAATGCACAGTATTGAAAATTACACTTCTGATAATCGTGTGTGTGTGTATAAAATTATGTGTAACTGACTGGCTTTATAACAATTATAACAAGTGCCATTCTTTCTCTCTGATTAAAACTGCAACAGCACAAATAACATTTGCATTGCTTCCACTGCTTCCACTGATGACTAATCGGACGATTTTCTTAATTTCACTCGTTGGGTATTATTGCTCCCCTGTACCAGCGATAATCTACAGTCAGTGGGGACTAATGATTGAGATCCAAATATGTAGCTCACACACACACACACACACATATTATCTTAAACCATAGAAACAATCAACCCATGGACGTGTATTTATGTAAGTTCGTAATAAACAAACAAAACACCATTGACACCTTCACTCGGGGACAGGCATTGTACACAGGATGACGCTGCCTCCAGGGACGAGCTACCCAACCTTCTTCCATCACAAACTCTGCCTCTGGGAACTAACAAAGCAACAATTCACGTGACGTTTCATTTTATGTAAAACATACTTTTTCTGTCCGTGACAAATCAAAGGCAGATGTATCGCACGGCGGTCTTGCAAAAGCATCAATAATCCTGCTTCTTTCTACTGTGAGTGAGTATGCCATAAAGTAACAGTTGAGTCGCTGCCTTATGAGTTGATAGTACTTTATAAGTATTATTTTCTTAAAAAACAACTGAAATACAATAATAAGCCGATATGTAACCGGATGAACACTCTTACAAAACTTTTTATTTACTACCTACTCACAGTTGTAAAAGTACAAAATTTATAAACTATGATTGGTCATGGTCTATCTTTCTTACGAACTGAGTTTGGCGATAGTTTTATATCATAGTCTTTTACTGAGACCAGTTAAAAATAACTAAATTAACTAAAAACATAATTGGCTAACAAGCTAGGTCAAAGGTCTAAAACTATTCTTGTTTAATTTATAGTGAGTTGGGGTTAGTGTCATATTGTTTCGTGTATGAATGACGTCTTGTGTATTATCTAATATTATTTAGGGGCAAACTAAATTATATGAAAGCACTTAGCTGGATCATGCCTTCGCATTGAGGATATGCACGCATGGACCACGCTCGGCTCAAAGCCACTAAACACGGCCAGAGTCAAGTGGATTATATGAAATTATATGAAAGCACTTAGCTGGATCTGGTCTTATCATTGATGTTATACACACATGGACCATGGTCGGCTCAAAGCCACTAAACACGACCAGAGTCAAGTGGAGGCCATCATGTACCACGCCTTTTGATCGGTTTGATAAGCTAGAGCAGGATGTGTGCTACAGATATCTGTGGTTACAAGAGCTATGTATCTCGAACAATGCATGGTAGTGATGGTGAAGGGGAAAAGAAGAGCTGGATGATGACTAAGAGGATTAAAGATTTTAGATACGAAAGTGAGAGAAGTGAGTGAAAACACGAGATAACATGCTTAGTGCCTGTATCTTGTTTTTGGTCGCAGTGTCAGAGGTATTGTGGGAGCAGAGTTTGTTATTTGTCGCCTTCAGCCCTCTGAATTTGTGTTATTTTAATGCATAATTTCGCGGGCATATTTTATGCTGGAAGATGTTTAAATCTGATGTTTTATGTTTTGCACTATTTGAAGGGCTAACGTAACAAGCAAAAAGTACTAAGGTTTTGTAAACATTTCAAAGGTTACAAAGGTCAACTAATCATTGAACTGTGAAATTTGTTTAAGCCTTGTCTTTTCATTTTGTTCAGTCCTGAAGTCCAATATCTCATTTTCCATTGTTGCTCAGTTAGTATTTCCATAACATGAAATAATTAAATTAGTAGATGTGTTAGAATTATTTCTAACATTTTTTCTGACATGAAGAAAAAGAAATAAAATGCAAACGCTCATAGGAAGTACTCGTACTGGAAAGAAACGAACTTTATTCTTTTTTATTTCTAACTTTTACTTTGTATCTAGAGCACCTTCCAATATTCAAATTGCCCACTGGGACAAATAAAGTTGATTTTTTGTGTCATTGTTATTGTCATTGAGAACAAAATTGAAGTTAAGGGAAATATACTTCATTGTTAGCTGTGACCTTTATCCAAATATGATGTGTGTGTATGTGAGTGATTGACAGCATGAATTTTCACGTCCTTTGCATTTCTTTATATTTATCTTAATGTTGTCTTCTTTTGATCTCTGTGTAATTCTGTACGATTGTCGTTTGGAAACTTAAACACAATATTAGTACAATTTGTAATGAAACCAATGGAGAAAACATGTAAACAGGTAACGGCTGCTGTAAAATGACAGAAAATATTATTTTCATTTCTTTACCTTTTAGAGTAAATACGACTGGTTTTTCTTTATAGACAATAATAAAAAAAAATTTAGAAGGGGAAACATGTTTCCGGTTGATTGCGACTTTCGAGCTAAAGACAGACGCTAACATCCGTCAAGAAAACTATACTAGAATCAGTGAACCTGCAGACCTGCAGAAGTCAAAAAAGTGATACGTGATCTGAAGTAAGGGAAGTCACCTGGCGTCACCTGAGTTGTAGGTGGGTGGGAAGAAACTACCAAGGCCTCCACTGCTATCTGCCACAGTCTTAAACACAAAGAATGGCCCAACCAAAGGACGTCATGCTCCTTACAAAAAACAAAAAAAAACACGTCAGCAAACGGTGCCATAACTATAGAACCCTCTGCATTATCAGCTATCAAAAAAAAAAAAAAAAAAAAAAAAAGACAGGTTGGCTTTAGACAAGGTAGGAGCACAATTAAACAGACCTTTAACTGTCACATCCTGGTAGCATCAGCTATCACCTGGACCTCGGTTACAACTTCACAGACTTTAAAAAGGCGTTCGGCAGAGTCTAAAATGAAAAGCTATAGTATGTGATGCAGAAATTCAGCATCAAAGAAGGCATCGTCCAAGTCATCAAAACGCCCTATAATACCTCAACGAGAGCACAAGTGCTCAAAAACCAAAAAGAGCTTACTTTCACACATTAGATGGACATCACGGGTGCCACGATAACATGTGATCTTTGACATCTCGGAGAACATTATACGTGAAACACTCCACAATCATCAAACTTCGGTATCCATCGGTGGAAGGCCCATTGCAACCAATGCTTTGCAGACGATATTATTCTGTTAACTAACAGAACTGCAAGACTTTGCCAACAGATTGACAGTTCGAATGCATCCGAAATGAAGACCAACACTGACAAGAGCAAAATAATCGTCTTGTTACCTGTAATCAAAATGTCATATACTGTATAAACTTGAAACAAATAAAACATCAGAAACATCTTTCTCAAGAAAAGAAAGTTTGAAGCAACCGTAAGTTGTCGGATAGTTGGTTAGCTTGAGAAGAAAGTATTTCCACATAAATAAAAATTCTCGCTATGAAGTAAGATAATGGAGGGCAAGGAAACCGTAATTCCCGAGGAAAACCCCCGACGATCAGCGCTGTAAACAGTTGTTCGATTCAGAGCGCGTTCCGGTAAAATACTAAAAGAAATGAAATAAAATTCAATAATTTCTAAATTATTGTGTAAGAACATAGTCCATGAACAATTCTTAAAGAGTTAAAGAGTTAAGAGAAGCACCGGTAAACATTCCTAATAAAGCGGTTTAATTAATGCACCGGAAAGCCAATTAACCATTGGCATTGAAATGGCAAAGAAATGAAATAAAATTCAATAATTTCTAAATTATTATGTAAGAACATAGTCCATGTACAAATTCGTAAAGAGTTAAGAGAAGCATCGGTAAACATTCATAATCAAGCAGTTTAATTAATGCACTGGAAATCCTATTAGCACTATTTGAAAAGCATCCACTTCCTGAAGCAGACGACATACAGGAAGAAAAACGAAGAGCATGAGCCCCAAGCAAGAGGACAGCGACATCTGCAGTCAAGCGTGCTCCAGAATTACTAAACGATTTGGTGCATCATGTTTCAGTCGAGACATCAAAAGGGTGTCAGCTGGAGCAATCTGTAAGTGTTCAATTTCTTAACATCAGAAAAACACTTGGAGTAAAGACAAAGCATCAAAAACTTTGTGGCTTCTGATTTGTATTTTTTCTCCTTAAAACATCTGCTCCGCACAAGAAAGAAAATTCCTATACAAAGAAAGAAAAGCTTTATACAGCCTCCAGCTGTGCATACTAGAATAGAAAGTACACAAAACCGAAAGTTGACGGGATTTATTCTCAGGATAACTTGTAACCCTGACCTGTGAGTCACGACATGCTAATCACATAAGTTTGTAGTCCTAAGCCCTCCGTCACTTCTCAGGCAGTATTGTTGGTTACGATTTTCTCGGTCTTTTGATGTGGAGAAACTTTCAGTGAAAACTTTCAGAGAAACTTATTGCTCCAAGCTAGAAGACAAATTCTGGTGCCTCGAAAGGTGTGAAAGGACTTATCTAATCTGAGTGCTTATTTTACATTTTGCCAGCGGAAAAGGCGAACTAACAATTCAACCGTGGGATGAGACTGGACGTATGACATTCGTATTGTGTTTGTGATATCATACCAATCTAATTCGAAGAAAAATGCCTCTAAGAGTGGTCTCTGTAGCATCTGCCGTCATCCTGCTTCTTTTTACCGGTAGTAAGTACGCTTACGCATTACATTTATTTCAATTCCAGAATGTAGACTTTGTAGAATTTCTTAGAATTTAAAGAGCAAGAGAGTTCATGTAAAACAAGTTTATATTACTTTTAATATAAGGTTTTCGATGATATAGTATTATACAAGCACTCTTCGAGAGTGATCCAAGCCCTACATTCGTTCATTAGACTTAAACACTAGTAGCGAGATCGCCATATAATAGACAAAGCACTGTTATATGCAGCACCATGACTTTTAGTTTTTTTCCCCTGGGATAGGAACACTGCACAGAGGGATAGGAAGAAAAAGACTAAAAAGTAGGAGGGTTGGATGGGAGGAGACAGAGTAATGTAAACATGTATTAAAAATTTCTGATTCATAAACTGATCCCAGTTTTAGCCGACTACTCTTACCAACTCCAATAGGAATTTGACATGAGATGCATGGACAAAAGTGAAAGGTTTAGAGTTTCTAGAACTAGAACGGCACGCAGTCTGCAATCAGATATACAGTCAGCTCGATGACACGCACATGAATATATAGAAAACAGGTTTCTATAGGTTGGACTAAACAGGTTGAAGGTAACCCTGTGCAAGTCTTTCAAAGTATATTTATCTGGAGATAAACTACATAACGGGTGATTGATCATCGGAACTAGAACCTAACTCAATAAATAGTATACTTATTATTTTAAATTTTAACAATTTAAAAAAAGTAATAAACATAATTCCTTCATTTAAATAACAGCTTAAATAATAGAAATATGGCAACAACAACAAAAATATGATAACCTGGACTATACACCACCACTGCGGACCTGGCAAGCCTCCTGGACATCCTAAGCGTAACACCAAAAATGGTACAGGGCTCCAATAAACAGTGCTTGCTGCACGCATGACCGGCATCCCTTCTCCCTTACCTTCCCCTTTTAGCACCGGTTCCCCCACTCTCCATACTCTTCCCCTCTCCTAACCTCCCTTACCCTCCCCCACAGTGCGAAATCACCTTCAGGAGGAAGCACTTTCCTTTTAATTACAAGAACAAGAACAAGAACGCACATGAATGCAAATAGTCATGATGATTGCTTCCATTTCAGAGCGTTCGTCATCTATGGAATTTTCTATTTAACTCTTACATTAAATTTCTTTCTTTGTTTTCCAACTTTGAACTCCTGGCATTTACGTTTCTGTTAACTCCACAGTATTTCTGCAGCAATGTCAAAAATTATGTAAATTTAACAATTATAGTTATAATCATAAATACACAAGGTTACACGATGCAGACATGTAGTTACAATGTGCACTTCAGTATTATCCTAATCATATTCTGTGTTTATTTGTTTCTTTCTGTTGTGTGCATACATAAGGTACGAAAATATTCACTCACCTGACCATATAAACACGCACGCGCACACAGACACACACACTCACACACATACGTGCTTAATATATCATTATTTCGCAATTGTTTGGGAATAAAGCAGGCGAAGCTCAGACAGCAGACAACTGTGGTTCAGGCTGGATACTTCTCAATTCCACCTGCTACTTTCTGGTTCTGGAACCAATGAACTGGTCTTCAGCTTTGACTAACTGTCAGGAAAAAGGCGCTGGTCTACTGTCTCTGAAATCAGAGACAGAACAAGTAAGCAACTATCCGTAAAATTACTGATTAATTTTTATTTGATGGTGACTTGATAGAATAGAAGGTTGTTCTTGTGGTAAAGGCAATCTTTTATTATTGCATGAAAAATAGGGTGCATCTCCGTCGTCAACCCGCGGACCTAATGGCTCAGAAATCTGTTATTTATTCCCATATTTTGTGCGAGGATTGCTTTGGAGTCATGTTGTTGTAATGCACAGTCACGCATGTCAACAGCTTAGTATGAGAAGATAAAATTTATAAAATGAATGAAATGAGGCGCTAGAGGATGGGCCAAAGAATGCAATAGAAAGGAAGTAAACTTTCCCTGCAAACATTGTCGCCAACTGATGTTCACTCACTCATATACAATACTGTCTAGGTGACATCCCTATTATGTCACTTCATCTGTCTCTAAGCGTTTCCGCCGCTTGTTGGTCATTGTAGCTCTCATATAGCTAAAGTCTCTTGACAGGCAACTGATCGAAGTGTCTCTCGAGTGTGTCGGATGTGCTAGTTGCATAGTAATATCATGGATAGCTGGTTGAGCTGTCATTTTATTTTCTTTTACCGTAAATTTCATAGTCTGAACGAGAAGAACGCAATCAGGGAGGAATTAGGTGTAAAGAAGCAGAAGAAAGAAGAAAACCTAGAGTGTATAATCTTAATTATAGAAATATGGTTGCGGTAAAACTTAAGGGTTGGAAATGCTGCTGAAGTGAAAATGTTTAAAAATCAAATATTATGAGTGGTGACTTGCACGGGTGACTGAGCAATATTTCCTACAGTCATATCACAGAGGGCACAAAAATTTTCAAGGACCTGAGTGACTACTAGGGACAAAGGATAATGGCATCCTCCAGTCTAGACAGTAACCTTTGGTGTGGCTTGAGCAACACCCTGAAAGACACAGAGCATATCCAACATGTTGACTGTTAGTATTAACAAAGCCCAGTAGGTGATAAAAATATCAGTAAAATATACTGTCAGTGATATCGTTTTGAATTTTGAGAGATGGCGACAGATCAAAAAAATATGACTGGTGGTGTTGCTTAGAAGAATGTAACCTGGACAAGTTCGAAGTGCGTAAGTTTGTCATAGATTTATCTCTATTCCTTTCTGTCTTTCGAACTCAATTTTCTACTTACTTTCTTGTGAGTATAAATGCAAAGACAGAGATAGAGAGAAAAAGAAAGAGCGGAGAAAAAAAGAAGCTTGTTCTCTTACTGGCAGAACAACGGTTTAACTAATGTTGATGTATAAACTTTATGACACACGGGACACATTTACGACAATTACTTAGCTTTCACAATGTCAAACAAAGATATATAACAGCAAGTTTTCCTCTAAAAGAAGAGAACGATCGTTTAGTACTTTAATCATATATACTGCACTTTAATTGTCATTATTAGTATATAAATTAGGGGCTGATGTTACGAATAAGCTGTACTTATTTTGTCGTCAACCTTCAACACCTCAAAGAAACTGATTGAGATGAAACTTGCTACCCATGAAAGAACCTGGTGGGTAGGACCCCAGCGCAGCACCTCAAGTGATGGCAACTCCTCTGACAGCACTTTGGTGACACTTCATGAGAACTCTTCTTTTTCGGGGGAAATGATGTGAGTCACCCTAGATTTAAAGAGATGGTTTCATAACCTATAACATCTATTACTTGTGTCATTTTAACCCTTTGATATTTTTGTCAGATTTCTTTAACATTATCTATCCATTTCCTTATGAAACCTGCATGTTTCCTAGACTACAGAAATCCGTATATACCATCAAGATAAATATGTAATGTAAAATATACAAAAGAAGCAAACGTCTAAGGTGTGAACGGTGATTTATATATAATTTTTAACCATATTTACCGATATTTACCAAAGTGATCCAGCTTGATTTTCCCAGCCAGTTTATTAAAATGATTTATAGAGATACAAAAAAGCAGAAAGAGTATTTTTGCATTAACTGTACTTATGCTTGCGCGCGTGTGTAAGAGATGTCAGTTGAATACTGCAGATATGATCACTGTAGCTGCATAGTTTCATATATATATATAGGTTAACGTTGTGACATAATTGTTTAAAAAGTCTATATTTTCTTTCATCTTTGTTACTTTTCTGTCACTCAAACATACAACTACTTGCTACGATCACTTTTTTAAAATTAAAGACTTTGGAACAAGGGTGAGCCTAACAACAATAAGAAAAATGAAGACTGTGTAGAGATCTACCCTACTGGTCTACTGAATGATTTGCCATGCAGCTGGTCTGTCTCGTACATTTGCGAGAAAGAGTTAGGTAAGTATCCTTAGTTTGGATGAGTCAGAAGGTATCCACAAAGATAAAGGGAAAATCATATCATGACTCACGCTGAATTAACATTGTTTAAATAATTGTAAAGAGCAGACACTACACTACTTTTACAAATTTAAATGTCAAAGTATAAAGACGAAGAGGAAGTCTAGTATAAACTACAATCATACACGAGTAAGCAAAAAGTACATATTATCAAACACGTGTAAATGTAGGATGCAAAAGGATTGTGTTTCAACTATTAAGCATATTGAGGTACTTTTCTGTGCTTAGAGCATAACAGCTCCCTAAACAGCTGTGATAATGGTTGGATCCTTATCTTGGATTCTTGCTACAAGTTTTTTAATCAGCACATGCTATGGACGGACGCACAGGCAAGCTGCAAAAACAGTGGTGCGACTTTACTGTCTTTGGACAACCTAAGCCAACTGGTATGTGTTTTAGAGCAACTGTTTCACAAGTTGAGATATTAGTAGACTGAGGTACAGTGTTTAAAACATCTGGAATACATACTATGGTTTTCTTTTAGTATCTGCTCTTATGTTTGTAGGTGGTAGCAGACTTTCACCTATGTCCGTAATCTGCATTTTTTATTTCATATTTGTTACTCTTTGGTACACAAACATGAAACTTTTTGTACTACTATTTCTTTTTAATGGAGCCATTTGTATTAGAATGTTTGTCTCAAGGCTTTTTATGCTTATATACAATGTGCACGCCAAGAAATTTAGTTACAAACCACAAAATACATTATCTTTACGGGAAATATATCATCATTGGAATTAGCTGGCTTTTACAAATTATTCTCTTACATCATACATACTGCAATGAAATAGGAAACTGAGACGTGTGCCATAGAAACAGGAGTTTGAAAATGTTGAAGTCTTTTATTGTTTCTTTAAAGTAAATGCTTCTAACGATAACAGTAAGGTAAATGTGAAGTGGTGTATATATAATGTAGAGTATGCGCTAATCGTGGACATTTATTAGCTTTGTTTTTAGAAATGTCTATAGGGTGGATGATAAGGTACTAGGATTTTGTAAGTATTTATAATATGTGCTGTTTATGTGGAAATAAAAGCAATATGCACAATGTTTCTTAATTATATAATCGACTAAATTCTCTTAATAAAGAATAATATTTTTTCTGTCGTCCGACTAACATCTCTAAACATAAGGAACGTGTTTGATAATTACTGTTGCTAGAATATGAAGCAATGCTTATTACACCTTCATTATCGTCCTACTTTTGACATGCAGCTGCAGATTAAGAAAGAGATGAATCGTATAAACAGTAACGCCCGATGGTGGGTGGGCTTAAGGAAAGTAACATCTGACATTCAGTGGAAGTGGCTGGGAACGAACCGCTCGTTCGCACCTGAAGTTACGTGAGTGGGTATTTTCACTTAACAGACCAAATAATTTTTCTTGGAACATTTTGTATTTTTTCCAAGCGAACGGAAGCATAACTAAAAACATTCAGATCAGTGGGAACATGAAAAAAACGCTGCCGTGTCGCCAAACAGTTTCTCGTTTTAGAAAAAGGGCAGGAATATTTCAGCAGGTCAAAATGCATTTGAATATGAAATGAAATAGCACATAGAACTAATTTGTGTTTAGCTTAAATGAAGCTGGAAAAGTACAGTAATTTTGTGTACGAAAGTTGTGTAATATATGTTTCATCTTTGTCTTCAATGTTTTTCTCCTTGATATTTTTTTATTGACTCTTCTCATGTCATGCATTTTCATGCCAGACTCTGTTAACTGTGTTGTGTTTTTTAGTCAGTGTTGTTATTGAAGAGATCCTACTTATGATTTAGGTGCCTTTGTAATATGATGTAATGGTAAGAACTGTCGATTATGACGTAAATATATGAGACGGTTACAGGTAAAGAAACAATTCTGCAATAGAAACATTTCATTTCCTATTAATTAGTTTTATCGCTCAAAGATACAATTAACATTTGCGAGTAATATTTCTTTGACTAAAGACTGTGGAACAGTGGTGAGCCAAATAACAAAGAGGGTAATGAGGACTGTGTAGAGATGTACTCTAGTGGACTACTGAATGATTTACCCTGCGACTGGTCTCACCTCTACATATGCGAGAAACATTTACGTGAGTACCAATAATTTGTCTGTCCAAGCCAATGTCCAAACTGTAAACAGATTTTCAGAGAAAGAGAAAAGTCACGGTGTGCCTTACACTTATTTAGCATCGTAGAATGATATAAAGATGAATAAAATGTAAAAGATTGCATAGTAGCCGCAGGGGCGGTAAAGTGCTGGTGCTCAGTGTTTCAGCTCCAGGTTAAGATGTAACTTGTACCCAACTGCTCGGAGATTAGCCACACTACAATGGCGACTTTTGCAATAAGTATGTGTGCGCCTTTCATGTTTGGTGCTGAGCTGCACGAAGACCTCACATTTAAACATATTCGAATGTGGTCAATATATTGGTTGACATATTCTAATGTATTGCCACATACTTTCCTCTGCTTAGAGCATGTTAACGACTCCATCAGCAGCTGTGGTAATGGGTGGATTCTAATTGCGGATTCCTGCTACAAGTTTTCAAACCAGGCCACGAAGTGGACAGACGCACAGGTCAGCTGCAATGCAGATGGCGCTGACTTGCTGTCCTTAGACACCACAGAAGAACGGGTATACGTTAATTTACACCGCTTTTCAGCATGTTTGCTCAGCAAAGCAAACATTTGCCAGTGATATTCGCGAGTAATTCTACGCTTAACTCAATACTAAACATGTGCCTTTCTCGTTTTCTTTTTTTTTTAATCTCATTCTGTAAAACGTGTTTTTATGGAAAACAAGGATATGCCTCCTTTGAAGTATTTACCATAAATAATATAATTAAGTTAGCTTATTGCAGTGGATGCTCGATGAATTATTATTATTATTATTATTATTATTATTATTATTATTATTATTATTATTATTATTATTAATTCTTCTCGACTGGGTCTATAGCTCTGAAAACATTGAGCTGCACACAGCATAATCTTTTGCTTGAAGTTGCAGATTATTAAAGAGATACGTCGTATCAACAGTCAGGCCACGTGGTGGGTGAGATTAAGGAAAGTATTGCCTGATGTTAAATGGAAGTGGCTGGAAAAACCTCCAGTTTCAGCACCGGCAGTCACGTAAGTCAGTTTAATTTTAAATTGTTCTCAAACAAGATTTGCTTTTTTTCCTACACTCACTTTTTGCTGACAGGAACTCTGCTTCCTCTCCTTGTATGTTTAGAGTCACAGTCTTCCACTATAGCACGACTTACCTATCGAACCACTAATGAGCGTAGAACACAACAAATATGAAAAAACGTTACAAAAAAAAACAACTTAAATCACACGTAAATAAAATAATAAAAAATGTTTAAACACACAGAGAAGAAAAAGAAAACCGAGAACTACCTCACGCCCAACGTTAGTAAGGGAGGTAACAATAAAAAAAAACAACCCGCACACACTGCGGTACAGTTCCATCAGAGTTCTCCCCTTAACTCAGGCCTAATGTTAGATCTAGATCATTTTGTGTTTACCCTGTCTCCTTCACTTTTTTGTGGCCTTGAATAAGATGAACATGTAGAAGAACAGCAACGATCTAGGACAAGAACAAAGTCAATGTCAATGCTCACGCGGCTTGCGAATATCCCGCGGTCACCCGCTCACTCCAAATGGCCCCTGTTGCCATAGCAAACAGCTAACAACACTTAAAGCAGACGACGCTGGCGTAGCATGGGCATGACGTCAAGCGTCGCTAAAGTCAGTGCAAAAAGGACTCGACCTTTCCCCCTCAAACCGGATAAAAATAGCCTTGAATCTGACGTCAAAGTCGTCTGCTGTACACAGCCTTGCACTGAGAGAAACGCAGGCACAGAAAAATGACTGACACGAGACACAGAGTAAGTTAAAAAATGAAAAGTTTGTAGGTCCACGACTGGCAGCCAGTGAAGAGAGTGTATGATAGGTGATATATGGTCACATCTAGATGGCCTGCAGATGATGTGAGCAACGTTATTCTGGATCCTTTGAAGTCTGTCAAGAAGATACTCGGGAATTCCAGCAGAAATATTTTACACTCGAGAACCCAAAGGGGCAGAAGAGAATTTTATTTGTATCAGTCACAATTGATACTAATCCTACGAAGTTCAAGGTAAGCAATTCTGTAGACATGAGAAATATGCTAATGAAAAGTCAGACTCTTATCGAGAATGACACCCAAGCTTTGTAAAGAGGCGGAGAAAGGAATAGTTCAGTGAGTTGTTTATAGACAGAGACTGAGGGAGAGAAGGATGACTCAGAAAGTTATTTGGACAAGTAGCAGTTCAGTCTTATCATCATTCAGTTGCAGTCTGTTTTAGAGCACCAACGACTGTAAGTCAGCTATGCTAGTATCATTTCTTTGTTTACTTTATATATACACTTCAGTCCAGTTAGATATATCAAGAAGACCACATTAAATATACCTGATGACGAATACTTATAAATTCTCTTCTATCTGCAGACAATGGAAGAAAGGTGAGTCCAACGGCGTTCTAAGTAAAGAAGACTGTGTGGAAATGGACTCTGACGGTCTGCTGAGTGAAGTGCCATGTAGCTCTTCTCGCTACTATATATGTGTGAAACAGTCAAGTAAGCACCAATACATTTTAGATGTAATGAGATTAAATGTAAAGAAGCCTTTTTAAAAACTTTACTGCGAGCATGTAAAATTACTAGTTTTCTCGAGTTTCTTCCCAAGTATCTCTAATAGAGCACATGGATACTTGCAAGATTGATAACAGCTAAACTAAGTTAAAAGGATTTAGGTAAAAAGCCTTCTCTTTTCATATTTTAAATTTATACTTTTTTCAGCAAGAGGATCCAACTTAGAAGACAATTGTGAGACTGGGTGGTTCTTGATCTCTAAAGCTTGCTATAGTTTACCTACAAAGACTATGCCATGGTCTGAAGCACAAAAGAGTTGTCAGGCAGTGGGTGGTAATCTGCAGTCTATCAACACTTTACACGACCTGGTATGTAGATAAGTATTAAAGGCATTTTTAGAAAGATTTCAAAACTGGTTTTAGAAATTTTGAATAATAAAAGTAAGCGTACATCTACTCTCTGAATTTAAGTTTTCCTGTGCACGTGTAAAGTGTACATGAAAGAAACTGACATAACTATTGTTTTATTTTGTTTATCGCGTACATTGCATTTTTTAAAATTAAATTGAGGGTGACACATCACTCTCTAAAAACATGGCTGTAAGAAAATGCCACAAAATCTTGTTAAGTGTCATAGAAAGCTTTATTTAGATTAGCTAGTGGCCATTTGATCTTTAGCAGCCATCTAAGACCAGAGAATGCCACAGAACACAGAAACGTAGAAATTGTATTGGCAATTTGGATGAAGGAGCTGATGACGAGAATGATGATATTGTTGTTATTGCTGCTGCTCATCATGATAAAGTTGATGATGAAATAGTATTACTACCTACAGACTCAGCACGAACTCGATTGCTATCTTTAGTGATTAAAAAGGAAAAACTATCCT